>NC_056524.1:214549198-214585910 GCF_019175285.1 Sceloporus undulatus
GACTTCTGGACTCTTAGGACGCATGCATCATTGAAACACCATACCTCCACTGTGACTTGAAGCAGCTTTATTTTGGCTGTCTGTAACAGGCCTATATTTTTGCAAAGCAGCCTGTGCCCTCTAATCCTCTGGGGGTGGCTCATCTGAGTTCAGGCAGTACCAGCTCCTGGTTTTCCCTCCCACTTGCTATTGTCTGCCTCATTCAGACCAATCCCCTGGCTCAGGTTCACATGCAGATTCCTGGGGCCCAGTAACCCCAGCCCTGGCATTTCCCAGGCTTTTGGCTTTTTTTTTTTTAAAAAAAAGGAAAATATAGAGCACAGCCCTGTCCCTGCTGCATTCCTTTGTCAACCATCAGGGGCCTGTTTCCATAATCTCAGCCACTGGCTAGCATTAAAACAACTCCCGAAGGGAAGTCTAATAGCATTGTAAAATCCAAGACATTTATTACTTCAGGAGTTTGCATGGACTATAGCCAGCTTCATCAGAGTCATCAAGGTTTATTCAGTGTTAGAGGGATATATTGTTTTCCTCAGACTTTGCTATACACAATCCCACTTCTAATTAAAACTACTTGATAGGGTTTGCTTTAGGGTTGCCGTAAATCAGAAATGACCTGAAGGCACACGACAACAACAAATATATATCTGGATAAGTTCTGGATAACACTGGATGCAATACTATTTTACTCCATCAAACAAATGGCTCACAACAGAGTAAGATACGTACTATCAAGCAAGATACTTCCAGCGTTGCTGACAGCATGCATATCCCCCCCAAAAATCAAATTCTAAATCATTCCCCAAAACAATTTTTTCTGTCTATGTAAGTCACATGCTCTCAGCCTCAGGGGAAGACAATGGGAAATCTCCTGTGGACAAATCTTGCCAAGAAAACCCTGTGGTTAGGTTGCCATAAGTCAGAAATGATGTGAAAGCACACAACAACAATAAATATTTATCTCCCAACTTCACTTGCAAAACGTTCATTTCTCAGTAGGCTCCTATAACATCCTTGCTCCATGAAATTCAGAGAGATTTTGTTGTTTAAATTATATCACAATGTTCTACTGTCTGACTTATTAACTGGACTTTACAACACATGGCAATTGTTTTCAAAAGCCAGATGGAAACTTAAAAGCAGCTCCTATAGGAACACCCCCCTGCATTAGCTGGCACAAGGGCAGGCTTGTTCCTTTGGGTGCTAGATCTCACTATTTTATGAATGTGGGCTGAATTATGATGAGGCCACAGGCCTATTGCACAGTCTTTACTGTTGTCTCTCATGTCTGGAAACTGATTGGCATGCATTTTAAGGTTCACTCCCACTGCCAGTGACCAAGGCTTTTGGCAGCAAGACACGTGTGTGTGCTCTTTCCACCAAGAGCTTGCTGTGCACATTAAGGCAGTCAAGTCTGAAAGGCGAGTGCGTCATTCTACAACAGTGTGACAAAGGGCTGGAAGAAAGCCATAATGAAGGCATATTGTACAAGGGACAGAGGATGGAACAATACCAGAACATGCTTCTCAGAGTGAAAAAATATACCTGTGTTAAATCAATCACACTAACAGTCACTGTAAAAACCAATTATGTTGTTCAACCAATTCATTCCTTGATTAACCTGTCTATACTCAGCACCCTGTTACAGATGGGAAACCATGCATCTCCCACCAGTCTTTTCCCACAGCTTCAGACAAGTTGCCAGGATCTCCAAGCTAGCCTCCAGAAGGCACTGTTAATCCATCTCATCAACATGGTATTTTCTTCCTAAATTCCATTGAGAGTATTTCCACAAGGTTTATTTGCTTCATGTGCACTTCAGAGACTCTGAGGCTACAACCACCATTTTCCTTTAGCACTGGGCTATGCCAGCAAGGGCTGGAGAACCATCTCCAACATGCATCATTATCACAGAGCAAGCACTCTACCAGCCATACAGTCTCCAGATGTGGACACTATTAGTCACAGTTAGAAGAAGGGGTCAAATACACAGGGAATCCTACTAGATTCCCAAAAGCTTTTCAGAAACTGTGAAAACAGGGACACACTCTACTTGGGAAAAATCCTTCATTTGAAAGTCAGTGATGTCTCATTAATCACCATGAAGTGTAAAAATTCAGGCAGCCCTGTGGATCCATGTCAGAAATCCATCTCTACCTTCACCACCAGGAGCTGACTTTTTGGGTAAAGCAAATACACCTTAATTGCTCATTCAAGACTGTACTGCCATACTACATAAATGTTCCTTTGCATCAGTGCAGGAATAGCTAAAAACAATATATTACTACTAAAACCAAACCAAAACAGACAATATAACTATTGCTGCTAATCCTGAAGGAAAAGAAAGTCTGAGGGACCTGGTAAAAAACAGCCTCCCTGCTTAACACAAAGTCCAGGCAATTGGACCCTGCAAGCCATGGCTCTGCTACACAACTGGCAATGATGCTAATGCTACCCACAGTCTCAGCACTCTTCTTTCCAAGCTCATGGGTTCTCTACCTATGCCATAGTCAGGAGCGTGAGACATTTCACATCCATACAAGCATCTCAGTGGAAACTGATACCTTCCTTTTCTAGCAATTTCATGTGTCTCTAACAGTTTCATGGCAGACAAAAATTTCATCAGTGCTTCATTCTCCATCCCTGTATGGCAAAACAGTGTCCATGGAAATGTTGCTAAAAGATGGGAACTCTCCATCCATCCTCTTCTCCAAGTGTTCACCAAATTCAGAAATATCAAAGATCTTGGAACCAGGAACCTAAAAGGGGTCAGGTATGTCATGCCCCTTAGCTTGGTGTGACGATTGGGCTGTAACCCTCCAACAGAAGCTGTAATGAAGAATTAAGCTATTCAGCATATGACGAGCTAAGCAAACAAATGCCTGCAAAGTTTTTTGGACTACAAATCCCATTAATATCAGCTAACACATATGATAATGAGGGATTATTGGAGTTGCAGTCCAAAATATCTGGAGGACACCAAATTGTCTTGCCCAAACATGTGAGAAAACAAAGGTCCTGGCTATCATCTTATTCTGGCAGAAGCACTATTCCTCCAACAGGTGCATGACAAACAGAAATGCAAGACATAGAGTTTTAGATATCACTGTACAATTACAATGGTGTAATAGACAAGGCTCACAGGACCAGCGTGCTGGGATTTTTAGAGTATCAGGGACAATGGAACTACATGTCACCCCATGCCTCTTTGATTTCCGTGTTCCCTCTGAGTTTACCTGCAATAATCAAAGCAGCTGAGAAAAGGGAATGGATTTCCTTCCCTGAAACAATGTTATGAGTTATTCCTGTTGTAATGCTGAGTATTTTGGGATGGAGAGGCTCTGGTTAGTACTTGAATGGGACACTGCCAATCAATATTAGGTGCTGTAGGCTAAATTGCAGAGGAAAGAATTGGCAAAACCACCTCTAAGTATTTCTTGCCAAAAAAACCCCTATGAAATTGATGAGCTTGTCTGCCATAAGTGTAGAGGCAAACTTGAAGGCATACAAACACACAGGTCTTAAGTGACAGCCAGCATGGTGTAGTGGTTTGAATGCTGGACTAGGACTGGCAGACCAGGATTCATATCCCATGTCAGTAATGGAAACCCACTGGGTGACCTTCAGCATGTCACTCTCTCTCAGCCTGAGAAGAGGACAATGATAAATATCCTCTGAATAAATCTTGTCAAGGAAACTTCATGAGAAGTTCACCTTACGGTTGCCATAAGTCAGAACAATTGTGAAGGTACACAACAGCAGGCCCTAACTGGATAATTAAGGCCCATTCACTTTACCAATCACTTGTTCCTAGTAGAGGAAAATTACCAGAAGTGGTTGCTGGTATGGATCTACCCAGCTGTGTGTATTTTTGGACTATTGCAGGGGGCATGCCTACACACAGACTGTTGGGATGAATTCCTGCAACTGTAAAATTTGTATCTATAGCTTGGGATAGTGGTTTGAGTGTTGGACTATGACTCTAGAGACCAGAGTTCAAATCCCCACTTGGTCATGGAATCCCACTGTGTGACCTCAGGCAAATCACATTCTCACAGCCTCAGAGAAAGGCAAAGGCAAACTCCCTCTGAACAAATGTTTCCATGAAATTCTTGTGATAGGTTTGCCGTGGGATATCTTTAAGATGGAAATGACTTGAATATACACACACACACACATCTATATCACTGACAACATATGCCTGGTATAGCGCAGTGGTATAGGGACCTGGTAGCACTTGGGGAAAAGATGTAAAATACTTTTTTGGACTATAATTCCCAACCAGTGTGGTCACTAGCCACATGAAGCTCTGTAACACATCAATTTGGAAGGCCAAAGAAGGTTGTCTGGAGGTTCAAGCAGAAGCTGCTCACTATTTTCCTTTTCCAGTAACAGGACTGACAGTGCTCCCCCTTCTCTCTGTGTGTGCACCTCCCATTCTCGACCATCCAATAACAGGTGCATTGTGTGCAAAATCTAGGCCAGGAAGGTGCGGCCCTCACTGGAATGTGCACACAAGGCCCTGTGATGGGTAAGTAACAAGAAACAATGTGGCAGCCTAGCAGAGTAACTGCTGCCTCTGCAGAAAAGAATTCCCAGGGCTTCTGTCCAATGCCTGGAAACTTTGACCCAGAGGACAGAAGACATTCCTTTGGTGTGATACACAAGCTGCCTCACTTTTCAACTGAAAGCAGGTTACTGTTTCAGACTTTGCCACTCTTGGCCTTGCAGCACGGGAGCAAAAGAAGACAAAGCACCAGCCGGGTGGGAGTGACAAGGGAGACTCACTGATGTGGGAGGCAACCTCAATTGATTAAGCACCAAAGCTGGCACCCCATTCTGTGAGTCAGGGATCTTATGCTTCAGACATGGGTGTTAATTTGTTAAAACGTAAGTGGCAACTACAAGAAAATACTGCAGTGTGAATAGCTCCTGTCGAGGACTGTCACAGATTGCCAAGCCCTTTCCAAGGATACGCATTTCCAGGGTTGGACAAATGTGGTGCTTCAGATATTTTTAGGACTGTTATTCCATCATCCCACCTCACTGTCTGTGCTGGATTGGGCTGCTGGGACTCGTATACGAAAACGCATCTGGAGAGTCACAGTTCTCCACCCTTTCTCTGTTATTTTCTTCTTGTTGTATTTTCTGCTCTCTCTCCTACAGTCAGTGGTTCGGCCCACTGAGCATACTCAGGCTGCATCTACACTGCAAAATTAAAGCAGTTTTGACACAGCTTTAACTGCCATAGCTAAACGCTATGGAATTCTGGCATTTGTAGTTTTGTGAGATATTCTCTGACAGACAGCTAGAGAGTTGTGGTGCCAAAACAAACTATGGTGGGCTGGAGTTTGGTTCCAGGACCCACATGGATACCAAAATCCATATATGCTCAAGTGCCATTATATACAGTGGTGTAGTAAAATGGTGTCTCTTATATAAAAGGGCAAAATCAGAGTTTGCTTTTGGGAATTTGTATTTGTTTTGAAAATTTTCAAGCTGTGGATAGTTGAATCTGTTGATAATACAGAGGGCTGATTGTACAAATCCCTGTGTTCCATAGGATGGAGCCATGAGAGTTAAAGTGGTGTCAAACTGCATTAATTCTGCAGTGTGGAAAAGCCACAGTCATCACTGAGAAGCTCGGGTGCTACCTCTCCCCCCCCTCCAAGTTTGGATTGGTTCCTAAATCACGCCTAAACTCTTGCAAACCTTAGAATCCCCTGCCCCCAAGCCTCCTCATACAAACCTTTTGTACACAAATAGACTGGAATGAACTTCAGATTGTTTACCCTCAGCCACTTCACCACTGATTCCAGGGAAACTATTTAACAATGTAATCCTATACATATATACTGAAAGATAGGACACCTTAATGCCTCCACTTAGGGACCCCAGAACTACAGTATATTTAAACTGAGTGTTCTCAACAATGGCAGGCAGTTTTTTTTATTAATCTCGACTATTTGCAGATCTGTTGTTTGTTTTTTTACAAAATAATGAAAACACAATGTAGTGCATTAAAATAAGCATCACTGTCATCATCCAGCTGAAGGTGGTAGCAATCTGAGGGCAAACAGATGAGAGTAAACAGAAAATATCATATGTAGAGCAGGCTTAGACTCAGAAAAAGGAGTAAAGAAGGAATATCAACAATCTAAGGCGTGTTCCGCACGTGCCAAAAGTACGTGCTCGGCATGTACTAGGGTTAGGAAGGGGCGTGCTTTCCAGACGCCCCTAACCCTAGTACGCACCGAGCACGTACAAAATGGCAGCGCCCACTCTACATGGGCACCGCCATCTTGACATAGCGGACGCTTAGCATCCGCATGTCTCAGTGGCATTATGATGCCGCAAGTGCAACAATGGCGCTTTGTGGCGTCATAATGGCGCTGCAAAAAGAAGCCGCTTTTTGCGGCGCGGAGGAGTCATGCGGTTTGGCCGCTGAGACTCCTCCGCGCAGCAAATGAGGGCACCGGCAGACCACCCTTTTGAGCGGTCTGTAAAGTGGCTATGATATGTAAATGACACCATATTACAGTGGGCCCTTGTTATCTGCTGGGGTTTGGTTCCAGGATCCCCCGTGGATAACAAAATCTGTAGATGCCCAAGTCCCATTAAATATAATGGTATAGCAAAATGATGCCCCTATATAAAATGGAAAATCAAGGTTTGCTATTTGGAACTATTTGGTTGCAGGAGGTCAGACTTCATCTCCTGTTCCCTTATCTGTTGGAGTTCCCCAGGGCTCTGTTCTGGGTCCCCTTCTGTTTTCTCTCTACACACTGTCCTTAGGAAAACTCATTAGCTCTTTTGGCTTTTCCTACCATCTGTATGCCGATCACACCCAGCTGTATCTTCCCGCCCCTGACCTTTCTCCAAGGCTTGAACAGCAAGTTTCGTCCTGCCTCACAGCTGTCTCACAGTGGATGTGCCATCGGCGTTTGAAGCTCAACATGTCCAAGACGGAGCTTCTTGTCTTTCCTCCTAAGCCCACCCTTCAACACTCCTTTTCTGTCTCTGTGGACAACATTTCTATTCAACCAGTCCAGCAAGCCCGCAGTCTTGGTTTTATCTTTGACTCTTCTCTGTCGTGTATCCCTCAGATCCAGACCACAGCCAAGGCTTGCAGACTCTTTTTGTACAATATTGCCAAAATCCGACCATATCTCTCCGCCTCTACTGCCAAGATCCTGGTCCCTGCCCTAGTGGTCTCAAGACTTGATTACTGTAATGTCCTCCTGGCTGGGCTTCCTCTTTCTCACCTCCGTCCTTTAATCTCTGTTCAGCATTCAGCTGCACGCATTATCACTTCCACCCACCGCTCTGACCACATCTCTCCTGTGTTGGCATCCCTTCACTGGCTCCCCCTCCCTTTCCACATTCAGTATAAGCTCCTGCTGTCCACGTTTAAAGCCCTCCATGGACTGGCCCCTCCCTACTTATCAGACCTTCTTTCTCCTCACCTTTCCACTCGGGCCCTCCGTTCTGGTAGTCAAGGTCTGCTGTCTCAGCCCAGGATTTCCTCTGCCCCATCCCGGATTCGCTGCCCCTCACTCCTGGAACCTTCTTCCCCCACGAGCAAGAGCCATCACTTCTTTAACCAGCTTCAAAACGGAGTTGAAAACCATCCTGTTCAGAGAAGCCTTCCCAGGCATTGCATAATTGTCGCTTACTATTTGATGTTCTTGTGGTGCCTGTTTATTGAACCATTTCCTGTATTGCTATGTACTGTATATGCATTATCCTACTTGAGAGTATGTATTTTCCCTGGAAAATGATTAACCATCCATTATGAAGCCAAGCCCTCCCTCCAGTCCATCTGCCTTGGTCCAGGCCTTGGAGGTAGAGAGGAACTGCTGGACCTCTTACCCTTTCCCTCCACCACTCCCTTCTCCTTCTGTGTCATGTCTTTTTAGATTGTAAGCCCGAGGGCAGGGAATCGTCTAACTAAAAGATTGTATGTACAGCGCTGTGTAAATTTACAGCGCTTCATAAATAAAGGTTAATAATAATAATAATAATAATAATAATAATAATAATAATATTAATAATATCTTTTAAAAATATTTTTAAGCATTGGATACTTGAATCTATTGATAAAAAATCCATGGATTAGGAGGGCCAACTGTAGTAGCAGATAACATCACAGACTTGGAACAATTATTAAGGAAGGTTAAAGAAGAAAGTGCAGAGGCAGGCTTAACGCTGAATATAAATAAAACAAAACTAATGACCACAGAAGAAGTACATATAGTCAACCTAGACAATGAGGAAACAAAAACACTAAAAGACAAAAGTCCTATTGGTTGTTGTTGTTAACCACTTTTGAGTTGATTTTGACTCATGGCAACCTTGTGGATGAGACATCTCCAAGACTCCCTATCATCTACTATTCTTCTAGGTTCTTGAACATTTATACCTGTGACCTTCTTAATTGAGTCCACCTATCTGGCATGTGGTCTTCCTCTCTTTCTACTTCCCTCCACATTTCCTAACATTATTGTCTTTTCCAGTGAGTCATGCCTTCTCATGATGTAGCCAAAGTACAACAGCCCCAGTTTAATCATCTTTGCCTCCAGGGAAATTTCAGACTTGATTTGTTCTAGGACTCATTTATTTGTTCTTTTTGCTGTCCACAGTATCCTCAATATTCTTCTCCAGTAGCTCAAATGAATTTGTCCATTTTCTTAACTGTTCAGCTCTCACATCCATACATGGCAATGGGTGCTTAATTGTGTATCTTTTCTCTTTAGGAGGTTTCTAGTTTTTTCATAGCTGCCTTACCTATTCTTAGTCTTCTTCTGATTTGTTGACTGCAGTCCCCACTCTGGTCAATGTTTGAGACCAGGTATAGGAAGTCTTTTATTATTTCTATGGCCTCATTGTCTAGGTTGAAATTGTGAAGATCCTCCATGGTCATTATTTTTGTTTTCTTTATGTTCAACAGTAAGAATGCCTTTGAACGTTCTTCTTTGGTCTTCCTCAGTAGTCACTCTAGATCTTCAATGTTTACTGCTAATAGTATGGAGTCGTCTGCATATGTTAGATTGTTGATGTTCCTTCCTCCTATTTTCACTCCTCCTTTTCTGTGTCCAAGCCTGCTTTTCTTATAATATGCTTTGTATATGAGTTAAAAAGATAGGTGGAAGGATGCAGCCTTGCCTGACCCTTTGCCAACTGGGGACTACTTGGTTTCTCCATGTTCTGTTCTAACAGTAGCTTCTTGTCCTAAGTACATATTCCTCATCATGACTATCAGAGGGGTTGGCACTCCTATGTCTTTAAGGGCGTTCCATCGCCTTTCATGATCTATGCAGTCAAAAACTTTGCTGTAATCTATAATGCACATGTTGATTTTCTTTTGGAATTCTTTGGTGTGCTCCATTAGCCATTGAATTATTGCAATGTGATCCCTAGTGCCTCTTCCTTTCCTCTGGGATTTCCTTCTCTGTGTATGGATGGAGTCTAAGTTGCAGAATTTTGAGCATGATTTTGCTTGCATGGGAGATTAGTGCTAAGGTCCTATAGTTGCTGCAGTCTTTTGTATCTCCTTTCTTGTGCATGGGGATGTAAATTGATCATTTCCAATCTGTTGGCCACCATTTTGTTTTTCATATCTGTTGGTATATGTTTGTTAGGATTGGAGTCGATTCTGTCACTGTGGATTGTAGTAGTTCGACTGGAATGTCATCTGTTCAGAATGGAGACTGCAGTCAAGAAATCAGGAGAAGACTAGGAATGAGAAGGGCAGCTATGAAAGAACAAGACAAGATCCTAAAGTATAAAGATATGCAAATGAGCACCAAAGATACAATTGTCCATTACTATGTATAGATATGTGAGCGGGACAGTGAAGAAGTGGATAAGAAAATCAATTCATTTGAGAGGTGGCGCTGGAGAAGGGTGCTGAGAATACCATGGACAGCCAAAAAAGATGAACAAATAGGTCCTTGAACAGATCGAGTCAGAAATTTCCCTGGAAGCCAAGATCAAACTGAGGCTGTTGTACTTTAGTCACATCATGAGAAGACATCAGAAAAGACAATAATTCTAGGAAAGGTGGAGGGAAGCAGAAAGAGAGGAAGACTACATGCTAGATGGATAGATTCTATTAGGGAGGTCACAGGTATCACTTCATAGGATCTAAGCGAAGCAATGGAGGACAGGGAGTCTTGAAATGTGTCATCCACAAGATGAGTCAGGGGCAATTCAAATGCAGTTAACAACAATAGCAAAGAAATCTGAGTGTTATGCAACAGCAAAACAATAATCATTTATTTCACTTTTGTTTGATAACTCCTGAGAGGACTCTGCATAGGTGTCATGGTGGTCCAATTTTGCCTTATTGTTTCAGAGGGATCTCAGCCCTTCTACGGTGTGTGTGTGTGTGTATTCCATACTTCCATTTCTTCACATGCTTCCTCTAGAAATATAAAGCACAATCAGGGGTACCAACTGAGTGGTGGTACTTCACTCCAAACTTGCCCACTTTCCCCTATAGTGGCACGCAGATGAAAAATATGTGGAACAGATTGAACTTTATAGTATCTCTCAAAATAAAGGCTACAGCAACAGTCACTTGCTAACTGCCACCCAGAGTGTGAAAATTTTTCTTTACTGGACTACAATGCCACAAATCCTCTGAGACTCTGGCCAATGGTGATTCCAGGCATTTGCCAAGCATAGCTGTAATCCAAGATGGCAAGATGCAAAGAGAGAGAGAGAGAGAGAGAGAGAGAGAGAGAGAGAGAGAGAGTTTTGACAAGTTTTATACTTGTGCAGAAGAGAGCTTGTATGACAAAACTACTGGAATGATGTTTTCTATGTAATTATTAAAGATGAAGGAACGCTTTCCTCTTTTGTATTTGGCCACACAGCTGAGACATTCCTAACAGGAACAGACCCTGTATAAAGCAGGCCTCCAACTCTCAAACTGGCCAAATGGCCAGGAAGATATAATGGTGAGTGAACCTGCTGGTGGGCTGTCCAGAAAAATCAATAAGTTTTAATTCCCCAAGTCTAACAAAGTTGAAGTGGATTGGGGAATTTATGACCTTTCAGATTTTGTTCTTCAACCTAGCTTCCAACTGTTTAGAGATCAAAACCAGGAAATGTCTAGCCATGCAACATAAGAATGTGGTCAAGATGGCAAAAGTTAACAGTGAGGGGAAATAAACAAGGTAGGAGGGGCTACAGCAGTTTGCTTTTGCTTGAGTCTAAAGATTCTACCCCTCCTCTTTCCTCTTCCTAGCTACAAAACATTTTTGCACTTTGAACTCAGTTTGGACTGCAGTTTTGCAGCAATTTGCAGCAACTGAAGTAAGGCATCATGAGGGAGGGGAGTGAGAGGAAGAGAGAGAAACCGAGACATTTTAAAAGCAGCTGAAAAAGTGGGACAACAGAGGATCAATCAGGACTGTCTCTGCCAAACTGGGACAGTTGAAGGGTATCCTTTAACTCCCATCAGCCCTAGCTAGAGTAGCCAATTATGAGGCATGATGAGAAATGCAGTCCAGCAACATTTGGAGAACATCAGGTTTCATATTTCAAGTATAGACCATGTACCAAAATGACCAAAATGGTTTGAGAACCAAATCTGAGCCAAAAGCCATACTGATTAAGTACTAGATATTCAGTTTCATCCAAAACCCAAGAATGGAATAATATACCCATGGCTGGCTCTTATGAGATGCTGTTCTCAGATGGTGCTGAATCTAGGCTATCTTGACTTAAGGTTTTGGTTATTTTTTTTCCTGTGCAGATTATCCATCACCCTGATGGAAACTGACTGATTTCCCATTTCTAGTCTAAGATTCAGTTCACAAAGACTGCATAAATCTACACAGCTCCAATTAATCAAAAGTAAAATAAATCCTATTGCTCCCAGAAATTTATTTATTTATTATTATTATTAAATGTATACATCTTCTTTGCAGGAGGTTACAACTGTAAAAATGCAAAGCAGTCAATAAAATAACAACCACAACACTAAGACAGCTGATTTCAATATTAAACTGTTAAGGGGTTTAAAAAGAGCAATAAAACAGATAAGAAATTGAAGAGAATAGCCTAAATTTAATTGCTAATTACAGCTAGAACAGACACACTAACTCTACTGCTTAAAGTTAGGCATGTAAATAAAGTATTATGTAAATCCTATTGAATCAGTTTGACTACTTGGGACTAATGATTTGTTTGGGTATTTAACCTAGCAGTGGCATCTAAATGTTTATGAGGACATTCTCTTGATATCTTGGTGAACCTTAGCAATAAATTTAGGTTCATTAGGTTGGAAATATATAAACAGAAGCAGATGGACAGACAGATAAGGGAGGATTAAACTTTGTTTTGAGAAAAGATTAAAAGCACCAGCATCCATTGGCTACTCTAGCAGATGGCCAAAAAGGTTATACACATTTGTGCATGAGGCACAAAAAAATGTTCCTGGATTTCTCCTTCGACAACAAATGACTATGGTATGTGACCAAATACTTTGGAATTGCAAACATTGGAAGATCAAGAACAGTACTTTATGTTATTTGGTTCAAGAAAAAATAAGATAACCTGGAGGCTGAACAGAGACATGGCAAGGAGAAGACTGATGGAAAGGCTAGCTAGAGACACACTGAACCTTGTAATGGAACATGCCTGGTTTGAAAGTATCCCACATAGGAAGAAAGTGCCAGTTCTCTACTGTTTCAGAACAAAGCACTGGTTGAGAGAACAGCCCCTGCTTCAGATCCATTGGCTCCCAGTCCAATACAGTTGTGGTTTTCTCATATCTCCAGTGTTGAGTGTAGATCAGGTCACACTCAGCAAAGCATGAGTTCTGGGGGATCTTAGCAGCAAGGTTGACTTAAGGCTTTTTTTTTAAAAAAAAAATAAAAATCTTTATTTTCATATATTCATTACACATTCAAAAAATATATACCAAAAATACATAAAAAACAAAGATTCATGAGTCTTCTTTACAGTTCTTTTTGTTTCTCCTCTCTCTCTCTCCCCCCTACTGTTTCGCCTGGATGCTTATCTTCTGATATTTTAGAGCGTATTCTCATATTTTCCTCTGTTCCTATTTCTTATAGACCTCATCTCACTTAAATAACTAATTTTCTATGTTTGTGCATAACAGTACATAAATTGTACCGTCAAACCATTACAAGTGCTTTTTTTGTTGTTTATATAGATTTTGACCATCTTTTTTCACAGTATTTCAGCAAAGGTTTCCATATTTGTACATTTGTGTTATCATAACTCTCATCATCTCACAATAACATTGTTAATTTGTCCATCTCAATTACATCTATTGCTTTAATTAACCATTTGTCAATATCTATCTTTCCAGATTTTTTCCAATGTTTAGCTACTACTATTCTTGCTGACGTTATTAAGTATAATATTAGTTTCAAATGTTTCCTTAATTCTGTCATCTATCATATTTAATAAAATTGTCTCAGGTTCTAATTTAACATTTATCTGATATATTTCCATTGTTGTTTTATGTACTTCTTTCCAGAAAATCTTAATGGACCTAAGGCTTTTTGTAGCTTCAGAGTCATTTGCAGTAGATTGATACCAGCCATAGTATACAACTGATTTTCTGAGTCCTTTACTCTCATTGACAGTGATAACAGACCAGAGATAGACCACATGGGTTTCTGCGGTTATACAAGATGCCTCAATATTCAGAGCTCAGAAAAGTTACTTTTGGGGCCTATATTCTCAGATTCCACCAGCCAGCAATGCCCTGCTTGCCCTGCTCCCCACATTTCAAGTGGGCTGTTTACCTTTATGTTCTTAAATGTATCATGTGTGTGTTTGTGTTGTGTGCCTTCAAGTTATTCCTAACTTATGGCTATCCTAAGATGAACCTATCACAGGGTTTTCTTAACAGAATTGGTTCATAGGGAGTTTGCCCTTGCCTTCCTCTGAGGCTGAGCGAGTGTGACTTGCCCCAGGCTACTCAATGGGTTTCTGTGGCCAAGCGGAAAAGCAAACCATGGCCTCCCAGTGTCCTCGTCCAACACTCAAACTACTACACCATGTTAGTTCTCAATGTCATATGTACATCCCATTAAAAGCTTGTGTCCTTTAAAATAAAATCACAATGTTTTAAAAATTGAAAAACTGCCCCAAGAAGAGGGTTACCCCAAGGTCTAGCCTCCCTTCACTCCCCCCCCCCTTTCCAATATTGATATCAAAAGGGATGTTTGAGGCATGTAGCCATGAGAGCACTCCCAGTGTGCGAAACTAGCCATTTTATATAAGGAGATCTAAGAACATATTTGGGGACCTGGGAGGCTCAGCATGGGGGAATGCATGAACACAAAGACAAAGATAGATTGATCAAGATCGGAATCTGCATAATCTCTTCACTGATGGGAGTGATGGTGGGTGATAGACCTTGTGTTTACAAGTGACTAAAATCCAATAATGCTTCCCTCTGGGAGTGATACTCCTTTATCCAAGGGCATTTGCACTGACTGTCTGACCATTTACAACTTCCCTTACCATTCTGCTCTCCTGGAAACACCACTTTAATTCTGAATTCTGTTCCAGAACAGGTTTTGCCCTATAAATATGCCTGTCTAGCTACCAACAATTCAGTATTCCTTGGCATCAGACACACCCTTTTTGTCTATATTTTGCTTGACTCCATGGTCCACAGGCAGCTTTCTGAGCTACTTCACTTCCCAGTAACCCTTGACTGGAGCCCCGCTTCTGGAATCGGTATACGTAGTAGTGCCCCTCTGTACTCCTTCAGACTCACCATCTGATACTAAGTTTCATTGTTAGTTCCTGCATGTGTGTGTAAACGAGTGTTTTTGCATGAATGGTGATTCCCTTAATGCATAATAAAACTATTTTGGAAGATGCACTCTGGAGTTCTGTTTCTCGGAACTGGTATACACAGGCTTGGTCCCTACTTAAAGCTGCCCCTTCCACTGCTTTGAATTGAGCTACTAAAATTTCCCCACTGAATACTGATTGTGGGTGCCCTCCTGGAAGCATGATATTTGGATAACAAAAGAACTGAGGAAAGGGGGTGCATTATATCAAAGATTCCAGCCAATCTGATGTGGGCACAGCCAGCTCTTGCTACCAACAAACCAAGCTCACACTTAGACAGATGACTGTGCATTTGAACAAAATTGTCACTGCATATTTCAAATGATGTATATTTGTATATACATTTGGTTTCAACAATCAAGGCGCAACATCTTTATTGCCAAAACTAAACAGTTCTGTAGTCTGACCAGGCTTTTGTAACATAACCAGGCCTCCTTAATTGTTCTGGTCAGCACTGAAAAGATTAGTAAGAATGGCACTTATTTTTATTGAACCTACTGATAACATCCCTTAAAGATTAATGGGGATTGTCACACCCCTAGTTTCATAGGTTCTACAAATATGGCAGTCTAGTTCAGGTTCTTTGTGGGAAAAGATTAAGTGCTTTATTATATAGCAGATACGTTTGCTCTTTATCTACTATATATTTCTCAATGAATACATACATCATCTGAGGGTGAGACCAATGCCTATACCTACACTAGGAAGCCGTGGCCAATCACAGCTTCCCCCAGCTTCTGTGTTTACAAAATCATAGTCTTGAGTACCAGGAAACAAAGCAGGAAACTTGTTTTTCAAATAAAGTGTGAATCAGACTGGGACATCAGAGTTTCACAAAAACTAACTGCAATCCTGGCTTCTTGCTCACTTGCCCAGCATTAGACATGAAGGGATAAATGGACTGGGGAAAATTTGATCCATGATTAGTTCTCTAGGCCTGAGTTTTGAAACATTCTTATTATAACAGTTCCTAATAGTTTTCATGGAATACCTTGCAGGTGTACCTGTTTTTTGAGGTGTTTTTTTCTGGCCTTGGAGACTACCAGGAGCCAAAGTCCTTTTGTCTTGCTGCTTTCCAGCACTGTCAGGAACAAAAGTGCCTATGGCTCTGAAATTTGTTGATGCACCAACAATAGATTCTCCTTGAAACAGAAATGCCATACACTGAGTTCCATATTTCTACCAGCCATTCTGCATGACCTCCTTGCAGTCTTCCTCTTTGGTGCCATACCAATTGGCTTTAACTGATGAATACTTGCTATGACAGTCAGGTCTATCATTTACAGATGCAGGAATGGGTGCAGAATTTAAAATGGTTTTCATCTTCAAAGACTTCAGAACGTCTGGCTTTGATGCAGCAGACTAATACAGCTATCCCTCTTGATATTTAAAAGTAAAATTTCTGTCCTCTAAGACTGCCGAAACAGGTTTTGATGTATCTAGAGAGGGAAAGGAATGACCAAGTAAAATCTGAAGTAGAGAGGAACAGGGGCATCACTGCTCTTTATAACTCTTCAGTATTTCCTGTGACTAGGAGCCAGCATGGTATAGTGGTTTGGGCACTGGGATATGACTCTGGAAACCAAGGTGCAAATCCCCACTCAGCCATGTAAACCCACTGGGTGGCATTGGGCAAGTCACACTTTCTCAGCCTCAGAGCAAGGCAATGCCCCTTTGAATAAATCCTGCCAAGAAAACCCTGTAGTGGGTTTGCCTTAGGGTCACGATAAGTTGGAAATGACCCAAAGGCACACAGCGACAATATATTTCCTGGGACCAGCAGAAGTATGATAAATTATAAACCCAATAAACTTAAGTAGCTCAATTTGCATAATTCATACCAGTTGCAGTATTCAGGCATCTGTGTGATGCAGAATTTTGGATATCTTGGCTTAGAATTCAGGTGTATTTCTTTTCTTAGTGCAGACTCAAGCTTTGAGACTCAAGGTGGCTTACAAAAATAAAAGCAAGTAGAAATCAAAGCACATATCATGGAAAGCATACAAAAAGTTAAAATACAATTAATCTATATATAAAATTAAAAGCAATTGAAAGCATATCCATTAAAAGACAAGAAATTAAACCAGACTGTCCATGGCAATTGACTCTGTGTTTTCTCTTCAGGTCCAGCTTAAATTAGTAGGACCCTAGGGACCTCAAGTAGTTGAAATTCAACACTAAACCTGTTCTCCTGGTTTTCTAATGTGGCAGCACTTTGCCTTTATACCTGAATCCAAATATGTATGGTCAAAGCAAGTCCACTGGGGAGGGGAAGAGTTGTGTAAGCCCAAGGCACAAAGAAATTATGTTTTGCTTAAACTCTTCTGCAAAGTACTTTGTACACTGATGGAGCTATATGAATAACAGCAACACTTGTTTGCAACATTTCACATGCACGCAGCATTCCAGCACAAATCCTGAAGAACCAGACAGAGATTGCTCCTGCTAGTGTGGCACAAAGAAAAGGCACCAACTTTGTTTAATTTGAGATAACTTTCAATGATGCAGAAAAGGTGAGGCTACCTTGCAAAGCAAAGTAAATTCCAGTGGAAACCACATTCCAATGCAAGTCAGCATCGTTTTACGCCCTTAAAAAGTAACCATATCAAAACCACTAAGCCTTCTATAAGACCACATATTAAAAGAGCAACTCCCTAAAAACATGTAAGGTAAGCTTTTCAATTGCCCCTTTAGGACAAAGACAAGTAACTGCTACAATGCAGTGAAAAATGAAGTTAAACTATGGCAGATTCAACTTAGGTCTGAAACTGCACATAGACTGTGAGAATGCAACCTCACAAAGTTACAACCAAGTTCTGTGCTACGTTACACTGCAAAACACCTGACTATAAAGTACAAAGGTTAGTTTCAAAGAATTGTTCAAGAATCAGTTTGCTACTCAGAATCTGGTCCTCTAGAAAGTCAGCTCAGCTGCACACATGAATAAAGGACTCGACAGGTCAGGATTGTTAATGCTACAAATCCTTACAAAGCATAATATAGTACAAAACTAACCAAATAGCATACAGATTCCTGTAATAAGAGGCTAAACGTAGACATGGCCAGCTAGGGAAAATCAGGCACAACCTCAAAGGAGGCTTGGCCAGAGAGAAAGCCCCAATTATCATCAATTGGTGTTCACTCCATTAACCTTGATAGTCATGGTGTTTGTGTTGGGACTGGCTGGATAGGAAGGGTATGGGCATTAAAACATGAGTTATCCTCTCTCCACAGTTCCTTTCTTTCCTGACAACCTACCTTGTTTTGCTTTTACATGGTGCCTCAAGGCACTAGGAGCTGTTCGGCGGTAACAGCTGTTTCTCTGCCAAGCTTCTGTGCCACCTGCCCATCCAGCTTCATCCTCCCAGTCTAGACTCCAGTCTGACCGCCCTGCACGGGTTCTTGGACAGCCACCATTCCACACCTGAAAGCCTGGTGTTCTGGACTGATCAGTTACTGTTTCCATCTCCCCAGATTCGTTGTCTTTCACAAATTGCCATTTGGCTGATTCACATCTAGACTCTAATCTTTGATTGCTGTTCTTGCATTCTAAGGATGAGGAAACTGAGTCTTCCGAGGAAAAAAACAAATTTGTATCATCCACAGGAGAGCTGTCAGAAGTCCCCTTTGAGTGGTGGGCACAGCAAGGATCTTCATGTCTCTCCTGCTTCTCACAAAATTTCTTGTCTGGTTTACTGTGCTCTACATACCTGTCACTCCTCTTCTTATGGTGTATATCCAAACTGTACAACTCATCCTCCTTCTGATGGTCCTTGTAGTCTCTACTTTTTCTCCAGTGGTTCATTTCCTGACTATCCCCATTCCTCAAGGTCCTAAAGTCAGCATCCAGATGCAAGTAATCCTTATACAAATTGTGAGTCTTTCTAAAGGTTACTCTAGTGGAGGCCTTTTCACAGTCTGTGCAGTACCCATCTATTTCCGGATGGTCTACTGTATCACATTCTATGTATGGACTGGTCCTGTTTGTCCTCCTCTGGTCCACAAATTGTGTCTCTGTCTTCCTATACTTCTGGTAGACTTGGGCCATTTCATGGTCTCTGTACAACATCTCCTCATTCCTGGAACGACCACAGGTTCTGCCCACTGGCCTTGTGGTGCCATACAGTTCTCTGGTTCTATGTTTCTTATCCCAATCATAGTCAATGCCATTCTGCCTCTGGGCACTTTCTGCTCTGCTGACAGTGTTGTAGTCCTCATACTCCCAGCTGGGGACCCGAAGGTGAGGCCGCTGATCAGGAGATTCTTTCCTGTTTCTTGCTTCAGGATAAGTACACATGTTCTTGGTGTGCCTCAACCATAACCCACCCCACCTGCTTCCCCAGTGGGGCTCAATTCCTTTGCAACCTCCCTCAGCCCGAGGATACTGCTGACTAACTAACAACAGAAAGAAAGAAAAGCAGGAACCTTATTACCCAATCGGCAACAAGCCCAGGAAGCCTCTCCCACCTGCTGGCAGGTAATGAATAACCAGAGTTACTCCACAGACTAGAGGTGCATATTGAATCAGCTCCCTGCCCAAACCGGCTTCTCTGCTTTGTAATGCTGAAGGCAGTCACAGCCTCCAGTGACAAGGAAACTGCAAGTATGTGGTTGAAGCAACCACACCCCATGAGCATTTCCCTGGGGCAAGGGAAAAGGGGCACAAACAGGACACTAGGGCAACAGTGCAGCCTGGGCTGGACCAGAGTTGGGAAATACCTCCTTTTAGACTAAAACTTCAGAATCCCCAGCCAGCATGGCTATTAACTCTGGGAGTTGTGGTTTAAAACCCTGCAGCTCTGGACTGGAACATCTGGGTTGACTTCAGGCATACAGCCCATTTAAACAACAACACTTTAGTATCAATGCAAGAGAGAAAATTATATTTTCTTCCAGTAGATACATGATGTTATGATTTTTTAACTTAAGAGAATTTCTTTCCTTAAGCAGGGCAAGTAATTTTGCTTGTTCTTTTAACTTACCAGGAGTATAGAGTATAGGAGTATGTAGTTGTAAAGCATAGAATGGCCAGAGTAGAGGGAGAAGAAAAAACTGTTAATTGAACACTTCACAACTGAACTAATGCACTTGGGAATCTAAAGTGTTCCAGTCGTTAGAACTTTTAAGTCCATACATTAATAATAATAATAATATTATAATAGGATTTATTTATATGCCATCCAATCACTGGGAATCCGGGTGGCTTACAACAGAGGGGATAATAGACGGTTCCCTGCCCTCAGGCTCACAATGATCTAACTGTGCTAACGCACTGGGGAACTTCAGGCTGGTCCTCAGGACTGCTCACGACCTCCTCATCGGTGGAACTCTACAGTCATGGGGGTGTTAGGTCCTATATAGACCGGCCTGAAAGGCCAGCTTGTGGTCGGAGTCGGGGTATCACATCCAGATGACGCACACCCTGACTCCGGCCCAGGGTGCCATGATGCTGCGTGCTGCTCCACATGGCGCATGGCATCATGGCGCTCCTCCAGTGCGGTGTCCAAATGACACAGCACCAAAGAAGCACCATATAGCTGCGTCGCTGCGGCTATGGTGCACTTTTGAGGGTGTAAAAAGGAGCTGCTTTTTGTGACTCCTTTTTGTGCCCTCGAAAGGGTGCCATAGCCACAGCATGAGGTTGCCACAGTCCCAATCCAGTGTGAAAAGGTGCAGCGTCCCTCTGCCCCTTTGAGGTAGTCTGTAGAACCCCTTAGTCACTCATGGAACAGAGCTTAGAAAAGTTACCTTTCTGAACCACATCTCAGGATCATTTCAGCAGTGGCTGTACTGGCCGGGGGATTCTTGGAGCTGTGCTCCAAAAAAGGAACTTTTTTCTTTTATTATTATTATTATTTTTATTAAGGTATTTAGTATATCATATAAAATACAATCGCATTCCTTACATCGTTGACAACTAATAAACGCCTATCATCCCCTCAATCAAACAAACAACATACTTGCGTACCATGTAAACATTAAACAAGACATTTGGCACTGACACCATCTACCTTCACCACTTCATTGCAGCGATTTAAACAAATATACATTGAAATAATAATAATTTCTTACACCTCAACATATTTTTTCAAGCTTTTCATGGATATTCATGGATACACACAATACATTTTTTAAGCACTGACACCATGTATGCATCACTTGTAACTCCTATGTTTTCCTAAGGAAACTCCCCATAGGCACACAGAGAACCTAGTCAAAATAATGATTTTAGAGCACACTAGGCATCACGTTTCAGCTCAGCCATGGACTATCATTTGCCTTTGGGCAAGTCACCATTTCACAGACTCATTCTTGGCAACTGTAAAATGTTGGAAAATGTATGCCAAATTTCTAGATATCTGCACAGCAAGAGACAAACCAGCTAGACAAACCAAGAGATCTAATGCAAAATTCAAAACCTTGTGTAGCATTAAAAAATTATATTTATATCTTATCTTTCATCACAGGAGTGCAAAGAAACAGAAATTATTCATTTTCTTCTTTACTGTATCCTGTATGGCAGGTTAGGCTTTGCAAGTGTAACTGGTTTAAGATCACACAATGGTCTTAATTGTTGAGTAGGGATTTGAACCCAGTTCTGTCCAGTACTGCTCTGATAACCTAATCACCATACTGCAAGCCTGTGGGGTGCCTGTTGTTCACATTCTAAAATAATGTGTCAACAGTTTTTGTTAATAAGACAAAGGGAGAGGTCTGGACAGATATTTCAATAGTTACCAAACATAGGGGCTGTGCAGACCAGCCATTAAGGCCAGCCTGAGGGCAGAGTCAGGGTGTGGCATCCTTACAACTCCACTCCCATGGTGGTGTGACACTGAGCACCACTTCACACAGCGCATGGTGTCATGGTGCTCCCCTGGTGCTATGTTTACATGACCCAGCTCCAAAGGAGTACCTTAAAGCGATGGATATTTCACCCTTTTTGCGCCCTGGAAAGGCCCAATAGGAGCCACGGCGTGTGGTTGCCATGGCCCTGATCCAGTGCAGCTGGGGGCAGCTACAAGTCATCCATTAGGAGTAATCTGCATAGTCTCATAGTTATCAGCGACCTGCCTTGGGTCCCAGTCACATCTCCCTGCCATACTACAGTCTCTATACATTTGTCCATACATCCCAAACACTCTTTTCCAGCCCTCTTCAATCAACAAAAACACAGAACAGAAAATTATAAGTCCTATGGGGTGCAGGTGAAATAACAGGCAGAAAACAAATTTGCAACTATGCACAGCACCTATACATGCCCAATAATCTATTCACTCAATGAATTTGAGAAGGGTTTTTTTTTCTAGTTCATCTTTCCAAACACCCCAATGAAATACTGTAATAACGTCGTCCTACACAGCAACACTGTGAAAAGAAATTTAACAAGAATCATAGAGCATTTTGCACACCACAATTGATATCTTTGAGTGCAAGGAGTAACCTCTCCCCAAATATATTTCCCAACTCAAATTCAGAGCCACTGTTTTCTTCCCAATCCCCACCAGGACTCATTATTCTACTAACACCTCCCCCAGCCTTAGTACTTGACACACATTCAGCTTCTTCTCATATCTAGTTTCTTTGCGACTTCCTCATATTGTGCTCAGGACAAGTCTCAAAACTGTTACCTGGACTTTGTAAGTCTGCTAGATGAGAAGCCACTTCCTTTGGTCTACCCCACAGAGTAACAGAAAAAAAGGTAACACACCACCAAAGGACTGAAGTGAGAGGTGTAAATAAGGAAAGTAATTTCATCTGATGAATTTGGGACACAATGTGGACCTGTGATGATAGCGCAGTAGTACCAAAGTGGATCTACCTAAGACTGGGGAATGTGTGCTATTCAAGTATACCTGCTGTTGGAAGATTTTTGCATTCTCTTTCCCCATCGTTAGGTAGATAGGGATTTCCTGCATGCAAACATCTCTCTCTCTCTCTCTTTCTCTCAAACTAGCCATGTGATTTAAGTCACTCCTCCTTTGGGGTTAACAGACATTCTCTCTCAAGATTTTCTCCTGACCTGTGGGTCCTCCTCCTTCCTTCTCTACCAGCTTTCTTTGAAAAGTTGGTGAGATAAAGATTTCTTTTTACTTGAACTATTCACTAGTTAATTAGGATATAGCTTTTATGTATATACAGATTAAAGCCATTAGTAAAATTTTGTTTGAACTTTAAGATGCTTGTGTTGTGTTTGGAGTCAGTCTCGGTTCTTAGGGAAGCTTTGGTGCTTTACAGACCACCCAAAAGGGCGGTCTGCCAGCGCCTCCGTTTCCGCTGCCAGGAAGCCTCAGCCTCCAAACAGGGAGGGTTCCTGGCGGTGGAAAAAGAAGCTGCAAAAAGCAGCTTCTTTTTGTGGCGTGGTAATGATGCCACAAGGTGCCAATGGCGCACTTGCGGTGTCATTTCCGCACCATGACGTGCAGACGCTAAGCTTCTGCTACGTCAAAACGGCGGCACCCATGTAGAAAGGGCGCTGCATTTTTGTACATGCTTGGCACGTACTAGGGTTAGGGCGTCCGGAAGGGACACCCTTTTGTAACCCTAGTACGCACCGAGCACATAGTTTTTGCTTGTGCGGAATGGGCCATAGTTAGACAAGAGCACATTTCTGCTACTCTGCTGATTTAAATAAAGCTAGACCCTAATAGGCTTGGCTTTGGTATTTTTGATATTTAAATATTTTTGTTTCCTTGGCAAGGGCTGAAGCTTCAGGAAACTTAAATTTCCCCACATCTGCAACTTCCATAACATAATCCTTCACTATTAGCAATGCTGGGTGATTATTTGCTGATGGTAGTCCATCATCTGAGAACCACCTACTCCCCAGCCTTGTTTTACTCAAATAATCAGTGAGAAAAACATCATGTCCCAATGTCAAAGGTTTAGTAGGAAAGTATGTCAATCTCCTATAGCCAGTGTTTCATACCTCCTCTCTATGAAGGTTACACTTTTGAGGTTTGGATAATATTTTATGAATAAAAATTGGTTGGGCAAAAGTGGGGATATTTAGCTTGTATTTTCCTAGAAATGTTATCTAGTCACCTTCAAATAGGAGACAGATTCTCTAGGACTGAGGACTCAAGAAGATGCCATGGCACTTGGCACAGAAATGTCTTTTGTACATGCTCTTCATCTTCAAAAACAGCAGAGCCAGACACAATTCTACACATAACAGTACTGAATAATAATTTACCTCAAAGCCAGCCTCTTCCAACCAGAAGCCTCTAGAAGGCAAGCATTCCAACTCCCACCACCCCCTAGCCAACATGGCCAGTGATAAAAAGTGATTGGTATTAAAATCCAAAGCATACTGATATGAGGCTGGAGGAGGCTGCTCTAAGCCAATGAAACAACAAACCTGTAAGTATTCTGTCATTCACAAAGAACAGGGGTTAGATGTAATGTCTGCACCTGTCAAACCAGAATCTGGAAAACTTACTGTTTTGGACTGCTACTCCCAGAATCCCCCAGCAAACATGACTAGTTGTTTGGGGGATTCTGGGAGCTGCATTTCCAAGTACTGTGTCAGCTCCTTTCACCATTCTACCTGTTTAGAGTGTCTGGGTAGAGCTTTTTTTCTACCCTCTACCCATGTTTGGCAAAGTTTACTGTACTCACCCTTCAGTTCCTGCAGCTCCAGGTTCAGGCTGGAGATCTTGCAGTCACAGAAGTTCAGGTTTTCCAGTGTCTCTGTTCGTACAAGCTCATTCTGTGGCCGCTCCAGCATTGCACTGACCTCTATGCGGGTCTTTCTGTAAACATCCAGTTCTTGCTCCAATTTTTCAATGTGTTTCACCAGGAAAAGATACTGTGATGCATCTCCAGACTCACCAGTGCTACTTGATCTCTTTTTGACCTCTGAGCGTAGTTTTACTGAAGCTGGAATCTTCCTCTGGCTACCTGCAGGTGGAAGTGGGGCTGGCCTGGAGGGCCGTACAGAAGTTGGAAGAATTTGAGGAGAAGGCATATTTTGAGGGGTCTGCCCTGCAGGTGAATGAAGTAGGGCTGAGATTGGAGTGCTAGGTCGAGGAGGGGGTGGCCTTAGCACTTTCCTCCTTTGGGGAGTGTGCTCCACTGAGCCACGTACAATATCCTTCTCAGAGCTGAAGTCCAAGATGGAAAAATGCCGGGAAACATTATCCTGTTGGGGGGTGCTGTATCTGGCTTGACCTGTAGGACTGGTCAGGCTTTGTTCAAACTGAGCCAGCTGCTCTGTCAGCTTAGAATCAAGGTCCCCACAGCTCTCCCCATGCAGCACCTCTTGGGGGCACTCGGATCGAGTGCCATGACAGACAGGCCAAGTATCTAGGCCCCCCATGAGACCCACTGAAGCTGGAAGAACGGGATTTGGTTTTCTGCCACTGGACATCCACACAAGGGGCTAAGTCCTCACAAAGGGTGTTTTCATGAGAAAGACTGTGAGTTTCTCCATCTTGCTCTGGGGGATTGCAGGCTTCAGTGTAGTCCCATGAGGCCCTCCGTCTCTGGCTGGACTCTGGTCTACTCACCTGGCCACAGGGCTGGTTCTTTGGTTGGACTGGGGGCTGAGGTATCTTAGAAACCCCATTGACAACTTTGGCTGAGTCTACAGGGGGAGCCCCTGACATGCCTGAGGAAAGAGGTTCCAGGAAGGCTTCATTCTGGTGATTCAACATTTCATCCTGTTGGAGCTCAGAGTCCTCCAAGACATCCTCCAGCCCCACTGGAAGATGACCAGGCTTCTCCTCAGAACAGACGGGGCTCCACTCAGGTACTTCCCATACAGCAGGAGAATCTGCTTTGTGGGGGCTGGATGCCACCGGGACCACCGCCTTCAATGGGCATCCAAGTTCCCATTTCTTCCTGGATGGGGGACTACCCTCCTCCAACTTCACAAACCTGTGGGGAAAGATGCCGCGTCTTCCTCGGAGTTCCCCCTCCAGCCAGCCATCGTCCAAGACTCCCACAATCCGGATTCTGTCCCCCACCTCAAAGTCAAGCTCTGCTGATTCCAAAGCCTGGAATTGATATAGGGCAATCCCATAAGGCCCTGGCAGCTCTTCCCTATCGCTCCATGCCCTTTGTTCTTCCTGGGGGTATACACCCTTCACTCCATTCACATTGTGGATTTCTGATGATCCTAGATCCTCTGGGTTGCCCTTTGTTTTCAGCGGACCCAAAAGTTCCACAAATCCCTCAGGGAAGATACCTCGTTTGCCTCCAAGCTCCCCTTCAAACCACCCAGGCTCAGGGATGCCAACAATGGTAATCACATCTCCTTCCCGGAAGTCCAGCTCTTCTTCCAGCTGTGCAGAAAGGCTCATCAGTGCTCGGGCTTGGCCCAAGGCATAGGCTGGCATCTCCAACATGGTTCCATAAGGGTATCGAGGGCCAAAGGTAGAGAGGCTGATTTCTCTTACACAGGATGATGGGAAGAAACCACTAACTCCCCAACAACTTCGGCCTTGGAGCCATGGAGAGGCTACAGAACCATCCAGAACCACCAGGTCACCTACAAGGACAAAGAACACAAGTTCAGGGAACTGGTCAGATACCATCCAGAGCCTGGAAGAGTTAGCTTTTTAAACTATTACCTCCCAGAATCCTGAAGCTAAAATGGCCACTCTGATAGGGTTATAATAAAAAATGATGTCCCCCAGCTTTAGTGTTGCCAACAGCAAGAGTGGGAAACAATGTTTTTTGGGGGGATGTTAATTCCCAGCTGCAAACCTTCACAGGACAAATGACTCCACCGGCTATGGCTGTAGTCATAGATGCCACTGGGACCCTAGAGGACATACCAGGCAGGAGTCCACTGTCACTCCTCATCTCCTTTTCTTGTGCAGTAAAGAAAGTGGCACAGCAAAGAGCTTTCAGCTGGTGTTCAAAAAGGGACACAAAGAGAAGAGGAGGAGGAGGTGATGATGATGATGTTCACAGTGATGATACCTTACCATCAGTCTCTGAAATTTACAGGGGCAAATGGCTTAGATGAGAATAGACAAGGAGCCTCTTGTGGACTGTACTTGGCATCTCTACAAGCCAAATTTGGACCCACAGGCCATAGGTCCCTCATCCCCCCTCTCCACTTAAAGCACCTCCTTGCTCAGAGTGATCAGTTTTAGAATCCTCAGGATCCCAATGTAGCAAAGCCCCAAAGGTGGTATCAAAGTCCCAAAGACTCACAGCACTCCAGGTAGGATTTATCAAGCAAAGTGCTGGAAAAATGGACTGTATCTACTTTCCAAAGACTCTTGCTTTTGGAGGTCTTGAAACCCAGGCTCAGCCAGTCTAGCAGCACATGGAAATAACAGCCCTTTGACTACTGCAGGTGGAGTCCCAGAGAATAGCCGACAGAGATTGTGTTCCACTTGATGGACTCTGACGTCTAGAGTAGAAGTGTGTAAGACAGGTAGGTTCCTCTTTGTCCAAGATATGCAGGCAAGGAAATCATCACCATTACCTCTCTGCAAGGTCAGGCTGCCAGGCTCCTGAGAAGTAAAGTTGCTGGTACAAACAAAGAGCTTCTCCCCTTGTTTCAAAGCAGGGACCTCCAAAAGTTCCACAAAACTGCTGGGGAACTGTCCTAGAATGAGAAAGGGGAATAAAGGGAGAGAAATCTCAATAGAAGGCCTGCCCTAGAACAAGAACTGACAGAGGGCATCCTGTGGTCCACAAGTGGCCCAAAAGCTGTTTTTGTGCTTCTCCAAGGTCCCATATGGTTCCTTCTGGTTTTGAAAAAGTCTATAGTGAACCTAAAACAGGTCTAGAGGAGCCAAAATGGCTAATGGCAGTGGCCTAGGAAACACCACTCACTTTCCACCACCATCCTGCTGGTCAGGCATCAACTAAGCATTAGGGTACAGATATATGCCTCAGAGGATAGCAGTGGCAAATCTTTTCTGAAAAAGTTGGCCAAGAAAACCCTGTGACAGGTTTTCCTTAGAGTTGCCATAAGTTGGAAACAACGTGAAGGCACACAACATGTTTCCTTGCTACATTAAAATGTCCCATCCCAACAAGCCAAACAATGTTTCCTCAGATGGGGATAAGCAGAAAGCCTCAACCTGATTATCCCAGTAAACTTCATCAGGATTTCTAATAGCAATAAGGAAATAGCAATCATGTTTAAGATCTATCGTACTGGGTTAAGGTTAAAGCCTTCTTTGCAGCATTTTGGGAGGAACTGGGTGTCTGGGTGAGTGGGGAAGGGCATCATTAGTACTTATGGGGCCATAATGCATAAGAATCACTTATGCATTTGTGAGTTTGCATGTGACAAATCTAGATGGGTCAGAAGTCACTCAATACAAAAAGCATTCCCCAGCACCAGGTTCCCAAAGCAGAAGGATCTACATTGTTATACTTGGAAAGGTTATATTTTGGCCTCCAGCTGCTGAATCTGCCTGTCAGAATCCAATATAAAGTTTAGCTTTGGAAGTAACCATGTCAAGGGTGTTCATTGTATTCCAGTGCCTTCACCAGAGAATTCCTGCACTTACTTAGCTGTAACACAAGGGAGTTTAGCCTTTTGGATAAAACTATGATCAGATTTTAGTTGTTCTGTGGTGTCAGATAGGAACCATGAGGAAGGAGAAATGAGTATGCAGGCTTGAGCGTGGCTCCCTCTCTTGGCCACTGTAACAGGTTTTCTCCACAAGTCTCTCCTGCTTGCAGGATTTACATAGACTGGAGTATGGTTTGTCTAAATTTTTTAATGACTGTGAAAGAGAGAAGTGAAATCTTCAGATGTTAATGGAAACCACATCCTGCTCTGCCTCCCAGCCCTCTTGATGAGAGAGCAGCCACGTTGATCATGCCATAAGGCAGCCAGGCTCTGAAGAATGGAGAAAGACCCTTACAAGATTAAGAAAGTGGGAGCTGAGATTTTTTCTTTCTCTTTTCTCCAATTTGAGGCTGGGACCCTAGGAGATGATTCATGTCTTCAGCAATTGGTAATAGAACTGGGGTCAGCTGATAAATGAAAGGATTGGTACAACTAAGGTAAATGTACATTGTTACACTCTAATTCCTATCAGCCTTAGCCAAGCCAATTGTAAGGGATTATGGGAGTAGCCATTCATCAATATCTGGAGTGTCAAATAGTTTCCAAATCCTGTTGTATAGATGCCACAAAGATTTTTGAGAATTAATCCAAAGAGAACTCAGAAAAGTTACTTTTTGTACTACAACTTCCAAACTTCCATGGTGGTTGGGAAATTCTGGGACTTGTCATTAAAATTCTAAACTCTGGAGGATAATAAGGGAAGACCTAGCCCTGTAATTAGGACACTGACTAGCCTGCTTCCTAGAGTATTAGATGCTGCTCTGAAATCCACTGAACTGTTCATGGGGCTGTTGTCATGCAGAACCTAGACCATGCCACATTGTGTACTTTGGACATGCATCTTTTATTAGCCTGATCATCTGCTTGATGGAAACAAATAAAAGGACCTGGAGACAAAAGAAGAAAGCTTCTTATACTCTGATAGCAGTCTCAGTTCTCCATATGCCAGGTGTTGTGTGCCTCCTAGCACAGCCTCAAAATGTGCAGAAGAACAGAAAGGGTTTTTGTTTTGGCTGGAGGGGCAAAACTGAAGGTGGAGGAATTTGTACCAAACAGTACAATGAAGACAGCATGCTCAGTGGGCATGGAAGACTGGCTATTGTGGGTGCATGTGTGAGTATGTGATGGAAATGAATGGAGTATCCCAAACAGATGCACTCCAGCATAATGCATCTTATTGCAAACACAGCTCGCACATGATATGTTCTAGCATAGACATTGGGCCAGTTTATAGATGATTACCATCACACCAAAGCCACTTCAAATCACTCCATGTGAGAACTGGTAATGTATGGTGAAATCTTTATGAGCACATCAGCAAGTGGTCATTTGGTGAATTTTTCAAAGCCACTGCAAATTTAATATACCTCCAGATGACCTCTTAATTTCATACACTAACAATTGCAATATTGTCCCTCTTGCTTCCCTCTCCTATACAGTGTGTCCGCGTTTTACGCGGCCACCCTGGAAGAGCCCATTGAGCGCTCCAGAAGAATTAATGGGGCATGAGCCCCATTACTTCCTATGAGGCTTCAGCATGCACTGAATTCCCCTTACGCAGAGGGATCTGGAATGGATCTCCATGTAAGGGGAGGGTGCACTGTATTATTTCTGCAGCTTCTTCTGGAAATATTGCTGTAGTCACCAAAGAAAGCTGTTTTACATACTTAACTGAAATTGCAGGGTTCCACAAGTCCCGATGATTATTTATTTGGGGTCAAAGTATACCTCCTCTCTGTTATATTTTCTTTCTTGTCTGATCTGTACTATACAATTTGTAGTGCACTTTTAACTCTATCAGCCCTATGAGTTAAACAAAGGTCTATCAGCTCCCACCTGTAACCCCTTCCTTCTTTCCAAGGAGCCAGAACTCATCTATTACAGCCAACACTTCTATGACATCCCCCACAAACAGCGGCAGCTCCTCAGAGACACTGGGACAGAAATCAAAGATAGCACGGACCACAGAGCCAGCCTCCATCATTGGGATCTACAAGAAAAGAATACAAAGTCAGTGCCTGGAAACAGTTGCAATGTGTTACAGATTGCAAAGGACATTTAGACAGCAGAAGGAATGCAAAAACAAGCAACACAGGATTAATAAAAAGTTACTTTTTAGACTGCAGTTCTCAAAGTTGCCAGACACTTTCTTCTTTGATTAGTTAGTGGTGGCCTTCATTCTCTGTAACAAGAGTGCAGAACATACAGTCCTTCAGATACTGCTGGACTACAAATTCCATCATCCACAGACAGCACCCCCTAATGGTCTGAGATAATTCAGCATACCCTGCATAATTGCCCTTTCTCACATTATGCAAATTGATTCAAGATTGTGGTAGAACACAGCTAGAATCCTTCTGCTGTCAGTTGTTTTGGACCATGACTCCAATAGTCCCTCGGCATGGGTCATATTGTTTGGGGCTTCTGGAAGATGAAGTTGAAAACAGATGGAGAGTTAAAAGTTTCCCTCCTCTGTGCTAGTAGCTGGAGAATCAACAGAGGCATTTCAGTTCCACTATTATATATTCTCTTCCTGTGAGCAATAAAAAAAGGAGTATGGTCTATGCAGGCATATATGGGGACTTTCCAAATGCCAAAAACATGTGTGTGTTGTAGATGTGGAAAGCAATAGAAGGGGCCTCTGGTACTGCAACTATTCCATCCCATTTCCCAAACTCTAGAATCAGGCAAGCTGCATAAAGAGAGCTGAGGATGAGGAGCCAGGAGAAGGAGGAATTCCTGTCAGGAAAGAATGGCAAGATGGAGCGGAAGCTCAGCACTTCCCTGACGCACAGAACTGGACTCATGGCTGCCAAAGTCCAACAAGCAATGTGCAAACAGCAACAGGTACAATCCATACGAAACCCAAGCTGACCCCACTAGGGTTGCCAAGTTTGTTTGTTTTTTATTGACGCCTGTGCTTGCACCTTTCATAGCAGTATGATCACTAGACATTAATAGATGAGGAAAAATTCATCCCAATGCTTAAAGAGTTTCACCATGCTGTAAAAACCAAAAAAAAACCAAAACCCTATTCTTTCTGCTATTTAAGGCATAGGAGCAAGTCAGGGGGCTCTTCCTGGCCAGTTGCCATCTCTAAGCTTTCATACTTTCAGAAGAGGGGGGGGGCTCTATTTCTGGAGACTGTACTTTTTAAAAACAGGTTGTACTTTGGCCATATCACGAGAAGGTATAACTCATTAGAAAAAATAATAATGCTAGGGAAAGTGGAGGGAAGTAGAAAGAGAGGTAGATCACATGCTACATGGATGGGCTGAATTAAGGAAGACATGGATATGAAGTTACAGAATCTAAGCAGAGCAATAAAGTATATGTAGTCTTGGGAGTGTTTCATCCACAGGGTTGCCATGGGTTGGGGACAACTTAAAGGCAGTTAACAATGAACAAATAGCCCTATATGCCAGTGATATTGTGGCAGGAGGCTGCCCCCCCCCCATATAACCCCACTGCCACCAATAATATATATTCATAGACACACAGCAATCACTTGCATATTAAATAACATACTTGTCTATTCTCAGAGTGTACCAGTGCAATTATAGCAGTTTCATGCCACTTTTACTGTCATGGATTCATCCTATGGAAGTTGGGAAAATATTTAGAATTCTCTACTGCACTCCCTTTAGCTGCAGCACTAAAATTCTCTGGTAGAGAATTCCAAGTATCTCATTAAACTACTAGTCCTAGAATTCTACAGGATGAAAATATGGCAGTTAAAGTGATATCAAAGTGCTATAATTGTGTACTGTGGAGGTACTCACAGATAACAGGTGTCCCATGTTGCTCCCACTGTTCCACAACAAATCTCCTTTAGGTGACAAACATATAACTGTGTCATACAGCACACAATCTGCTGGCCAGTTCAGGACATTAACTGCCTAGATCTGGAGAGACACAATTGGGCCTGTGTTTATAAATGTGTACATAAAAGGCTATAATACAGGATGGGTTGTGGGTGAAGGAAAGGGCTAGAGAGAGTAACAGATTTTGCTGATCACACTGCTTTGTTATCAGGCACAAGCAACCTCATGGCAACAATGTGAAGCTTGCCTCTCTCAGAAATGCTGCCTTGGCAATTCCCACCTTTTGTGATGCTGACACTCCCAAAAGCATGTGTTAGTACCCTATCCTACAGGTTAAAACTTGGAAAGGTTACCTTTTTGGAGTAAAATTCCCAGAATTCCAGTTCTTGGAATTGTAGTTCAGAAAAAGAATAACCCTTTCAGCACATATATATCAGATACTTCTCAAGGATTCCCTGAAATGCATCAAATCAAATCAGCAGCTCCTTCCCTACCAAGCCAAGGAAAGTGACTCATAAACAAGAAACCCAGAAAAAGGTTGTTGGCACAAGTGCAAATGATTGGGAAATTAAACAGAAGCACCTAGAAGTATGAATTCAGAGTTGCAAGGACCCAGAGGCCACATAATTCTTCCTCTCAGCAAGCTAGGATTTATGAGCTTGCCAAAGATCAATTTAAAATTTAAATTGGCTGAAAATCATAACCATAAATCACTTCCATTTGTGAACAGTACATGGGGTGGGAGTGGAATCACCATCTGCATGAGTGGAATTTTGGTAGGAGAAATCAAGAATGAATGTCAATCAGAGAATCAAAATGGTTAAAATAAGTGGGACAGAGTAGGTGGAACATTCAAGGAAAACAGTATGTATCAGAGAAACATAACTGGCTGAATAAGATTAATCATTTTAAAGAATGGGAAAATGTTATTTCTCATAAGAACTTATACCAGCCAGTTGGTATGGTCAACACCATGCTGGTTAGGTGTATTGGAAGTTGTAGTCTATACATCTGCAGGACACTAGATTTGATAAAACTCATCTAGGCATTGGGAAGGCATCATGTGCTATTGGTAGAAATTAAGTAGATACAGTAACATAAGGACCTTTGGAAGCTCAGGGATCATAGAGCCTTGATTTAAAAATATTGCCAGACTATGAATGGGTCCAGAAAGGGAAAACTCTGTTCACATCTTCCAAATCCCCCTAGTTAACACTGCCACTGGCTATAATAGCTGGGAGATCCTGAAGATGCCAGCCACAGCTGCTGGCAAAACATCAGGAATAAATTCTTCTAGAACATGGCCTCATAGCCTGAAAAACTCACAAAAAACTATGTTAAGCAATGGGCTGCTTGAGGGCACAATGCAAATGTCTAAAGATCCCCCCCCTTAATTTCAGCACAAAGGACAAATGAAAATAATGATTTGAATGTAGATTCAGTCAAGATTTATTGCTAGTAAAGTACAATTTGAAGCTTTTGTCTTGCTCAGAGGTCAAAGGTAAGGTCATCAGAAAAATGAAGTTGAGTCCAGAATAAAGTATGGTATAAGTAATGTAAGTCTAAAGAAACCATATGAAACAAAATTATATTTATGAGTGTTTTTAGCTTTTATTTTGTAATGTACTGATTTTACCTACCCACTCTTTTTCTCTCCTCTGTGTAAAGAAACAGCTAAAGAGGTCTACGGCCCCATTCCCACTGGCTTATAACGCAGATCAGGACATGAATCATGGGTGCATCGTTCCCATTTGAGCGCGTATTCGATACGCATTGCTCCGATATCATTCCCATTGGAATATGAATCTGACCCCCATTTGATCTAATTATCCTGAAAAAACCCGAATCAGTGCATTTGTAGACTAGTGAACATGGTGGGGCCAGAGAAGAGCGAGGAGTGGTGTTGCGATATCCGATGGAGAAAGGGTCCATTCAGCTGGATCAGAAGTGTGGGTGTTAATGAGTAAAGAATGGCCTGAAAAAAAAGGGGGGGGGAATAGGGAAAATGCTGAGATAATACCAGAACATTCCTCTAGTTACTACAGCCATGGTGACAAAGCATATGAAAAGACTGCCAATGAAATAAAACACACAAAACATTCTACATTACAGATACAGCTATGGGTACAAAACTGAAAAATAACACAGAGAATGTGTCCATACCACACACAGATGCAATTTGGCCTCTATTGCCACAATCTACCTCTTGCCCTGATAGTTTGCCAGAGGCAGAAGAGAAAGGATATAAAAGAGCTGTTGGGATTCTTTTCCTCATGTAGGATTCTTTGGCTTGAATGAGACCCAAAGAAACACCCTTCTCCCCCATGTCTGGTGGGGAGATTCCAAAAAGGAGGGGGCTGCTGCTTCTATGGGAAACATGAGCATACTGTTGTCTCCTTGGGAACATCTGCTTGCCAGTCCTTACTGGAAACTTATGCCTGGAGGGAGGAAACAACCTCGAAGCTTCATCCAGGCTGGATCATTAGAGAACCCAACCTTCTGTGCTGAATAGCAAACTGTTCCCAGATTTCGTGCCTCCGGCCTCCTCCCCTTAGCTGTCCATATCCATGCCAAGTGTAACAGCCTTGCTGCATGCTGCAGCAGGAGGCACCAATCCAGAGGAAAACGTTTCACCCACCCACAGCCCTGGGGTCAGGCATGAGTCACTGACACTGCCTGTTTGATAGCACCACTCCCCTCTTACCTCAGGGAGATCCACAATGGAACACAGAGGATCGAGTGAATCAGACTCAGCCTTCTCCCTCAACAATACACACACAGGCCTGCTAGACTCCTTAAAGGGTCCTGTGAAGTAAAATTCCACTACTCCCACATCTCTCAGGGTCCCAAGCAATGCAGGTTTCAGGACTTTACTCACTGTTTCTCCTCCTCCTGTGGAAGGAACCTAAGCCACAGGCTGAAGCATGCATAGAACTACTATAGCCAGCAGTATGGGAGAGCCAAGCAAGCTCTTAGCCAGAACAGGGTAGGGTAAACAAAAGGTGTAGGATCACCACCAGCACCACCTCATCCCACCTCATCCCAGGAATAACTGGAACTGAATAAGTACCATGTTGTTGTTGTGTGCCTTCAAGTCATGGCAACTCCACAATGAACTTATTATGGGGTTTTCTTGGGAAGATTTGTTCAGAGGAGGTTTGCCATTGCCTTCCCCTGAGGCTCAAAGTATGTGACTTGTCCAAGATCACCCACCATAAGGGTGTTCAAATTGGATTGGGATCCACATGTGAGGGATTTTAATGGAAGACCTCTGGCCAGGGTGACCAAATGTTATAACTGCAAAGGAGGACAAGGCACCATAAAATGTAGGACATTAAAGAAAATGTAGGGCACTACGAAATAAAAGCTAAAAACACTAATATAAATATAAATTCATTTCATATGGTTTATTTGCAGCTATACTGCATATAGCTGTATAGCTGTATTTTATTATGTACTCAACTGTATTTTTCTGATGAACTTATCTTTGTTAAAATGTCTTGTTGGCTTGCAAGGTACTTATTGAACTCTGAGCAAGACACATGCTTAAAATTGTACTTTACTACCAACAAACCCTTGACTGTACATTTACATGTTTCCTTTCATTTGTTCACTGTATTGAAATTAAAGGGGGGGGGCAACATTTTCATTGTGTCCTCAAACAGCCCATCATTGCCTAACATGTTTGCTGTCTTTTCCTTCTCCGAGAAACAAATGTGTCCTGAGCTCCAGGGGCAAGTCTTGTCTGCTGATGCTCCCAGGACAAAATAACTTTAGAAGGATTCATATTATTCCCCCTATTTGCAGCAAGGACAGGCTGCCAAGTAGACACATTTCTCAAAAGGGAACAGCACATGTGATGTTACTCAATGGGCTTCTTAATCATGGTCAAAATATAGGATGCTGGAAAGAAGGGTGAAATATGGGATGTGTGCTGGAAAAGGAGGATGTCTGGTCACCCTATAACTCTCTCAGTGTCTCAATCAATGCAAATTATAGGACTTTAATCACTGCTTCTGCTATTCCTGTGGGAGGAACCTCCACCATAAGCTGCAGCATATACAGAACTAGTGTAGCCAGCAGAGTCTATCTGCAGTAAGGGAGAGTCAAGCTCTTAGCCTGAACAGGCAAGTTAAACAAAAGTTGTAGAATCACCACCACCTCATCCCAGCAATAACTGGAGCTGAATAAGAGTGTTCAAATTGTATTGGGAACCACATGTGAGGGATTTTAATGGAAAACCCCTGGCTAACCCTTATTGGAAATAGACCACTGGAACAGGGGAACCATGGTTTGATCCTGAAAATAAGGTCCTATAATCTTATGTATGGTATATCACTGCTGTGCCCAACTTTGTCTTGGATTTATAAGGAGCCCTGGTGGCGCAGTGGTTAAATGCCTGTACTGCAGCCATTCACTCAAAACCACAAGGTTGCGAGTTCAAGACCAACAAAAGGGCACATGCTCGACTCAGGCTTGCATCCTT
>NC_056524.1:214585920-214653091 GCF_019175285.1 Sceloporus undulatus
CCGAGGTCGCTAAAATGAGTACCCAGACCGTTGGGGGCAAATTAGCTTACTTGCTAATTAGCTTACTTGCTGTTCACCGCTATGACTATTTAGGATTATTTTATCCTACAGATGTAACTCGTTGTTTGTCTTTTTCTTTGACACAAGAATAGGAAACAACATACACCCCCCTTGCCTTTGAGATGCCAGGATATTTCCTGCCCTTTTCCGACAAGAATTTTTACATTTGTGAGAACATTTTTTTTTGCATCCTTCCGAGGTCGCTAAAATGAGTACCCAGACCGTTGGGGGCAAATTAGCTTACTTGCTAATTAGCTTACTTGCTGTTCACCGCTATGATCTTTGGAATAGCGGTATATAAATAAAACAAATTATTAAAATTTGTATACGTTTACACAAAATGTACAATCCCACAAGTGGGAAGAAATTAACTTTTTTTGCTCCTATGCACTTGGATGTGCATTTTTTCAAGAAGGCATACCACATAGTGTTGGGAAATATGCAAGACATGCACAAGGACCACAGCTTAAATAATATATATCTGCTTCACACTTTGTATGGTGATCACCTTTGCCATGTTTATACCAGTGGTAATTTTGTGTTCATTATGGTCTCTTCAAATACAAAACAGACCCATGCAGCCAACCATGGGCCACCAAAACATCGCCCACAGGAGGCAGATTTTTTTCCTCACATGCATATATTAGCATGCCCACTCACAGCAAATTCTGATTTAACACTGCAACAAACACATGCCCCACATACAAGATGAAATAGTTGTTAGCTTTTCTATTTGAAATAATTTCAGATACCAGGTTTGGTATATAATAATCATCTTATAGAATCATAGAACTGTAGAAGTGGAAATGAGTGACTCCAAGGGTGATCTAGCCTGATCCTCTGCCTCTGCGACAAATCTGCAGCAGAAGCATGGGTGATAGTTGGCCATCCAGTTTCAGCTTAAAACCTCGACCCCCTTGGAGCTTATTCCACTGTTGAACAGCTCTTACCATTGAGAAGTTATTTAGTCTGAATCTCTACTTGTAATTTTGAACTCTGCCTTCTTAAGGAGAAGCAAGCATGTTCTATCTTCAATATGACAGTTTTTCTTGATAGATATTTGAAGATGTGTATCATACACCCTCTCAAATGTGTCTTCCCCTGGCTAAATGTATCCTAACCCATAAAAACCTGGTTTCTAGATAGACCCTTTGCCATCTTTGCTACCTTTTTTGGGCACATCCTGATCATCTTCCTGACAACCTGTGGCCCTCTAGATGCTGCTGGAATACAACTCTCATCATCCCTCACAACTGGCTGTGCTGCCAAATGCTGGTGGACATTATAGCCCAAATGAATCTGGAAGGAGACACAGTCCTTATCCCTCCTAAGCATTAACAGCTAACTAACTTCCCACTTGTAGATCTTTATGTAAATGGCACCATACACAAGTGGGAGGTTTGCAAAAGTAGGAAAAAAACTTTAGGAGAAAAAAGAGACAGTCCATTGGGGATACTGCATGTGCAAAACAAAAGAATCTTGGCTGACTTTGAGGAGACAAAGAAAAAACAGCTTGAAGGGAGGTGGAAGAGAGTAGCCTAGAAAAGGTCATGGCTGGCTGAAAGACTGAACAGGAGCATTTCACAATGCAACACTGTGTTATTGATTCCACTTGTAAATTGCCAGATTTCCAACTTAACTCTCCCAGAAATTTCACAGAAGCATAAGATACCAGTGGAGATTGTAGAAATAATACAGTTTTATCACATAATAATAATAATAATAATAATAATAATAATAATACTGTAATAATAATAATAAAATTTATTTATTTCCCACCCCTCTATAAGATGCAATCAGGGTGGCTTACAAAGATTTACAAATATACAATCCAAATCCCTCAGTCCCCCCCTTTAAAATACAATTAAACAAAGTAAGAATTAAACCATACTTAAAAATGATATAACAAACAATAAATCGTGACTGTAGTGAGGCCGGAGTTCAACAGTTAGATTTTCCTTCTAGTGGCTGGGGAACTATTCAGGAAAGGCATGCCAGAAGAGATCCGTCTTTATAGCTATTTAAAAGCTATTTAGGGTGGTAAAATGATGGATCTTGTCCGCCAGGGGTTCCACAATTTGGGAGCGATAGCTGAGAAGGTCCTCTGGGAGGTTGAGGACAGCCTTGTTTTATAAGGCTGTAACAGATTCCTCCCAGAGGATCTAAATATGTGGGGAGGATTATATGGAAGGAGGCAGTCCCGAAGATAGGTTGGACTCAAGCCATTTAGGGCTTTAAAGGTAATCACCAACACCTTGTACTGGGCACGGAAACTAATAGGTAGCCAGTAGAGTGATCTTAAGATCGGTGTTATATGATCTCTTCTGGATGTACCAGAGACCAGTCTGGTTCTGAACTAATTGAAGTTTCTGAATCAAGCACAAGGGTAGTACCATGTAGAGTGCATTGTAGAAATCAAGGTTTGAGGCTAACACTGCATGTACTATGGTCTCAAGTTCCCTGACTTCCAGGAAAGGGCGCAGCTGGCATATCAGCCAAAGCTGATAACAGGCACTCCTGATCATCGCATTCACCTGATTTGTCATTTGAAGTGACGGATCTAGGAGCACCCCCAGACTGTGAACACAGTCCTTTGAGGAGAGTGTGACCCCTTCCAGGCCTGGAGGTTGTATCTCGATACCTGGTTTCAGAGCCGTTACCCTAAGTACCTTCATTTTGTCTGGATTCTGCTTCAATTTTCCCTGATCCTGTCCATTACTGCCTTAAGACAGTCACTGAGAGGAGAGACGCCATCTGAAGTCAAAGCTGATGATGGAAAAATATATCTGGGTGTCATCAGCGTACAGGTAACACCCTGCTCCATGCCTCCAGATCATCTCTCTCATCCTATAAAATCCTGGGATTTGTAGTTTTCTGAGACATCATAAACCCTCGAGAAAAAGCTAAAGACCTTATAAAATGACAAACCCCAGGATTCCATAGGATAGAGCTACAGCACTTGAAGTAGTGTCAAATTGCATTATTTCTACACCTCCAGACAACAATTCTCAGATGGTGATGATGGATTATAATGTTAGTAATGGTAAAATAATGTTAAAAAATTAAAATAAAATAGCTCTGCCAGCAGGCTTCCAATCAGATAGCCAGAATATGAGCCTTCATTGATACCCTTCAACTGGCATTGATACCCTTCAACTTTTGTCCTTGATACTACAGGAACACACAGATCTATCTATGAGTAAGTCATGATCAAGAGTATCAAAGAGCTAATGAGAGGTCTAGAAGAACCAACAACAGAGTCATTTCCCAGACAGAAGGCCATCTAAGAAGCCTACTAAAACAGCCTCAGTACCAAATCCTAGCTGGATTTAAAACAGTTTACAATTGATGCATCATCCAAGTATACAGGGGATGGATTACCACCCTTCTCTTTCCCCCAAACTGGAGAATACAAAGTGCACAGAAGTTGAAAAGGCTGTCGGACGGGTTTTTAAGCTGGGGTGTTGGGCCTGTAGCCTTAGAGGGTTTGATCACCTCCTTTACAAGGAACAAGAGCTCCCTTTATCGTAGGAACAGCTGTAAACCAGTGATCCAGCCACCAGAGGTATGGATCTAAAATGCAAGGCATCACCCACAGTCTCCATGCATCCTGTCAACACTGGAGAACAAAACAAACAGAAAGTGTCCCAAAGCAGCAAGAACAAGAACACGTTGCCAAGGAAACCTACAACTTGGATACTGTCAGAACTGTGCCTTCCAAGCTGGACCAAAGATGAACCATTTTATCCACAAACTCTCATAAATGTGTGACAGCAAGTTATAGATTGTTCTTCTTCTGGGTGGCCTACATTTGAAGATGACTGCCCTTCATCAGTTTAAAGAGTATCAGAGGTAATCAGTGTATAAATGCAATAGTGAGTGACAAGGATATTTGTTTGCCACAGTAATAAACATGAATTTCAGCCAAATGGACTAAATGGAGTTAGTAAAGTTCAACATGGTATTTTACCCACATTATTAATAATAATGTTTATACCCCACTTTTCCCCTAGAGCTAGGATTCAAAGCATATAGGCACTGTAGACGTAACTCAAAATGCTCCGGCGATCTCAGTAGCCCATATATATGAAGCAGAGCACCAAGGAAACAGTGCACTGGTAGCCAAATCCTTATATATCTATTCCAGGGGTGGGGAATGTTTGGCCTTCCAGATATTTTAGACTACATCTTCCTGATCCCTTGCTATTTGATATAATAAGAACTGTAAGCCAAAATACTGTAAACAAAACAAAACAATCAAACAAACTGTGCCTAATCCAACTCTCCCTCATAAGCATCCCTAAATATGTTTTGAACTACAGCTCCTAACCACCAGCCATGCTAGCTGAGGCTGCTACCAAACTGCAGAAATAAAGCAGATTGATACTACTTTAACTGCCATGACTCAGTACTGTGGAGTTCTGAAGTTTGTACTGTAGTTTTGTGAAATATTTAGCTTTCCCTGTCAGAGAGTGATGATGCCTCACCAAACTACAAATCTCAGGATTCCATGGCATTGAGCCATGGAAATTTAAGTGCTGTCAATTTGCTTTATGTCTGCAGTGTGGCAGCAGCCTGAGGCTCATGAAAGTTATAGTCCAAAACGTTGGAAAGATCCATGCTGGGAAGACTGGCCTAAGCAATCAACAATGGTACTATCTTGGCCCATATCGATCATCTTCAATAACAAGCATATCCTGATGCTTGAGGATGCATAGGGCATACCAAATCTTGAAAAGGCTATTTTTTAGGGTTACGATTTCCAGAATGCAGCTGGCTATATTAGGTGAGGATTCTGGAAGTTGTAGTCTAAAACAAAAACCTCCCAAGCTGGCACATACATAGCCCAGAATCCTGTTACTATAATACCCTGAAGTAACAGTCCATCATGCCAGAACTACAGTCCACTATGTCATGTAAGGAACCTTTTGCATGGTTGTTCTGCCACTGCAAAGGCAGTTAGGCAAAGCTATCTTCAATATTATCAGAAGGACACTAACAGAGAGGAAGCTATTTCTCCAATGCCTGGTTTTCATTTCTGGGTGGGTCCTCAGAGCCAGGGTGTTTTGGAAAGGATGCCTTAAAAAAAAACCCACCTGTGCCACAGAACTAGTAATTTGCCAGGGCAGCCTTTCCAAAATACTCTGGCTATGTGGACCCACTCAGAGGCCAGGCACTGGTAAAATAGGTTGCTCTGCACCAACATCCTCCTTCTCCCAGTACTGTATTGATGTAAAAGGCTCTGCCTACTTTCCCTTGCAGCTGTGCCTCCCCTACCCACTGCCACCACCACACAGTCACGTACGCCAGCATAATCATGCTGGTGTAGAGCACTAATTAAATTACAAACAAAATACTAATAGAAACCACTATCTGCCCTGCAATTAATTCCCACCTCAGGGAGACATATATTCAGAAACTGTTTTTCACAAGGCTATATTTCCCTATTCATCTTGTATCTCAATTGGGTCTTTATTTTATCTTTCCTCTATTTGTTGTGTTATATATTTTTTTAAAAAACGTCAGTTTATATCATCTGCTAGCAAACTGGAAAGAAGTAACAATGACTACACTCACCATCTGGCTGGGCCCACCCCACTGACCTAGATAGGACAACCAGAGAGAAAGCAAAGGGAGATGCCTACTCCACCAAAGAGAGACCCAAGTAGTGACTTTGTCTCATGTGGAGGAGAGACAAATTCCCATCCTGGGAAACAACAGCTCCCTTTTCTCTCAGGACATTAATCATAACAAGCTTCAATGCCAAAGATTTGAACTTTAGGTGAGGACTCACTTACTGCCATTAGTGCAAGGAAATCTCCCACCAGGCTCTATGAATTAAATTTAATACCCACTTGTATTGTTAAGTCAGGCATGAGATCTTGTATTGCTTGAGTGCTCCCAAACCCAAAAATTGTAAAGGCATAATCAGTTATGTGTTCCTCATTCCCCAGATACTTAGCTCTCTGCAACTGGAGGTTATTTTCTGACAGAGACACAAAAGAACCCAAAATAGTTAGGGATGTTGAGCATCCTCAGAAGGACAAAGTGTTGCTAGTACAAGAGGAGGAGGAGGAGGAGGAGGAGGAAGCTATGCAGCACTTCTGCGCTGTTCCTGTTCAAATGCAGAGCTTAGATATATTGCATTTGGACTATAGTTCCCAGAACTATTAGCCAGCACTGTCACTGTTTTGCAGAGACATTCTCCTAACTTCTACAGAGAACATCAAAAAACACCATTCATACTGGGACAGCTTATTTAAGAAAGATGACACAGTTGATCTGTTTGTCAAAATTCTACCAAATCTTCAAACCCTACCTCAACATGACCACATTACTACAGACTATATCAAAGAGTAAAATGCTGAACAGACTTAAGATACAAACTCTCTCTGAGGCTCACTCTTTCCATCTCTGCTTCTGAGCACGGAGCAAAATGTTTGTCTAGTCAGTGACATACACACTTTTGGCCCACTTCCTGAACACACTGGGAGCCAATTCCCACAACCCCTGGATACAAAGCCTACCACTTATTTTCTCTTTGGGTGGGTAGTGTTCCTAAGCCCAGATGTGAATGCGCCAGTGGTGATGCTGAACACAGACACAGATGGCCACTGCAAAGAATACTGAAGCAAACTGACAGTGGGTGTGTTGAATTGTCCATTATATCCATACCAGGATGTTCAGAGGTATCTGCTTGCCTGCAGTTAAGAATTCATACTGATGAGAAGAGTCATCTCAGACAAAAAGTGAGGAGCCAGCCACATGGTTCAGAGTCATGTGAATTGGCCCTCATGCATATCTAGCCCTATTTAGGCCAAGGACACAATATAAGCAATGGCTGGCAGGATGAAACTAAGCATTCTGCTGCAGTATCTTTTTACTTCTATTGGCAGTTGACATCAGGTTCTCTGTGCTTACCCAGAGCTATCAGATGTTGTTAGACACATATTATATATTCCCATACAATTTGCAAGCACCTGTATTTGGAACGCTGCATCACAGATGTTCAAAGTTGTTCCCAGGTAATATCAACAAGTAAAACAACAGGAAACAAACTAATTATAACAAATTAGCAAGAGAAAGAAATTACAGTACTAAGCTCAATACAGAACTGGCATTGGTACTACACTTGCTATTCCTACTATTAATTCTGACAAGAAAACTTGGTAATACAGGTCACATCCAATGGTCTAAATACCTCAAAGGAACCACATCCCATTTGATTTGGAAGCTAAGCAGGATCAGCTCTAGTTAGTACTTGGATGGCAGACCACCAATGAATATCAGGTGCTGTAGGCTATATTTCAGAAGGAACTGGCAAAACCACCTCTGAGTATTCCTTACCTAAGAAAACTTTTATGAAATTTATGTGGCTACTATAAATCAACAGGTAACGTGAAGGCACATACACATACTCACAGTTCACACCTACAGTGAAGAAGACAGAACATAAATCTACACGAGGAATCTGTATACATAACTAATGTGAGAATGCAAACTTATCTGTAGATTTTAGGTTACAAAATTGAGTGCGGATATGCTTGCATGTTCGCAGTATCATCTATACTGAGTGGAGAGTGGTTATAAATACAAGCTATGCATGAAGTCATGATTAGTAAAAGAAACCAAAAGGATTCTATAATCCTAAGCATGTTTACATAGAGATAAGTCTCACTGTTCTTAGTGGGGCTTACTCCCAAGAAGACTGCAGCTTGGCATCTGGCCTATTCATAGTTCTTTCCAGGCAGAAAAAAAGTGGTGGGGTACAATGCAATGTAGCTACTCGTGAACACATTTAATACAACATGCAAGTATGTTGTCTGCAAATATACGCACAGCAAATGTTTTATTTTATTGTTTTATTTGAAGTTTATTGTTTTATTGCATGATTTTATTGTACTTGGGAGATGTTTGATTTTATAATATTGCAAACCGTTTTGGATTTTTACAAGTGAAATTTAGTGATATGGGAAAGTATAAAATAAATCAATCTTCACATATTGTTACAATTCTCAAACACTTTGAACAGTTAAATGGGGGGAAGGTAAGAGAAAGGGGTGGGGAGAAATACACAAGAATGAGCGTCTACATTAATTTGCTTAGAAGAAAATCAGGCACTGTGATTTTGTTTCAAGGGTGCTTTCAAACAGAGGGCTTCTAGTAATACTAACCAAAAATATTGTTCACCTTTTCCATTTTTATTTCCTTAAGCCATATTTTTGTCAAGGAAAAAAATAAGAATTTTTGAGCAAACACAGGCAGGGACCAGTTGAAGACAATATCATCCCTGGGCATACACACACCCATAAAATTTCATAATTTATAGTATGATAAAAACTATGTCTGAAGCCTCTGGCAATTAAGGGTTGAAATACTGGGCAAATCAATAAACTAGCTCTGTCAATCACAACTACAGTCTCTAATGTATCAGTCAGTGGATCTTCCCAGAGTTGCACTGGGGGGAAAACAATTAAAAGAAGACACCTGTATATCCAAAGCAAGGTTTTCAACCTTGTGGTAATAAGCACTTTTGCAGTTCCCATAGGAAAACCATATAGAATTACAGAAGAAAAGACTTCAGTGCAGGGAAGGAAACCAGGTGGTCCTCCACATGTTGTTGGGCTGCAATTCCTCATTGTATTCCTCATAACTGGCTATACAGAGTGGAGCTGCTGATAGTTCCAGTTCAACATCTGAAGGGCCATATAAGTCCCAGCCCTGGTCTAGTGAGCACATCTCTGTGCAATGCACCATAAAGATCTGAACACCCTAGTAAACACCTTTAAGAAATGTGCAAATGACAACATTGTGAAGAAGAGAAAGTACTTTGTTAACAAGGACTAGAAATTAACATAATGCAATAAAGTGAGATGAATAAACTGCTGGGTTCAAACATGAGTGAATCAGGTTCAAATCATTGTTCAACATTTAACAGTTCTTGAACCAGATGTTAGCTCTCCTCCTGTCTTACTAGTTTATACTAAATGGCAGCGTTATAGCCAAACCAGGAACCACATGGTCAAATTGGTTAGCAAGGATTATGATAATGAAGTCATTTCATGTTTCTGAGAGGCCTTCTTATTATACTTCAAGATTAGGTGGAGCCTCTCTGTTTCACTGATCGGGAGAGGTGTGGATCAGTTTTTTCAGCAACACTTCTTTGTGACTTTTATTGTTGTAATGCAGAGTATTTTGGAATGGTTTGGTCCTGAATGGCCAATAAATACCCAGAAAACCTGCTCCTGGTGGAGCTATCCATAGCTAGAATTGGTTTGTTGATATACATCAAGCCAACTCTTCTTTTGGGACGCAGCTATGAGCACTGTCCATGTCAGCAGCAAGTATTTCAAAATGTACCACAACACCACAATTTAATGGCACATGCAATAGATGTGCTAATATATTCTGTAGATTAGAAAATGCCATAGACACAATGGATAATAGAGATATTGGTTATTGGGAATAACAAAAGCAAGTGGGGGGGGGGAATTCAACACACCCAAAGGAATAACATTCTACATAAGATAACTGATATAGAATAGGGAATTTGTGGTTGAGCTCTGGCATAGTACTGTGTTAGAGTTCTTTATCTTCTGGTTTACTTTGTGCCCTCTTGTAGCTGTAGATGTTTTTTACATGTCTCCAGTATATACATCCTTCCCCTTATTAGAATCATGGCTCTGGCAATTTACTTAAAATCAGATAATACCAAAAAAGCAGAAATGTAGCCATGTATTTCATACTCATCACTACTTTTAATGGCATATGAAAAAAGTAGGGGTAAGAAGAGAGACTTCAGAAAGATAACAATGTGGTAAGAAAGGCAACTCTGAAGTTAAGACTGGTTGATGGCATTTGTTCCATTTTCCCCAGTCAAAAAAAATAAGAAGGAAAAGTACAGTAATAGAATAGGAAGCGGAATAGGAAACAACTGTGACAAGGAAGGGTTTGTATGCAAAATCATCTCACATTAAAAGAAAAGAATTCTGATAACAAAGAAAGCAGATAGTAGCTAAAAAGAGCCAGGGTGGTATACTGGTTTGAGATTTGGACTATGACTCTGAAGACGGGTTCAAATCCCCACTGAGCCACGGAAACCCACTCGGTGACTTAGGGCAAGTCACACTCTCTAAACCTCAGGAGGAGGCAAAGACAACCCCCCCCCCAGAAAAATCTTGCCAAGAAAACCCAATTAGGGTTGCTATAAGTTGGAAACAACTTAAAGGCACATCATCACAACAAACAAGATAGTAGCTAGAATGAAGGACACCATATGGTATTTGTCCAAAGATAAGCAAGAAACACTGCAGGAATTGATGACACTAAGTGTCATCAATGGATGACAATTAAAATAGGTCACCTAAAGAAGTGTGGACTATAAGTTAGGGTCATTTTTAGATACAGTATAAAATGTAAATCATATAAAAATTGCATCACCTGAGCTCATTGTTAAAGAGTGCTAGAGGATTTTCATGTGACCACAGTAAGAACATAAATAATACATCCTTTTGTGCCCAAATGCGAATGCTCCTCTTTTTTCCCTCAGAAGGCCTACATCGGCAAAACACTGTCAACACAACATAGGAAATAGTTGTGCTGCTCATCTGAATGCTGGTGTGACCCATTCCTGTAGATATGACAGCTGTTCTTGACAGTAGGTCCAGATGGCAGGAATGCTCTCAAGCTCTGATTAAACAGCTTGAGCCAAGTAAGGCAGACACCAGCTAAATCAGCACGCACACACAGAGTCAAGCACTTTAACGTGGGTGCAAGTGACATCTTTCAAATGTCACAAGCCTTCAGCAGTGAGAAGAAACTTGCTGTTAGGAATAAGCACATCACAACATTGCAATACTTGGCCTACCTTCCTACTCAGTGCTAAGGAGTTCTTCCAGAACACTGCATTTCCCCTACTGCCAAAATTTGTTTTTAAAGAATTCCAGAATTTACTCTTCCAACATCTTGCATGCTCCTTTTACCCCTGAAAGGCAAGAATACAGGAGCACTGAACAACCAACTGCCTCAGCCTAGGAATGACAGCTCCTCCTCTCTTTGTAGTGCTGCCAATAAACTGATATTCAGGAATAAAAACACTACCAAAAAAGCATTTACAAGGACTGTAAAATTTAAGCCACTCAGGGTCAATTCATAGCATGCCAAATTCTTATATGGAAGTCATAGATAAAGAGTAACATATAATAATGTGACAATTGTAGCAGAACTTTGAAAGGTTTTATTGTGTATGTGTTTTGGAGTACAAAATCCCGCAGTCAGCATCATCAGTGGCTGTGCTGGCTAGAAGATTTATTGAGTTATAGTCCACCCCCCCCCCCCCCAAATCACTTTTATAAACTATGAATTCTACACAGACACAGAGATCTGACTCCAACATTTTTCAGGGTGTGGGGTCCATCACAGGGCACCCTTGGGTGAAACTCCCAGAACTATTTCTACTTGGGCTTTGCAGTAGTTGTGCTGCTGTAATTACCTGCCTCTAACTCTTAGGGGTCATTGAGACATCTTTTTTTTTTAGCACGATGATGCAAATCATCTCACACATGCATTCTGGGTTTGTTATTCACACTATTCATACTGCATCAATGTGCATCTCTGCAAGTTCAGCTGCTCACACGTGCAAGCATCCAAATAAAGACTGAGTTGGCAAAGCAAATGCATTCGGTACACATTCAAGATAGGCAGTGTTTTATCCCGAGTCTATTCAGGTCTATTTGCATAGGTCAGTGATGACGAACCTTTTACAGACCGAGTGCCCAAACTGCAGCCCAAAACCCACTTATTTATCACAAAGTGCCAACCAAGTTTCTCTGGCTTTCTAGTACAAACTCTGGCAAACTCTGTGCTGAGATGACAGAGTGTGTGCCCACAGAGAGGGCTCTGAGTGCCACCTCTGGCATGCATGCCATAGATTCAGCACCACTGGCATAGGTTATTCACACTACTGATGATGCAGATCTTTAAAAAAAAAACTCAAATGAAAAACACGATATCAATTATCTTCAGGGACGTAGCCAAGGGGTCCGAACCCCCCCTTCCATTAGAAAAATGAATGGTGTGTGCTGCTGCGCTGCCACACCCAAGCCCCATTATAATGGTGGCACTTAGTCTGCACCCCCCCTTCCTAAAATCCTAGCCACGTCCCTGTTATCTTGGATTAAATGGATTTTTTGGTAGCCACCCCCCTTAATCGGGTTAATTTGGGATGCGTGTAAACAGTGAAGTTTCAACCCAGATTCATCCTGGATTATTTTCACAGGGTGAATAACCCCTTAGTGTGCATCTTCACAATCAAACAGGCTTATCCAGCAGCAATTGTGGTCACTGCAGTAATGCTCACAGTTAGTTTTACCCTGGAGAGAGTGTGGGAAGGTAAAATTTAAACATTTGTTTTTATTGGAAAACACTCTCTGCAGTACCAGATTCCTGGGTGGAAATTTTGTGGTTCTCATGTATGGATTGTAATGTTTGATATTTCTGCTCATAAGTAAATTGATGTGTGTTGATACAGAAATGTCCATGTTCAGGCCTGACAACAAGGTCTTAACATGCTAGAGTATCAGGTACAAGGTACTGGACCCATCAGAAGCCCACCATTAAAAGAGCCTAGAAACTAATGTGAAGAGAACGCTGGGAACAGAAGCAATTGAGGGTCCAAGTAATAGCAGTACTGGAGATGGTGCAAGGCAATGTAACAATACCAGACAGTTTTGCTAAGGCATGTAGGCCCTGTATATTACTCTTTATCTGGCAAATGATCTAGTATACTAGACCTTAGTGTCATGCTAGAACATGGACATTTCTATATCAACACACACCAATTTACTTATGAGCAGAGGTATCACACATTACAATCTAGACATGAGAACCACACAATTTCCATGCAGGAATCTGGTACTGCAGAGAGTGGTTTCCAATAAAAACAAACATTTAATTGTACCTTTCCACCCTCTCTCCAGAGTACAGCTAGCTGATCTTTGTAGTATTTTTAAAATTTGTGGAATGTGACAGTTGCTCGCTGAGGCACATTACAGACCGCCCAGAAGGGGCAGTCTCGTGCCGCTGCTGGTTGCTGCGTCCGGGAACCGAAGCATCCAAACCGCGCGGTTCCCGGACGCAGCAAAGAAGAAGCGCCGAAATGGCGCTTCTTCTTCTGCTCCGGATGAGACGCCGTGAGGCGCTACTCGCGCACTTGCGGTGTCACATCCGGTGCGCGACGTGCAGATGCTATGCATCCTGCACGTAAAGATGGCAGTGCCCTTGTGTATAGGGTGCCGCCATCTTTACGCCCTCGTCACGTGCTAGGGGTGAGGCCGGTGTGGGCGCTAGGTCCTCGGCCAACCCCTAGCATGTGACGGGGCGCCGGAAGACCCGTCTGTAACGGGCCTAAGATTCACAGAATGTGCAAATCATGATTGCCAGACTGTAACCCAGTAAACATGAAGTTATAGCTGAACTTCACTATGATCTCAACAGGTATATTATATTTAAAAGAAAAATAGCTAGAGTTAGGATTCAAACACAAACCTGGTCCAGAAAGGTTCTGTAAGATAAGAATGTGAATGTATGCTACACTCTTGTCTTCAGATAGGAAGAGACTGATTTTTAAATCGAATTTTTAATTCACCCATCCCAAATAGTATAGATATATAATAAATTAAATATCAAACAGAGAAGTATACAAAACAGCATACTAAAACCAAACTTTTGCAAATGGCAGTAGTTCTTTATAGTGAAACCCTATAGGTATATAGTTGAATTCCGTGAGAACCATTTATCTTGTCATTATAGCACATATTTTAGAGACATACATTAACTATTACTTTTAAAACACACACACACACAATGTGTGGTACTCTTTGACCTTATTAATATAAAATAGTTGTCTTGGACTAGCTCAGCAGTCAATAGCTAAACAGTCTAGCCTTTCCAACAACTGATTATTTCTCAAGATATTAACAGAAAACTTATACTTAGTCACTACACATAAAAGATATGTAGACTAAAAATTCTGGTCCCATTTCTCATGTCTAACATATAAGCACATGAGAGAATTTCAAAACCAGCATCTCAAAGGCTGCAATTACAGGTAAGTCAGTTATGGGTCAGCACTGGAATGAAGAAAAGGGATCTATATAGAATCTGCCATCTATATCCACAAATTCTTTTATCTATGGATTCAACCATCCATAGCTTCAATTAAAAAAATTCTCAAAAGTAAATCTTGATTTTGGCATTTTAGATAAGAGAAACAATTTTACAATGTCACTGTATTTAATGGGGTTTGAGCAGCCATAGATTTTGGTATTCATGGATGCAGATACCAATGGCCCACTGTATCTGGACAAGGGCAGATGCACAAGGGAAATGTGGAAGGATATATACAATCCTGGTCAGGACTGCCTTCCATCCTGCATCCCTAGAAGCACATCCCTAGAGGAATCCAGAGAGCTCTATGGGATGTATTACTTAGAGCAGAGTTTCCCAACCTTCCTAATGCCACGACCCTTTAATACAGTTCCTCATGTTGTGGTGACCCAAACCCATGAAATTATTTTCATTGCTACTTCATAACTGTACCAATGATATTAGGTGACCCCCATGAAAGGGTCATTCGACCCCCAAAGGGGTCCCGACCCACAGGTTGGGAACCACTGACTTAAAGTTTGTGTGACTCTCCTGTCAGTGTGGCATAGTGATTTCAGAACTAGGGACCGGGTGTCCAAGAGGAGTCACCTCCAACAAAAGTGACTGAGCCAATGGGTGGGTAATTGGGGACCTGAGTGTCCAAGAAGAGCCATCTTCAATGAAACTGACGTGGTGCAATGGGTAGGGAATTGGAGACCTGAGAATGGGAATCCAGCAAGCAAGATGGGTTTCCATGAGGAGTCATCTCTAACTAAGCCAATGGGGAGCAATGGAAGAAATAGTGCCACTCTATTCTGCTTTGGTCAGGCCCCACCTGGAATATTGTGTCCAGTTCTGGGCACCACAATTTAAAAAGGATGTTGAGAAACTGGAGTGTGTCCAAAGGAGGGCGACTAAAATGGTGAAGGGTCTGGAAACCTTGTCCTATAAGAAACGCCTTAGGGAGGTGGGGATGTTTAGCCTGGAGAAGCGAAGGTTAAGAGGTGATATGATAGCCCTGTTTAAATACTTGAAGGGATGTCATATTCAGGAGGGAACAAGCTTGTTTTCTGCTGCTCCAGAGAACAGGACCCAGAGGAATGGATGGAAGCTGCAGGAAAAGAGATTCCACCTCAACATTCGGAGGAACTTCCTGACAGTGAGGGAAGTTAGACAGTGGGACACACTCCCTCCTTTTCTGGAGGTCTTTAAGCAGAGGCTGGAGGGCCATGTGTTTGGGGTGCTGTGATTGAGAGTTCCTGCATGGCAGAATGGGGTTGGACTGGGTGGCCCTTGCGCTCTCTTCCAACTCTACCATTCTCGGATTCTATGAACTAAGGACCTGAGGACAGGGCTCCCCCAAGCAAGGCGGGTTTCCAAGAGGAGTCCTCCCTTGAGGAACTACCAGGACCTGATTGGGGGGGGAGGATTATTGGGGGGCTGAGTGTCCAAAGGGAGACCTCTCCAAGGAAACGGAGGGTGGGGAATCGGGACCCTGAGAAGGAGAGGCCGATCTCCCGTCGGTAACCCGGTTTGGCACCGCTTTAACTTGTTGTCTGGCTCAAGGCTATATTCTGGGAGTTGGAGTTTGTTGTGGCCTCCGAGCGGAGCTCCGTTCGGAGCCCACAACAAACTCCAACTCCCAGAATCCATAGCCATGAGCCCAGACAACAAGTTAAAGCGGTGCCAAACCGGGTTATCTCCTCCAGTGTGAATGCAGCCTTAAGGGGAAAAATATCCGCCCCCTGCTTCTTCAAGAAGTCCTGCTCCAAAGGGAGAAGTCCTGGGCAAGGAGGGCAAGGGCTCCTTCTGCTCCTTTATGAAGCCCTGGGGGGGGGGCTGGGGGTCCATTGCCGGGGGTCCGGGGGGGCTGGAGGGGAGGGAGGTGGGGAAGGCTGGCCCGGGGCAAGGGCTTGGAAGGGGACCTACCTGTGGGGCTCTGGCTCCGCTGCTGCTGCTGCAGCCCCAAAGGGTCCCTCTCCGCCGGGCGGTCAAGGCAGCCTCCTCCTCCTGGGCCCCGAAGAAGAGCGAGCAGCGGAGCGGAGTCCCTCCCCGTCCAGCCCCGTCCCGTGTCCCGCGTCACTCCTCCTGGCCCAGCAGCGCCCTCTTCCCGCCAGGCCAGGCAGGAGACCCAGGAGGACGCCTTCCTCCAAGCAGGCCTCCGTCCTTTCCCCCTTTTGGGCCGAGGAGGAGGAGGCTCCCAGGTGACCTTTTGCCAGGGGACTATGCAGGTGGAGGGCAGGGGGCGAAGGAACGCGAGAGACACACACTCCAGCGGTAGCAGAAGACGTTATAAAGCCCCCTGGGCATAAAAAGGCTCTTTACACACCCCGAACGTCTGTCGGGTCAGATGCTCAGGGAAGCCACGGAAACCCACAGAAGGCTAAACAGCTTCAACAGGACGGAAGAAAGCCTGAAAGAGAGGGAACCCAAAGTCTGGCTACCAGTCCTGGAAAAAACACCAAACTCAAGACCCAGAAAGTCAGGGTCCCCCACCCCCCCCCCCCCCCCCCCCCAGCAGACAGCGCTTCTTAGGCTCAAAATGGAGGAGCTTTTGGGAATTCCTTGTGGACTGAAGGCCGAAAAGGAGGACCTGTCTGGTCACTTTGCACTTATGGCGACCCTATTGTGTGATTTTCTTGGCCAGTTTCTTCAAAGAGGGGTCCCCCTTGCCATCCTCTGAGGCTGAGAGGATGTGACTCACCCAAGGTCACCCAGTAGGTTTCCAGTAGGATTCGACTTGTACATGAGGTCAACCTATAGTCAAGTATATACAGTATTCTCTACTTTGGGAGAAAGGCAGGATATCAATTAAATAAAGAAATAAGTGCAAGGGAGAGGTGCCATGGCAGCAATGGAAACCTCTGGGGAAGGCGAAGCTCCTTTGTAGGTATGGAAGTCAGGCAGGCTCCATCCTCTCTGAGCTTCTCAGGGGCAGCTAAGGCTGATTCAACCAGGGTTGGCCTTTGGGACTGTTTCAGTTGTGGGCATGTTATTTTTTTTAAAACCGTTTTTAGCTGCCATGGGGCACTTAGCAAGCAAATGCTGTAATGAAGGAGGTAAAAATCCAATCTCTGTGTACTAGGAGGGGGAGAGGAAGGAGAAATTAAAGCTAAAACCCTGAAATAAGTATGGAGGACAAGAAAGTCATGCATATCACAACCACAGCCACTTGTTTGGCAGTAGAGGACTCGGACCCAGGCGGCTACCAGAACTCAAAGGCCAAGGTCCTGTATTACTTCAGCGCAGTGTAAATATTCACCAATGGAGTAAGGTTAGCCATCCCCTATACTGAACATCAGTGCAGTGTAAGTTACATGGATCAATGATCAATGAACACATCTGACAATCCATTTTGGAATAAGCAGCACATAGAGAGGATATGTAGAAACAACGTGCTACTTTGTCGAGTGCACTATCTGCATATGCAGCTCTGCTTATACCACTGTCGGCAGAATACGACTGTTATGCCCTGTCCCCCCCCAAAATTACTCCACATGTATAGCACAACCTACAACTGTTTATGTCTTTAACAGAATGCTGTCCTTAGTGTGAAAGGAAGAGAAATGACTGGGGAAAAGGAACTGCATACCTTCACAAGGAGGTTGTACACATCACCACGATCCACACATCGCAACACACACATGCAGCCCACAGCATAATAGCTAGAATATTCAGTAGGTAGATATTCAGAACAGGAAAATAAATGTTCTGCAACAATTTTTCTTGGATTATTCCTGGGGTGAAATAATTTGGAAGAGAATGAGAAATTCACCAAGACACTGTGGTGCAACACACATGTTGTTTGGACTGCCACAAAATAAACTATACAGTCCTGTGACAAGAGTACTATAAAGCAAAGTATACTACCCATATGGATTTCCCTTGTGGGAAATAAAATAAAAATGAGATTGATTTAAGTGTTACATTCTATATACAGGACTTTGATCCAAAACACACTGCATGAATAATCCACTTTGAGACCGTTTTAATTGCCCAGCTCAGAGCTGGTAAATCTTGGGAACTGTAGTTTATTGAAGTACCAGAGCTCTCTGACAGAGAAAGCCAAATGTCTCACAAAACTACGAATCCCAGAATTCCCTAGCATTGATCCAGGGCAGTTAAAGCAGTCTCAAACTGGATTGCTTCTGCAGTGTGTTTTAGACCTATGTGAATAGAAGGAAAGCTATTTTAAAATGTTCACCTTTTTTGTTTTGTTTTTTAAAAAGGAGTTTCATTATTATATTGAGTTCTGCATAGGTCTCTTTTTTCTATTTCTACCAAAGGAAGTTGCAGATGTGAAACAAAACCAAAAACCAAAAATATTCTGACATTTGTTCTTGTTTAGTTGGTTATGTTATTGAAGTTTCCTTCTTGGTGTAATTTTTAGTGCTGTTTCAAAACAGATGTGTTTCTTCACTTATTGTCCAAAGATCCTCACACTGAAGTGTGTATCTTGACCAAAAAAGCTTTTCAATACTTTTGTATTTTCAAACCACTTATTAAAATCTTTATTCAATGAAGATGACTTAGGTGGATGTTTAAACCCGGGGTTATTTTTGAATGGTAATCAGCAGAAAAAAGTTGATCAAGAAAAGTTAGAGAAAAGCAAGGAAATGGAACATAAAAGTTTGGTGGCAATCCTGTTCAGTGAGTTTTCAAATGGAAGACATCTTTATCTGGACTTCCCTTAAAATTCCATATTTGAAACCAGGCAATTTTAAGATAAAAGCCTCATCTGTTTTCATGCAAGCTACTGGAAAAAAGATTCCACCTCAACATTAGGAGGAACTTCCTGGCAATAAGGGCGGTTTGAAAGTGGAACACACTCCCTTGGAGAGTGGTGGAGTCTCCCTCCTTGGAAGTCTTTAAACAGAGGCTGGATGGCCATCTGTCGGGGATGCTTTGATGGAGAGTTCCTGCATGGTTGGACTGGATGGCCCTTGTGGTCTCTTTGAATTCTAGGATTCTATGATCTAGAAACATGCATAGGAAAAAAGACAGCATACTTAGTGGAAAACACTGAAGGATTTTAAATCAAAGATGGTATGTCATCTGAATCCCCCCATGAAACTCCATGCATGTGGGATAATAATTTTCTTCCTCTCTGCTTTTTTCATTGTCCAGCTCTCACATCCATACATAGTAATGGGAAATACAATGGCTTGGACAATTCTAACTTTAGTGTTCAGCTTTATATATTTACACTTTAGGATCTTGTCTAGTTCTTTCATAAGTCAAAAATGGCTTGAAGGGACAAAACAACAAAAAAACAGGAGACCTCAGCTTTGTCACAATCATTTTAAGGCATGCCTCATCGAATCATTATACTTTGAACAACACCATTCCTTGTCCTATTCCAAGTTTGTTTATGAAAGTCCGTTTGGTTTCAGAAATAGTCTGCTATGTGGCACAGCAGGCTTCTTTTCAAGAATCCTCAAACCCAAAGGTGCTTTGAGAGTCTGTGGAGTTTATCAGACAAGGAGAATTGGAAGTATAATCCAATGGCAATCTGAATGCAATCATGTGGTTTCAGGTTATTGCGTGATAGACTGCCACACGCAAATTCGGGCAATGACATGCTATTTTCAGGCAATGGGAACCCAGTTCGAATGCAATGCATATTCATGTTACTGCGCAAAACTAGCAACTTTAAGTGAATGCATTCTGGCCCCACTTTCTTTTCATTCGAATGTTAAGAGAAATTCCTCCCATCTGATAAACTCCTGTGTGTAGGCTTCTCAAGAAGCAGTTTTTTAAAAAGCAAATTAGCAATGAAACAACATTAAAATGACCAGGGTAGAAGCACTGGTACAGTAGGGGCAGTGATGTGGATAAGGAAGCTGCTTAGCCTTTTGCACAGTTCTGGCTGTGAAATTTGGGTGCTTCTTTTCATTGTTTTCTTGATTTATTTAGATTAAGGCAGGGGAATGCATGGCCCTCTGGGTATTGCTGCATTGCAACTCCCATCAGTCCTAACCAATGAAGGTGAAGAACAATGAGTGCTGTGGTCCACCAACATGTAGGAGGTGGCACAGTTCTCACTTTGGGTTCATACTAATGTTCAAAACCTGTCTTTCTAAGCAAATACCAATGCAATAGAGATATGTATCACTTTAGCTGGATTCTGTGAAAACTCTAGAATTCCTAAACTGATAAATGCTATGCTAGGTGCCATGCATTGCGAGAGTGAGTATAAATAAAAATGGCAGTGGCTTGGCATTCAAATCTGGCTTATGCATCATGCCAAGTTAAGAACAGAGCTCCTGCTGTAGTCTGTGCAGTTATCTGAGACAGGAGAAAATGTCTCCTCTTTTCTTTCCTGGACTTCCTTAAGATTCCCCCTCTGTTTCCTTAGCATGAATGTACAACTGTACTGGTCATTTATGGAGAAGGCTAAAAAGAAAAGGAAAGGGTGGGGAGAGACAGCTGCGCTGTAGACATCAAACTACTAAAGGTGTAAAAATTTGCATATCTAAATGCAATGCATGACTCAGAAATATGCCCCCATCCTATATTTGATTAAATTTATTCTCAAGTTTTGCTTGGTATTTCGATGCCCGCCACAACACACCAGTACACACTTAATTCTGAGCAAATGTATTCAAGATCTGAGGAGAAGAGTTGCTAAATCTCAGGGCCTGGTCACTCTTATTTGAGTTTCAGGGTGAGGGAGAGGAGTCTCAGGGTGGAGGTACTGTCTTAAAAGAGGTAGGTAGGTGTGTGTGCTCCTCATACATGGTGGTTTTTTTTTTATTTGAATGAGAGACTCTGTGCATCTGTGGTTGATGCTTAATGTATCAAACTTAAATGATGACATTAGAGGCTGCTCCTTGTAACATCACAATGAGTCATCACTAGGTTTCAGGGCCTAGAATAGCCGTGACCTGCCAATCCTACTAAGGAATAAAAGGAATGAAAAGGGGGGGGGGAATGAACCAATCGATAAAATAATACAAAAACAAGAGAACAGATGAATAAATGACCTAAGAGAAAATTTAAAACATGTTGTAAAGAATAGTGTTTTAATCCATATACTTGTAATAGAATTACTATTATGTATGCTCTATTTTTCTTTATGAGTGTATTTTAAATTGTTTCAAATAATGTTTTTAATCTAATTTAATTTTAATATTGCATTAATCTCCTATGTAAGGAAAATGACACTCAAAATCTGCGACAAAGACTTTTACTATATATGGAACACGGAATACCAGATGTTCCTGGATTCAGGAAATGAAAGGGCTAAACAGACTGGCATTATACGCCGGTGTGGGGGCAACATGGGGGCATGATATATTCATGCCAGCCACCCCCACACTGCCCCCATGCCAATATCACGCTGTGTGCCCAACTGCATGGCGGGGGTGCATCACGGCGCTCCATTGGTGCAGCATTTAAACTTGCTGCACCAAAGGAGGATTGAAAAGCTGCTGCTGCTGCCATGACAAACTCACCTTTTTGCTGGCTCTAAAAGGGGCAGCATTTGGCCCTTCCTTTTAGTGCTGGCAAACTGCCGGTTTGGGGCTATGGCATGTAGTTGCCACAGCCCCAATCCAGCGCTAAAAGCGGTGACAGCAGGCCACTTCAAAGGGGTGTTCTGTTTAGTTCCAAAGACACTTTTGGGTTCATATATTAGACATATGTTGGATAATGGAGCACACCAAAGAATTGCAGAAGAAAATCAGCCTGTGCTTTATAGATTATAAGTCTTTGATTGTATTGATCATGAAAAACTATGAATTGTTCTTAAATAAATGGCTGTGCCACAACATTTGATTGTCCTGATCCATAACCTGCACAAAGGACAAGAAGCTACTATTAGGACAGAATACAGAAAAATGGAATTGAGAAGGGGGGTCAGGCAAGGCTGCATTGTATCACCTAATCTGTTTAACTTGTGTGTTGAACATATTATATATAAAGAAGGATTAGACTTGGAGGAATGAAGTGTGAAAACTGGAAGAAGGAATATCAACAATTTAAGATACCATACTACTAGCAAAAAATAGCAAAGACATTCAACAATTATTGAAGAAAGTCAGTGGTAGAAAGTGCAAAAGGTGGTTTACAGCTGAATATTAACAAAACAAAAATAATGACCAGAGATGATTTACACAAATTTAAAGTAGACAATTAAGGAGATTATTGCACCCAGAAATCCTGTTGGGATAGATGCAGGATTTAAAAGTTAAAAACGGGTGTTATCACACTTACCCGTTCCCAGGCTGTATGGAGCCTGTACCCATCCTGGGCAGTCTTGACCTTTTTCAGGAACTCATTGTAAATGTTAATACAGGTTGTCCTTATCTCTTTGAAACAATTAAAAGATAAGCATAGAACACAGTGCAGCAAAGGAAAGACACAAGAATCTTTTATATCAGCAGTATGTGAGCTTTTGGTGACCCATTTCCAGAGCAAAGTGGCCTACAAATCCCACTGTCCTACTGTTCACACCTATATGAATGCATACACACATTCTGTATTGACTACACGTAGGAGCAGCCTACAATAAAGCATAGGATAAATACAATAAAGCATAGGAAAGAGATGTTGTCAAAACACAGGCTCAATCTCATGGACAAATTGTTTGGTAAACCAGCTTGCCTCAGGAAGGTTGCTTTCAACTCTTTGAGAAAAACTGAGTTCCAAGATTGTTTATTGGGACTGGAAGGATCTTTTAACAATCTGAATATGCTGAAAGCAGAGAAAGATTTTCTTTCATACCTTTGTAAAGATTTTTCATACCTGGGATCAAACTTTGCTCAGAACGGAGACTGCAGTCAAGAGATAAAAAGACTAGGAGTGGGTAGGGCAGCCATGAAAGAGCTAGAGAAGATCATAAAAAGCAAAGATATATAGCTGAGAACTAAAGTTAGAATCATCTAAGGCAGCCATGGTATTCCCAGTCACATATGGATGTGAGAGCTGGGCGGTGAAAAAAGAAGAAAAAAAGAAAATCAACTCATTTGGGATGTGGTATTGGAGAAGAGTGCTGAGGATACTGTGGACAGCCAAAAAGACAAACACATAGGTTCTTGAAGCTTGAAATACCCCTAGAAACCAAGACGATTAAATTGAGGCTGTCATACTTTGGCCACATCGTGAAAAGGCAATAATGCTAGGAAAGGTGAAGGGAAGTAGAAAGAGGGGAAGATCACAGGCAAGATAGATAAACTCAAATAGGGAGGTCACGGTTATGAATTTACAGGACCAAACCAGTGGAAGACGGGGACTTGGAGATGTCTCATCCACAGGGTAACCATAAGTTGAGGTTTCTTTCATACCTTTGTAATATGAGTTCTACTGTGACTAGTCTTAACTGCTATATTTTCCAAAGCAGTACTCAATTGAATCAGGAAGTTGAGAGTATTCCTTGTTCTTCCAAGTATGGAAAACCTCAATACCTTGGAAGGAAAGCACAAACTTTCCCAGAATGCATCCCCCCCAAACTAAGGAATTTGAATATGAACTTTTAAAACATATAGATATAGATAAATCTGATTATAAAGGTAGCATGGTCAAATGGACAGCCATGTTCCCTTTATAAACTTAGGTGAGTCACCATAGTTCATCCTCAGTTCCACATCTGTAGCAAGAACAAGACAAACAGAAAGAGATCTAGCAGGGACTGTGATATATAATGACAAATAAATGATAGCAGATGTAGTAGGATCAGTAGCAGCATGAGTAATAAAAATCTTTAATGCATGAAATTCCTAGGAATAAATGCATCACATCTGTGTGATCTGATACTAAGTGATCTCATACCGCTTAAGCCAAGAGTTAGCACCTACAATTCAGCATATTAGAGAGTGTCACAAGGAGTTTTATTTTGTTTTTGTATTTTTTTTCTTTGTAACTAAAACTATTACAACATAATGGAAACTTCCAACAAACAGTCTTATGTTCACCATTAGAAATCTTGAATCTTTTTAAAAAGTGAGAACCTTGTTCCATGGCCATGCTCTCTAGTGGCCAGAAGAGGGGGATATCGGTTCACCTTACTGTCTTCAGGGTGCTTACAGGCAAGCCTTTGAGGCACTTTAGTGTGCAATCTTCCAGCTTCATTCACAGAACTGGGGAGTGGGGAAAACAATTAAGGCCTCACCTACACCTTGTACCTTGTCCTATGTCATGTTTAAGGAGGAAAATACCATATAGTTGTGCCAGATCTTTTGACTAATAGGCACTAGAAGCTGCCAATTTGTAACCATCCTGGGTTGCTGGAAGGCAAGATGTTCATGAGCTCTCTCCTTCAACTTACTTTTTCCTTGAGATTTTGCTTTCTGATCAAAGCTCAGACTTTCTTTACCCACTGCGTATCTCTTTCTGCACAATGTCCAACAAGCACCATTTCTGAGGAAGTAATTCTCCTTTAAGAAGGGGATTTGTAGCCATACAGGGGAGGCCTGATCTACTGGTCCTGGGTGGAGGAGGGGGATTGTTGCTAACCCATGAATGGTATTAAAGGGCTATTATTGTAAACACAGGCCCTGTATTTATGTGGAGGAAGAAACTGTAAAGGGCATCTCTATTACTTCTTTTCATTGAATTTGCATTAAAATATCACAAATGCACCACCCAATACTAAACATTTTCAAACAGATCAAAAGAACAAAAGACAATCCCTAACCTTCCATTACAGTAAAAAAAAAGAAAAAAAAAGAATAACGTTATGTTATTAATCCAAAGAAGTTGGTTTATATCTTGAAAGCTTGTGCTAAAATAGAAACCAGTTAGTAGGTGCTTTCACATGCCTCCCCGTCCCTTACTTTTTATATCATTTACAGAGCAGCCAAATATTGTGAATTGTGAAGGAATCTGGCCTGCTTATAACATATAAACATATATTCTATAGCTTATTTTGTGAGTTTACCTCCACAATTATATTTTGTAGCTATTATAAATGTTTAAATTCTTTTGAAATTTTCATATGACAGTTGTCTTAAAGTGTCATTCTGTTGTCACTGTATTTATTATATTATTGTATTTTAAACAATTTATATATTCTTTGTCTCCTCTCTCTCTCTTTCCACATAGAAAAAAGATAGAAGGTGATTTCTGGTGAATGAAAAAACAAAAGGCTCGCTCAGGGCTATTTTACTCATAAATATCTTTTAAAAATGGGTGACTCATGATAAGAGAATCTTACTGAAATATATTTCATGTCAGGGCTATAGGAAAAGAAACCATTCTGAAAGGCCAGACTAAGAGCATGTCTGGTAAAGACATAACACTTAAAGAGTTCAATGAGTTCTTCAGCCGTAGCCTACCTTTCCAATTTGCACAAATGACATGGGAACAAAGGAAGCTTTTTTCTATCTGTCAGTTTGATTTTATTTCTTGCTTTAGATACAGTAGCCAAGCAGCAGATGCATTTATTATGCATTACTCCTTCTTTTCAAAATGCATCACCAATCAAACCCGCATGCATTTTAAAATGTCCTCCTTTTCCAGGATATACCCTATATTTCAACCTCCTGTCCAGGAAGAATTTCAAAACGTCCTCCATTTGGCTAAGAAGCCCATGGAGCAACCCTACATTTGTTGTTGCCCTTCGAGAAATGCATCTACTTGGAGCTTGTCCTTGCTGCAAACAGGGATGGGTGGCTGGAGTGGGATCCAACCTTACAAAGCTCTTTTTTCCTGGGAGCAGCAGCAGACAAAACTTGCCCCCAAAACTCAGGGCGCATTTGTAGCAACACAGGGAAGGCCTGAGGTACTGGTCCTGGATGGAGGAGGGGGATTGTTGCTAACCCACAAATGGTATTAAAGAGCTATTATTGTAAACATAGTCACTGTATTTATGTGGAGGAAGAACCTGTAAAGGGCTTTTCTATTGCTTGAGGACACAATGGACTTTATCACACAGGGGAAAATCAGGGGATTCAAAAGGCATTATCCAGGGAGAGTCACACAATCATGGCTAAGATTATCACACACATCACGATTAGAGAGGGCTTATCCCAGGAATAACCAGGGCATAACAAGCAACAAATCATTCACATAACAAATCATGTTATTCCCTGGTTACTCCCATGAATGATTTGTTCCCTGGCTATTTCCAGAATAAGCTTTATCTCACAACGTCATGTAATAATCTTAACCGTCATCACACGGTTTTCCCTGGATAATGCCTCTTGAATCCCCCGATTTCCCCCCTGTGATCAAGTCCAATGCTAATGTCTGAAAGGGGTTTTTCCTTAATTTCAGCATAATGGACAAATGAAAGAAATGACCTGAATGTAATCAAGGGTTTATTGGAAGTAAAGTACAATTTTAAGCATTTGTCTTGCTCAGGGTTCTATAAGTATATTGTAAGGTATTTTAATGAAGATAGGTTCAGCAGAAAAAAATATGGTTGAGTCCATAGTAAAATATGTGTAATATAGCTTAAATAAACCCTTTGGAATGAATTTATATTTATATTTATTTGGTAATGTCTTACATTTTCCTTGAACATCCTACATTTTGTGGTTCCTTGTCCTCCTTTGCAGTTAGGACATCTGGTTACCCTGAACAGGAGGTATGTTTTTTTTATTATTACAGGTAGTAGCCAGTCTGTACTGTCTACAAAAAGCTTTTCTCCATTTAGAACATACTATGTTGAACAGCTAAAGAACTGACTTCTTCAGACATTATCCTAAGAAGGAAAAATGTGTTTGTAGTGAGTATTGTTAGGGTTTTTCTAAATTAAGCTTTCTGTTCTACTGATGTTAGGTCTGCCTTTACCCTGTATTTACATTTCAAATACTGTACAGAAACTCTTTGGCCCATTATTCAGCTAAAATGTTTCAGTGGATAATAAACCTCACAACCTAATCCTAAACATATTTCCTTGGAAGTAAATGAGATTAATTTATTAAAATTGTATCCTCAGCACATCAAAGAGGACAGGCAATATTCTTGGGTGAGGCATGGTGGGGTGTCCCTATAGGAAAACCTAGAATAGTGGCAGCTCCAGACAGTATAGTGGGCCATTAGTATCTGCTGGGGTTTGGTTCCAGACCCCACATGGATACCAAAATCCGTGGATGCTCAAGTCCCATAATATACAATGGCATAATAAAATGGTGTCCCTTATATAAAATGGTAAAATCAAGGTTTGCTTTTTGGAATGTGTGTGTGTGTGTGTGTGTGTGTGTGTGAATATTTTCAGGCTGTGGGTATGTGGATGCAGAATCTGTGGATATGGAGTGCCAACTGCACTAATAAGGAGGAACATATTATTGGGCAGCAACACATTAGAAGAACTGGAGCAAAGCAAGAAACAAAATGAGGCCACTTCTTGATAACCTAATCTCCATGTTTGGGAGACAGCATAGTATAGTGATTTAAGGGTTGGACTATGACTCCGGGAGATCAGAGTTCAAATCTCTGCTCAGCCATGGAAACCCACTGGGTCACAGACTTGCTGCCTTAGAAGAAGGCAGCTGCATACCTCCTCTGACTCACCTCACTAAGAAAACGCTATGATAGGGTCAGAGTAAGTTGGAGTTAACTTAAAAGCATATAGCAACAATATTTGGGTAAGAACACCATCCATTAATGCAGTGGTTCTCAAACTTTTAACCCATGTGATCCCCTTTACATCTTCATATGGATGCCATTCCCCTCCCATACTGTATGAATAAAAACATTTTGTTTAGTGTGCATATTTTCATTCACACATTCATCTACATTCATATTTTAACATTTTATAAGGAAATAACACCATTCAAATTAGAAATGTTATTTAAGTATATTTTTAACTCAACACATATATAAATGTTACACATAAAGAAGTTTGGAAAGAGGAGGAGGCAGGATCACATACTCCAAGTCTTGCCCCTCACTCCACAATTTGAAAACCACTGCATTAACGCATAACATCTTAGAGACAGACTGCATGCACAACTCTACACAGATACTCAAAATCTCTCCCTTCCCCCCCCCCCCCTCACAAAAACTAGAAGTAATACCTTACAAGCAACAAGTAACAGTGTTACCTGCAAGCCTTACTTTCATGGTAACATGGGATAATGACCAACCTTTTGGAAGTAATATAATGACTGGTAATATTGCCACTCCCTGCTCCCATACTAAGCAATTGTTATCCATTATAATGGGATGTGGGAACTAAAAATTCCCGAAGTCATTTCCCCAAGATCTAGGTCATTTTCTTACCATTTTACATTCTTTCTTTTTTTAAAAAAAATAATAATGGAAGTAACATGTAACACAACGGTCAATTCAATTAGTTACTTTTTTGGAAATTTGAAATGAGTGAAGGCAACAAGGTACATTTACAAATTGTAATGAATAATTAACCAATTGCTTTTTAACATTTAAAGCTATGGTGGGTACAGACACACAGAGACCATTTTAAGTCTGGTATTTCCCCCCTGTTCTACATAAATTACTTTATGGCCATATATTGGGACAGTAACAAAAGTTGCAGGTGAAACTAAGCCAGCAGGTAGGATATTACAGAAAAAATAAGTTGTGTGAGAAATTTTAAAGTCTATGACTGGTTAAAAAGACCATAGAAGTGAAGGGTCTACTGACTGCCTTCCTTCTGAGAGAGTCTGCACCAAAGTTAAATATTAGACATTTAATAAACAAAGTCTCAGCTCATATCATGTTTTCAGGGGACATGAGAGGGTCTGGGTGCCTCTTAGAAAGTTCATCTGCCAGTGTTATTAACTTCATATGTTATATAGAGCTCCATTCCATCCACTTTCATTTCTTTGAGATCTGACTTTATCGAGGCATCTCCCTCCGGGTAGCACGTGGCACAACCTTCTTGTGCAGAGCTTTATTAGCATGGCCTTTGTCAGAAGTCTTCGGTACAGGATGGTTGTCCAAAGTTTCCTGTTTGAGCTGGAAATGTACCTGGAAAAGAGAAGATAATTGAAGCACCACTCAGTGCAGAACCACATGCTATGCCATCCTTGTACTGATTCCCTATGACAAAGGTGGACATATGAACAATCAGATCCAATACTATTTTGAAATAAAACTTATCATGATAGAATTTGCCAGTTTAAAGAGGAACAACTCTGCAGTGATACCATTCACCTTGATGTTACGCTCACCCCAGCCATAGTAGCTGTGTGGTGGGGAGGAATGGTTGTTGTGCACCCAATAAATATACAATTTATGTCTGAAAAGGCTGAAGCATTATAACAGGAGAAGGAAAATGTGTCCATCCCAGGGGTTGTTTCTGTGGATTTTGACTACTCCAGATTTCCTGGTCACCTCTTTTTGTGGCCGAAAAAGTCATTGCAAGTGGCAAATCACCGTTTATATGGTTTGCAGCTCCTCCTGAACTGTTTAATTTTAAAAATATATGTTTTTCAAATCCAAAAGTGGACTTCTGGCCATTTCTGGTTGATGTGTGTATGTTGGGGGGGGCAGAAAATTCATCCCAGACCCATCATAGGTGCTCAGTTGCCTACCACAGCTGACAAGGTAGTACCTCCTAAGCCAACTTAAGTCATTTTGTTGTAACGGAAAAGATGATTCCCGCATTGTTCTACAAAGAAGAAAATGGCTTTGAAGCCCAAGGATTTAGCATGTGTTACATGGAAATACTGATTGGAATGGGAAATAAATCTTACTGCAATATTTTAAACAGGATAACATCACTGCAATAACACCCTGAACACGCCTAATTTTTGAAACTACATAGGACTGGGCATAGTTAGTACACAGATATCATCAGGGAATGCCAGGGATTTCCAGGGGAGTCTAGGAAAGAATCCTTCACAAAACCTTAGGAAGGGTTTTGGGCAGGGTTGAGAACATAAAGACAGATGCATCAGGGACGTAGCCAAGGGGGGAGGGGGTTCTTGGGGTCCAGACCCCCCCCTTCCATTAGAAAAATGAATGGTGTGTGCTGCTGTGCCGCCGCACCCAAGCCCCATTATAATGGTTGGAAACCCCCCTTCCTAAAATGCCAGCTACGTCCCTGGATGCATTAATTGTCTGGCTCAGTATTAGGCAGCTTCCTAGGGTCCTCCAATATACTTGAGGACAGTATTCTGGTTTTTGGAATAGCAGGACAGGTTGTGTGGGGTATATTTCTCTGTCCTCAAAGAGAAGGAAAGTGCTGGAGGGCTGCAGCAAACAGCTTGAGGGCTATCAGTAATGTCCCTAGCATTTGCTGCTTGAGGTAATAGCCCTTTGTTGTCTAATGCTAAGCCCTGCCAAAATTTGAGAGTTTAATTTCCAATGTTTATTTGAGGCTTTGATATGGGACAAAAAGGCCAAGGATCCAGCCAGCCCACAATGACTGTGTGTCTGTTCTTTCTCCAGCAGGTGGCTGAGTTGAGGTGTGAGTAATAGCACCACTTCTAAGCCTCCTCCCAAAGTGTTCCCTTCTTCTGTCAGTGAGAGGGTTTCCCTGGCAGTAAAACCTCTCAGTAAATCTTCAAAGTACATTGAAAACATTCCAGAAAATCTGGCAGCCTGCTCAGCTCCTTTGAGAGTAAAATGAAATGGGATAGGCCTACTCAGGAAACTGTGGATGCTCAGAAGATCACAGAAAAGACCAGGAAAGCCAAAGGGCCACAGGAGTCCACAGGCTGTGCAGCTGGCAGAAAGGGGCTTTGCAGTCCACAGGATTGGCAAACTGGTTGATAGGTTTAAGCTATTCTGGAAGAAGGGCTAGGCTGATCTGATTATGCCAGCATAGTAAACTGAGTCATTATTTAATTTCATGAGCTGGTACGCCGTACAGATTTATATCTCACCTTTCAAATAGTTTTTTTTTCTTCCAGGCAGCTTAGTGGATTCTAGACAGGAATATTTTCTGTTTTAGTTCTCCAAGGGTATGGACTTTGGCCAAGATCCTATTTATCACTGGCAGAGCATAAAGTTTCAGCAGCATACTTATGTGGTGGCTGAGGAGAGTGATAGATGCCAGCTGGGTGATGACATGATGGAGCTCATTTGATGCATTCCCCTGGCCAGCCAATAGCTCTTTGGGGTCAGCACGATGGAGCTGTACCTCATTGCTATCTGCATCCACTGAACAGATGGGAAGAACCCTAGTGCAATTACTGGATACCTCCTTGCACAATGTCTGTGTGTGTGTGTGCGCGTGCGCACGCGCAGATGAGTATTCATGTGTGTGCGCACACATGTTTGCATGCGAGTGTGTGTGGGGGGGAGGGGGACATTTACTGTATGCCAGTGTAACCTCCAAGTATGCCAGCGTAAATTTAGAAAAGGATTCTGGTTTTAGAGCTAGGATTAGAAGTTCAGTATAACTGAAAAGCCTACATAGTCTTCAACAAGATGCAAGAAATGCTAAAACGTTCATTTTGCATTGTTGGCTCCAGCTCTGGGGGGACATTATGTAATAGCAGAAAAGAATATAGTTGAAGATGAGCTTCTTGATGGAAGTATCTATTGAGCATGTCTTGTAACTCGTTGCATCCCCATCACCTTACTTGGAAAATTTGCATATTTGTGAAGCTTAGATTATGTTTGAAGAAAATCAAATATACACAACCTATAGATTTAAAAAATGCAAACAGCTAAAAATGCACAAAATAGAAAAAGACATATAAAGGTGGTTTAGTGTTGGGAAATATGTACAAAAATGCTTATATTACCCCCCCCCCAAAAAAAACCATACAAAAATAGCTGGGCAGAGTATGTAAAAAACGCAGAAACTAATAACAAAACTCTGCAAATTAATGTGAACAAAGGATGGGATGAGAATCCAAGCAGGATTTGCAGAAATGCAATTCAACTGAGAGTGAAAACTTTCCAATTCCTAGTCCTGGGTTTATGTCATGGTGGTGAGCAGAAACAACATTCCAAGGAATTATCCAAACAGTACAGGATAGTTTGGTCTAAACACCTCTTTTATTACTCATAATTCACAATGCAGTATATTATTTACATTATTTATGCAAGGAAGTAAAATGAGAACTAGATGGAAGTGCTAGATGGAGCCACCTCACACTATTTGGAGTGCTGAGCTAGAATTTTTTCAAAAAGAAAAAAAAAGATGGGAACCACAGATCATATTGGTTAAGGATTCAGAAATATGTACTCCAAAATAGTATTTTCCCCCCAATTAATTCATGCCTGGCTTTTAAAAAAATTGGTGTTTTCAGGTTTGCTTCAGTACTCACCACTGTGGGCCCAGCGGGACCCACCACAACTCTCTCTGTCTGGGGCTGATAGCCATTCGCCGATGCAGTAACTGTATAAGTGCCAGGTAAAAGTAGCCGGAAATAGTCGCCCTGTTCACCTGTAAGAAAGAAAGAAAGAGATGAGGATAACACAGGAAGGTAGCATCTGTCTAATCTTGAATGCACAGCTAGACAGTCTAGCAGATACAGTATACCTGGTCCTAGTTTCTCTACTCCTTGAATTGTAGACTGACCCACCAACATTCACCTGCCATGAACCCAGTTCAAACTCACAACTTCTTCTATGCCTAGCCAGAAAACAAGTATACCAGAAGTGTAAGCTTTCAGGATATTTAAAGAGGAGAACAATAAGACTAAGTATTTGAATGAAAGCATTAACTCCTCCACTCATCAGGCCTTCTGGACTAAACTGGCAGAGTGGCAAAAGAGGAGGATTCCAGGGAGTCAAGCTCAAAACGTGTAAGCAGTGGAGGTGCACCCAACACACCTGATCTAGTGTCCAGGGACGTAGCCAAGATTCTGGGAGGGGGGGTCCAGACTAAGTGCCACCATTATAATGGGGCTTGGGTGCGGCGGCACAGCAGCACACACCATTCATTTTATCTAATGGAAGGGGGGGTCCGGACCCCAAGACACCCCCCCCCTTGGCTACGTCCCTGCAATGTCCACTCTTTACCCTTATCATGTGCCAGAAACTCTACTATTTTGGAACTCACAAAGATCTGAGTCAAGGACATGCTTAAAATCAATATTCAGAACTTTGCACTGAATGTACTGAGATTGTGAGTGACCTGGCTCAGGTGGTCAGGTGTTTATGGCAGCAAAGCACATCTCCTGGCTGTTTTGGGGGAGCCTCATGACCTTTCCTCCCTGTAAGAGGACAGGGTTGAGTATGCCAAGGGGACTTTCCTATTTTTCTAAACTTGTCTGCTGCCCTCAAGTGTGGAGAAAGGTGCTATTTTTTCACTGCTTTTCAACTAATAGTCCAGTCAACTCTTAGATGTTGAAAGGTGGGGTGGGGGAAGACTTATCTTAACTTTCACCTCAAACATCAAAATGTCTCAAGGTGGGGCAGAATACACAGGGACTCTGAGAGTAGAGGTGGTCATGTGCATCATCAGCTTCTTAGCAGAGCTTTGAAAAGTTGCCTTTTGGACTGTACCTCCCAGAATATCCCAGTTAGCGATGCTGTTGGCTGGGGTTAATGACTGGCCATACTGGCTGGGAGATTCTGTAAATTACAGTCCAAAAAAGTAACTTTTCTAAGCTCTGCTCCTAACCTACTTAGTGCTGATCCCATGAGCAGGAGCCATTTGAGAGGACAGGTTGTGTAAACACAGGGCAAGTTGGGTAAATAAATCCCAATGACAAACAAATGTTCATGGCTGCACAAATGCCCTGAACCTAGTGTGCTCTCTGCAAAGGTCTAAATGTGCTACTCATTTAGACAATGAGCATGAAAGTTAGACTATAGTTTCTGAGAAGAAATGTCTTCCATTTCTTTTGTAATTAAGGCAAACATTAATACCTCAGCAGATAGGATGGGAAATCCAAAAGAGGAAGAAAAAAAATTCACTGATAGTGGCCCACGACTACGTTTTTGGGTGTTTCCTTTATTGGATCTGTGATTGTGTAGACCATCACAGACCTACAGACATGAACACCTTCCAGTATTTGACTTTGGCCTGAAACAGACAGTCCAAATGCTGAGGTTTCCCAGAGGAACCAGTCCAAAAAAGGAGTGGAAAAACTTGCTCCTTTTCAGCAGTCCGGTTCAGGACCATGGCAGCAACCTTGATAGGGCCCAGGGGCATATGGTTGCCATGATCTCAGTGTGAATGGCACCAGTGCAGCACCTCAGCACTGTATTTGGCTCTTATGTTTCAGGTCCTTGTTTTTTCCCCCCATAGCAATTGGTTATGACCAATGTGACCCTAAACTAGGAGACATGGTCACAAGGGACTGAACAAATATATTCCTTTAAATTTAAAATAACTCACTTTTGAATATTGTTATAGTTAATGTGATACAGAAAGCAGAAGAGAGCTGTTTGCAAAGAAAATATGCCTTCTAGCAAATGAAGAGTTTTCATTAAAATTACAAACATGCAACCAGAAGTAAAATGATTTAAGTACCGCTTCAGAAAACCATTCTGGTCAGCACCAAGCTGAGTACAAACCTGAGGTGATGTCATGACCAATTCCTTCGACCGAAATGACAGCACCTGCCACTTTGTTGTTATTGTCATCTGTCACCATGCCTTTGATGCCATGATGAACCTAAAGAACAGAAAGAATGAACAGTGATAAGAGTGGTAATTGGAAACTGTAGGGGGAAAAGCAGCAGCCCATACTGTCTAGAAATCCAGAATGTATTTGAAAAGCTCTATGGGACAGGATCAAAATTACCCTCATCTGTAGCAGGAAACAGTGAAAAGTTTGGTTTGGGCCAGTATTTATTTTAAAAAATCACAAAATTCGAAAAAGAGAGGAAGAATTAAAAATAGCAGTTTTGCTGACAAACACACAAATCAAAGAACTCTAATTATGAGGCAGAGCTTATGCCTTGTACAGTATATAGAAGATCCCAGATGCAATCTTTGACACCTCCAGAGAGGGCTTGGAAAGACTCTGATCTGAAACCGAAGAAAGCTACCACCTTTCATATCAAACTACAGTACTTGGTATGAGACAGATTTCCTGTAGGTTATGGGGCCCAAGTTGAGACACTTGTGAAAAGCAGCATGGGGATGAGGCAGAATAGCATCTTGTCAGTTCATTACCTCCTCTATGTAGGCAACAAGTGCTTCACGGTTTGCTAGCCACTCAAACTCTAATTCCTGCTGTGGTGGGAATTTGTTGCAGCTCAGTTCAAGGGTAATCTCAAAGCAGTTAGTGAACAGGTAGTTGAAATCCTGCATCCCTGTAAGGCAGAGGGTTGAAAACATTTATTGATTAATTTTACAAAATCATTTCTAGCCTAGCCCACAGCTTCTACACAGTCTTCAGAGTGGTTTGCAAGTCAACAATCAAACAAGTTAAAGCAAATAATGCCAGCACAAAACAATAGGCATCTGTATAGCAGCAGGGCAATGGAAAACACTATGCAGCCCCAGAAAAAGTGTGTTTAAACCGAATGGTTCTCACCTGCTGTTATCTAAACTCAAAGATGAAAACCTCCCAGTTCAGTGAACTCTGTAGTCAAAGTTGCTTTGCAAATAAGATGTCTCTAATGTGTATTTTTTCCAATCATACATCATCAGGTGGAGGAACAGTGTCCCTTCTGATGACCCTAGTACCCAGCAGGTTTGCATGGATAAGACAAGCTTTAATATTTGGAGTTTTCACCATGAATTGTTCCTCGGATGCTAACTATAGTGCAGTACAGACCGCCCCAATGGGGTGGCCTGCCGGCGGCCTAATTCCCTCCGGAGGTAAGCTGTAGCCACCAAACTGCACGGCTTCCTTCTGGAGTAAAAAGAACCCGGAAAAAAGGGTTCTTTTGCACCACAGGGCGGGTGTCACGAGAATGCCAATGGCAGACTCACGATGTAAGCAATGCATGGTGCCGTGTGGACACTGTGCGGACACCATGCAGCACGTATGTCACAATGGCGGTGCCCATGTACATGGGTCACCACCATTTGCTGCCACTCCATACTAGGGTTAGGGACTGTGCGGTTGCCACATGGTCTCTAACTCTAGTATTGCCATTGCCATGCCATAAAGGGCCCGTCTGTATCAGGCCTATAATAGGGTCTATACAGACTGGCACTTTGTGCCGGCCTGTGGGTGGAGTCAGGGTGCAGCATCCTCATGCTGGATGCCCTGACTCTGCCCCCATCATGTCATGATGCTGCGCGCCCTTCCAGATAATGTGCAGCATCATGGTGTGATTCCAGCGCTGCATCTACATGGTGCAGCACCAAAGGGGCATCATTAAGCTGTGCTGCTGCGGCTATGGCACTCCTTGGAGAGCACAAAAAGGAGCCACTTCTTGTTACTCTTTTTTTGTGCTCTCCACAGGCTGGATTGGAAACATGGCATGAGGTTGCTGCGGCCCCAGGATGGCTGCATGCCGCCCATCTGTGCAGCACCTATGTAATGTCATGAGTAATGCTATTAAGCAGATTAAAAAACTCTTCATCAAGCTAGATGAACCCAGTAGGGAATGGGAGAAGAAGCAAAAAGCTCCAAAATCTCACCAGATATAGTCTGACTATTTGTCTGCACAGGCAGACCGACTCCCATGATGGTGATGTAGATTCAGCTAAGAAGGAGGAGTGAAAGTATCAGGAAATGGTCAGTGTTTGCTGAGATGCATATTCAATGGCTGCTCTCCTCTCTGTAGCAAGAAAAGATGGCTGTAACCCCAAAATCTTGCTGTTGACTCAGCTGAAGCACACTGGCTCCTGAGTTGGCTCAGAGCAGAAGCAAGGAATAGTATGGCAGTTTTTTGTATCTGCATAGTTGGAAATTAATTTAGGCAAGGCACTGAATTTTTAAAAAATAAATCAAAACTAAACTGATAACATGATATCATGCTCTGGCTGATAGTGGCAAACTGATAATTGTAACCATTAAGCATGCCTATTCCCCTAAATTTTGTTCCATCCAATCTGAGGTACAATTCTGGAGAACTCAAAAGCTTGCCAACTTTTGATACAAAATGAAATCAGTTCAGCTGACAATTCACTGTGTACTAAGATCATATGTCCAGGCTGATGTGATTAGCCATGCTACCATATATGAATTGCCATTTTTGAACATTTTCAAGGACAGTGGTATAGGTGCTATGCATGACTGCCCCTACAGCCACTTCCTCAAAGACACTTTTAAAAAATGCAGTCAGTTATGTTGATCTTCATTGGGAGGGAAAACTATCAGGGGGTTAAGGAACTGCATTGCCCTCCTAAGGACCTTGAAACACCACACCTCTGCTGTTATACCCACTTTATAAAATTGGAAGAGACTGTAGGGGCCACAATAATAGCCCTAGGCAGAGCTATATATTTCTAAAAAATATATTATTTTTTAGAAATATATAGCTCCCTGTTAGAAATTGCTGTTTTCTGTGCAAAGCAACCACATATAAATTTTGTATAGTTGTTGTTGCATGCCTTCAATTGTTTCTGACTTATGGTGATCCTAAGATGAACTGATTACAGGGTTTTATTGGGAAGATTTGTTCAGATTTGTTGAGATTTTGCCTTGTCTTTCCTCCTGCTCCTGAGTCAGCTCAGAGAAGAAGGAAGAAATAGCATGGCAGTTTCTATATCAGCACAATTGAAAATTAATTTAGGCAAGGCACTGAGTTTTTAAAGGTAATTAAAACTAAATTGATAGCATACTCTCATGATCGGCTTGATTGTGGCAAACTGATAATAGCACTGCAGTTTTTTATATGTGACTTGCCCAAGGTCACCCAGTGGGTTTCCATGGCCAAGTGGGGATTTGAACCCTGTTCTCCAAACTCGTAGTCCAACACTGAAACCACTATGCCATGCTGGTTCTGTGTAGACTGAGTGCCAAATCAAATAGAGGCTTTGGAAACAGTGCAGTTTTTGAAAACATTCTCACAGCAGGAAGAAAATTGCTAAAATTACTTGTTGCTTCCTCAAGAAGAAACTAGTGAAGAATTACATCTCTGTTCTTGGGACATTTCAGATTTCTTCAACAGGCTAATGTGTACCTCCTTCCACACTTCTACACTCCTTCTGCATTCTCACTCCTTCGCTCATACCTTTGCTTAGGGAATACCAAGAGGCCCCATTGGTGATGCCATCAGGAAAGAAATCCCCACAGTTTGTTCCCCGGTGCATCCATCCATGTGCATAGGAATAGCCCTTGGACAGCTGCCAAAACCAAAACAAAACTACACTGGTCATACATTTCTAACTGTCCAGTTTCTTCCACAGTGCATATTACAAGCAAATGAAGATTTAAATTAATTTGATGATGAACAGGGGAAAGAAAAAAATCTCTTATTTATCACCCTTTGCAGCATCAGAATTTTTGTCTTCCGTTATGAAAATCTACACTAGTGTAGAATGGGACAGTAAAGAAATAAAATCTAGCATGCAATGAGAGTGCCACAGAAAAACTGCCTTGATGGATCAGGTCAACACCCATTCAGTATAGTTCTTGGTTTTTCTTAATGTTCATTTATATGGGTTTATACTTTTCACTTTGATAAAGTTTCATGTGCATTTCCCTATCTGCATACTGAAATGGTACAATCATTAATTGATGTACCACATGATCTCCCCCCCCCCTTTCATTGTTAAATCAGTTTCACCTACCCATGCTTTTCCTCTTGATATTTATTCAATCTTTTTCCTTCTAGTGGGGCCCCAATACTGAAAAAATGGCTCAGAGATAGAATTTCCATATTGTGAAGAAAGCATCATTGTGAAAAAGAGGCCTCCCCACCCCATCTTTCTGGTTTGTGTGTCACTCACATAACCAGCATTGTAACCTGCAAAATGTGTTACTGCAGTGCATATTTTGGCTCCCAGGGTGAGGTGATTGGCTGTGAAAGAAACTGAAGAAACTCACTTGCTAGGAACCATGAGTCATGTTTGTGAAAATACTGATACCATTATACACAGCAGAGTAAATGGCTTTAGACCAATTCCCTCAAAGTACCAAGGAAATCAGACACAAAGTTTGAGCGCAAAGGAATTCACTCTGGGATATCTCTGCAGCATGAGACAACACAAGCACCGAAACATTCACAGTATATGATTACAGTTTGCGTTCAGGGTATTTCCCCTGTATCTATGTACGATCCTTTCATTCAAAGCAGTTTTCGTCCCTGCTCTTAAATATTTTTGCAGGGCTTGGAAACATGGCTTTTAAAACTATAACTCCAAGAATATCTTAGCCATGATGACCACTGGTCATGCTGGCTTTGGGATTCTGGATGTTGTAGTTTAAAAAAATAGGTTTCCAAGCTCTCATTTTTCTATTATTTTCTTAGGGAGGAAGAGTGAGACATAAATACTTTTGTGCCAATCAACCTCCAGCCTTCTGGGGTCTCTTGTATTACTACCTTTTCTTAAGTTGGACACTTCATTTACAACTAGCTTAGTTTAGTTGGAGATAGATGGCTAACAGCAATTGAGGATGAGATTTTTCCACTGTTACATTTCCTTAATAGGTGTCCCCAGTTTCATGGATTCATTAATTTGAGTTTGTTCAAGTCTAATCCAGCTGGGTACCCATCTTACTTTTAAATTTGCCATCTCTCACCTTCTTGAAGAGATTGTCATCAGGAGTAGGACTACTGGTTGGATGCCAGACACCGCGAGTTCTCTGCTCATGGGCTTTGTCGTAGGGATAATTGGCTACTACTGCTCCACCATGGAGGTTAGCTGAGAGGACAAAATTATAGCTCTTAAGCCATTCAATCACAGCCAAAGTCTCCGGTTCCACCTGTGAAGAAAGAGAAGCAGATGAAACCAGGGCAGAAGTACATCCCGATTTCTGCTGGTTCAGGATAACCCCATCTACATACAAAGTCTCTCTCTCTCAAACCAGAAGTTTCCAGTGACTTGGTGGAACCCTGCAAAAAGTATGGTGAATGAAAAATCTGTCCAGACAATCCACTTAGGGAGTCAGATAGAATAATATATTACCTGATTTCTCCAGTTGTCTGGCAAGGGAAGGTGATGGTTGAGTCCACCATGTTTGTCATTGTGGTACATGATTGTATTGAGGTCAGGAAAGTTACGGTTAAGGTCAATTCCATTGGCATTGGTTCTTCCCATGAGATCTCTTAAGCTCTGTTGGTGCTGGTGACAGAAATAATGTATTTGTGTGTGAGTTATATGACTGATTGACACCAAAAGCTGTCTCATTATTTCTATCATGGAAAGGGATATATCCTTAAGCACCTCACAGATGAAAGTCAGGACATGTGTGGCCAAGCAACATCAGAGTGTGGTTAAGAATGGAAAGTTATTAATCAGGAAGAGCAGATGATCTAGGAAAGGCTGCAGCAATTTGCTTTCACCTGAGTCTACAGAGAAGGGTAAAATTCTACTCCCTCCTTTCCTCTCCCCTCTACCTGAGTTATCTGAGTGCAAACTTTGAACTCTGTTTGCAACAACTGAAGTAAGCCAAAGATGAAAGGGAAAAGTGGGAAAAGGAAACTTTTGTAGACTTCAGTCTACTTCCTAAGATGCACAGGAGATTAATTGGGGCTATGTCTACCAAATCTGGTCATTTGGAGGGTATGGAGGGAAGAGATGAATTTGTCAGAAAATACAATAATATAATGCTCTTCAGGTGATACAGGATTTAAGGTATAACACAATATTGTCAATAGGCATAAATAAACAAATAGCCAAATTTGAAACTAACAGGATACATATGTGAAATGAAACAGGTGAATCTCGTATTAGAGAACATTCTGAACCTTTTAGAGACCATTTGAAGGCTTTTGCCAAAATGCACCTAAGGATGACTTTTTCTGTCATCAGTTGCCACTTTTACTATGAGTTCCATTTTGGTGCCCAGACTTGTGTGTATGTGCCTTCAAGTCCCCTTCCTCATCAGCTATCCTCAGTGTTAAAAACAAACGCCTGTAAGTCTGAGCATAGGACCTACATACCCTAAAGGCACCAGATCTTGTTTGAGATTGGAAGCTAAGCAGGGTAAGCTCTGCTTGGAATTGGATGGGAGAGCACCAATGAATACCAGGTGCTGGTATTCTGAAGTATCCACGCTGCCAAATTAAAGCGATTTTTGACACCACTATAATTGCCATGATTCACATATGGAATCTTGGGATTTGTAGTTTAGTGAGGCACCAGAACTCTCTGACAGGCCAGGCTGTCAAACTACACCAAACTATAAATCCTAGTTGGAGAGAGTCATGGCAGTTACAGTAATATCAAATTGCTTTAATTCTTTAGTATGGGTACTCCATCAGTGAGGCAATAGTTTATGTACAGCATTCTCTTGAAAATGATAGGACTGGCCCACGATATTATGCTGTCTCAAGCAAAACTGAAAATTGTACACCCCTCCTACTCCATTCCAAGTACTGTACAAAAGTCAGATGAACTGTCAAATGAATCTTTCTTCAGCACTGCTGATGGGATAGCATCCTTCCAGAGGCAGCAAATTGGATTAGGGAGTGCTCAACAGGCTTTTGACACATAGCTCTCTCCTCTGAGGCCTTCATATCACTTCCCAATGACTGCTGTTTCGGATTGCTGCCTCCTTTTGATTACTGTTGACACTGGAAAGGCTGGTCAATGAAGAAAGACAGTTGAGGGATATCCAAAGATAGCTGTAGGGTGATATATCCCAGCTTGTGATCTTCCAGAAGCATCTACTTGCTACAGTGGAATGTGAATCTTGTTCTATTTGAAGATCTAGATCTTCTGGGGAGGGCCTTTTCACTGTCTCACCACTCTCACAAGTACATTTGATGGGAACACAGGAGAGGGCCTTCTCAGTGGCTGCTCCCATTTTAAACTTTTGTATGTTGTGAATTTTTATATATATTTTTAAAAAACGGTTATAAGTCACCTTGAGTCCTGAACTGGGGGAAACGTGGGACAGAAATAACTATGATAGTAATGACAATGACAATAATTATGACAACAAAAACAATAATTTTCTTGCTAGATCAGCCCAAGATCCGCTATTCTGTCTTTTCTGGTGGCAACACAGATCCCTCTGGAATATTGCAAACAAGTAATGGGGTAATGCTTATATTCACTATTTGAGACCCTAGTATTTTGTACCAGGAGATTTACACAGTAAATGTAATTTGGATATCCTGGCTAATCAGGTTAGAGGGATGGAAGTGTGTGGACTTTCATATGTTATTTGATTGCAATATCCAGCACATTAGCTAGCATAGATGCTTTGGATTTCATCATGCTGGAACATTGACTGTGCTGACTGGGACCTCTAGGAGGAGAATATGAGAATATCTGGATGACCAAAGGCTGAGAATGATGGCTTTAACTTATTTTTTTCCTCTTCAAGACTCCTCCCTTTGTCTCCTCTTCACACAAACATCTTCCGTTACCATGGCTACTTAGATAAGAAAGTGATGCTTGCCTGGTACCTGGGAAGCTGCCACCTCATATCCATCAGGGTTCATGGAAGGCATGAGGTGAATGCGTGTCTCATGGATGAGCTGTGTAATGCGCTGATTGCCATGTCGATACTCCTCACACAGGAACTCAGCAAGCTGGATCAACAGTTCTCGGCCCAGTACTTCATTACCATGCATGTTTGCCACATACTTGAACTCTGGCTCCACTGAGAAAATGAGAGATTTGCTGACATTGGAAGAGAGTAGCTAGAATACTACACAATGGGGTGGCCCTCTGAAAACATAGAAATTAGGACGATGGGAGTAAACAGCAATGTTTTCCATGGACATTCCATGGAGATTTGAATATAGCTGTGCCTTTTTCATACTGCTGGGAGTATGATCTCACTGTGAGAAGACATGTTTAATTTACCACAGTGATGGAAGCAAACATCTAGGCCTTGCTGAATGCCAACAGATAACTCTGGAGTACAAATAGGGCAACACCTGGGTATTTGCACTTGCAAAGGTAGGGGTCTACATAGAAGTGATATGAATTCAGTAAGGGAGGGGAGCAGTATTTTCCACAACACTGCATGGATGAGAGGGTCCATTCAGCTCAACAAGGTCAGGGCCTCTATTGCCTTATATTCTACAGCCAGAGGCCTCTTTCCCTGTGCCTGTTCAGCCCCTTTCACTGTTGTGTCACATTCCTCCTGACTTCAAAAGCCTCAAGGGAGTTTAAACCAAACTGCAAAATCAGACCAATCCTTCATCTTGGCCTGGCCTCAAATTCTTTTTCTGTAAAACTGCTTCCCCTAGATGGTGGCCCCTTTAACTCTGCAAGCACTCAAGGTACAGGAATACACGAACTCTCTTGGGCTCAAAAAAAAAAAAATACTCTTTCCATTCAGCTCCACAGAGATAACAATCTAAGGAGGAGAACACATTAAATTATGCACAGCAGTGTGTGTGAATCCTAAATGAAACAGATGTCGGGTCAAAGGCAGCCCTAATTCATCCAGACACTTCTTGCTCAAGTGTAAGTTTGAGATTAAACAGGAAAGGAGATTGCTTAAATGTAGAAATGATAGGAAAGGAATAATCAGGCTCCAGATATGAGTCAGTCTTCTTCCTTTCCTATCTTTTCTTCCTCAAATTCGTGTTCCTCTCTTTGTCTAACAGCTATCCAACTGGATGGTGCCTGCAGGCAATAGCCTACATGGTACAATGGCCAGACTGCTGCTAAACCTGGAAGGAGAAAGTACAAGGTTTCAAACCCATGTTCACTGAGAAGCTTACTACTTTTTTATACAGTGTACATGGTAGGGCTGTTGAAGTGCTGTGCTTGAAAGGAAGAAGTGTAGGTTTAAATCTATGTTCAGTAAGAAGCTTACAGCCTCTTGGCATAATCTACTCTGCAGGGTTGTTGGACAGACAAGATGCTGCTTTGAGCTTCTTGGGGTCACAGTGATGCTGCCCTTTATCATATCAGATTTTAGGTGTACAATTATAAAAGGACAATACAATGAACATAAAGGACACTGAGGTAAGAGCAGCAGATAAAACCACATTACAGTCTAATATGATTCCACAATCAGTCAGTGTCTATTAAGATGCCTGAGTTATTAAACAAGTAGGTTTTTTTTTAACCTGGCACCTAAATGTAGCAGGATTTTACCACGTCTCTTTGGGCAGGGTGCTGTTTGAATGCCAAAACTTTCTCCCCTTTAGATAACACAGGGTGGAAGCAGTACATAGAGAATGGTCTCAGCAGCTGATCTCCAAATTCTTTCCTCAGAATTACAAAGCTAATGCATATACAGTACTCGCCTCCTTTTTGTCATCAGCATGAACGAATACAGCTAAGGTCTGTTAGAGCAACAGCTGGTTACAGCAGTGTAAAAACTATAAAGCACCCTGTAAAAAGGAGAACCTCTCAAAGCTGTCCTTAATATCCAAAGTTAACGATAAACTTCAGTTCAGTTTTCTCACCTGCAACACTGTACTTCTTAGAACCAGGGTAATGCAGCAGTGAGAGAGCTGGACTTGAACCTTGAGTTTATATTTTACCTTCAATGGTCCTTTGGACAAATACTGTATATACTTGTATATTAATCTACACATGTAGCTGAAAAAAATGACTCCAAAAACCTGAGTTGACTTATTCACAGGTTAATGTAAGTCTTGTATTTTAACTTTTTTAAAAAAAAATAAAATAAAAAAATAAACCACTTCCTGGCAAAAGGCAAGAGCGTAATCTGTCATGACCACCCTCTATTCTCTCATCCAACAAGCCACAGTTATGCCTGCTGGAATTTTGTACGTTGTTTGGCTCTGTTTTGCTTTCTTTCATCCTATACATCCTTTTTTACATGCCCCTAGGTTTTACCCTCAATTTATCCACAGGTCATATCCAGATCTATAATTTTGGCCCCAAAAACCTGTCCTCGACTTATACGTGAGGTTGACTTATAGTTGAGTATATACAGTAGTTCAGTCACAATTCTTTGTGTGTAAAATGAAACAAGATTGTACCCCACTGCAGCTTTGTGAGAAGAGAAGAAGGACCAACAAGGTAAAATTCAAAAAACACTTTGCAAAGCAAAAGAAACACCTGCTCAATCACTGTGGCAAGTCACTATCAACAGACACATTGCTTGCTGCTTGCACAGACATGCCTTCCCTCAATTTTTAAAAAAGTTTCTTGCTAGGAGTGCCCTGGGGCCAGACAAAATCTGCTGGGCATAGGGATTGTTGGTTTGAAGCCAGGACTGTATTAATCCTCAAGCATCCTGAATCTGGCACTGGCTTGGAAGTGCAAAAAACAAGCAGCTCCTTAACTGTAGGGTTGGGTTTCATCACTAGGTACACTTACTGGGTTCATGGACGCCAGGATAGTCGCTGAACTCAAGTACGTAGAGGTGGCGGCCCTGGACGCTGCGTCCAATGCTGTACAGCCTAGTAATATATGGGCACGAGCCCTTCACATCATACAGGGCTTGTACCAGCTCCTCATAGCGGTGATGGAGGAAGTTCACAGAGGCAGCCACCTTCAGCAAGAGCAGGATTCTGCCAAGGAACCAGAGCCACCGAGACATCCTCCTGTTGGTGGGCGAGCAGCTCTTTGCACCAAGGAGATAAAACACTCCTGAATGCCCTTTCTTTCAGGAACTAAAGTACTGTACACCCTTAAGCCAGCTCTCTCCAGTTTCACAGCCAAGTGCCAGCCCACTCTTCACCTGTGGTGGTAGTGGTGGGAGGGGTATCTCTGTGAATGCCCCTCACAGCTTCGGAAGGATTTATAATGCTGAGCTTTTGCCTTGCGTTCTCTCTAAATATATATACACACGCACATACATGCACATTCCCCCCCTCCCCCAAGTTCCTGGAGCCAGAATTACTCAGAGCTTCTGTACATTTGGAAAGTTGTGCTGATTCCTGTTCATTTATTAACTGAAGGGTAAACAGGGGTCTGAAGCAGCCTGACTCTCACTGCCTGCTAAAAATTCAATCAAAACCTCACAAAAAGAAGGGGAACTCAGGAGCTATGGTATCTTCTGTAATGCATTCTATTTGTGCTAAAGAATCCATTTTCAGCATCAGGTTCATGTCCTGGAATACATCACAAAACAGTTACAGAAAGCGTCTCCCTTTCTACTGAAGAACTGCAGCCTTTTGGAACACACTTCATGGCTCCACAGCAGACATGAACACTAGTAGTTTTGTTTTAGAAATGAAGTACCAACAGTAGAACTGGTTTGAAACACTACACACCCATGGACTAATGATGTCCAAAAAAAGCAACATTGCTTTGAAATAAACAGGAGTGGGTTGTGGAATGAAAGTGGCCTGGGGCAGAAGGCAGTGACTCGTGTCCATATGCCTCTCCTCTTCACCAAGCAGAGTCAAGATTCTGTGAGTGAAATGGAGGTATGTGTTCATTAGTCTGGGTTAGTTTCCAATACTGCACTCAACTCAGCTTTGTTGGAGATCCCATAGTCCAGCTTTCCTGTCTTAACTCTCCAGGTGCATGATGGGACACAAATCCATGGGTTTACCAGGTATTGTATTATCTTAGATACAGGCTGAAGGGAAAAAAATCTAGTTTATACAACTTCCCATGATTTAAAGAAGTTTCCATTGGGAATATGAGGAAAACTAATCCCCCACCATCACACTTGCTACATGCTGGGGATGCTTTAGATCAGTGATTCCCAAATTTTTGCCCTCCAGGTGTTTTGGATTTCAACTCCCAGAAGCCCTAGCCAGCTTAGCCAGCAGTCAGACATTCTGGGAGTTGAAGTCCAAAACATCTGGAGGACCGAACTTTGGGAACCACTGCTTTAGCTGGAGATCCTGCATTGAGTTGCAGATTGGTTTAGATGACCCATGAAACCCCTTCCAGCTCTATGATTCTATGACTCTATTTAAGCATGGTCCCGTTCTCACTATAGAATTATAGTATTGTTATTCCAGTTTAAGCACCAAGGTTCCATCCTATGGAAACTTGGGACTGGCATTATAGAAAGGGGCATTTAGAGTGGTCAGCCAAGCACTCCAGTATGTCACTGAAGTACAAACCCTAGAATTCCATAGAATGGAGCCATGGCAGTTATGGTAGAATAATAGTGCTATAATTTTGTAGAGTGGATGGCCCCCAAGGTTCAGTGTGTATTCTGTGTTATTTGCGCATGCCATTTGGATGCTGTATACAAGCGACATCATCATGGCACACCCCTGTCTGGTCGGGCGCACACCAAGATGGTGCCTGGGTGATGCGAGAAGGGCTTGGGGCATGTAAACACTCAGTCCGCGGGCAACCCTAGATCAGGCCGAGGCTGGCACAAAGTGCCAGTCTGTACAGTCCCCAAGTAAGTAAGCATGTAATTTTGGCTATAATGGCTCATGGTAAAGGAGAAGCATCATAAGTGAATGGTAGCAAGAGAAAAGCTGGGCAACTTCACATTCAAAGAGTAAGTGAAGTACTTGTTTTTCTTTTCTATGGTGAAGAACCTCTGCAGTTCCTCACACTTCTAACCTGCCTAAGTGGTAAAGAAGAACTCTTGTGTAATGGCAGCTAAGTTTGTAGAATCAAGAACTGTATCACTTTAGATGCAATTGGGGGCATTTTTAAAAATACTTCCCTATGTCAATACGTCGCTGCATACATACATACATACATACATCCCAAGCAGCGTACTGTAATCAAATGCCTATGCCAGCTCACTTTACCTTCTACTAATTTTCTTCTACTTGTACACGAGATTTTGCTACAGAGATACACACATCTTGCATAGTTTGAAATTATATCACCTATGCACAGCTTCACTCTCTTGTCTACATAGACCAGTCCTTCCTTTTTCTAAATTTTTGACTCAGCTTGGTGGGATAACTTGTCATCTCAGATTCTTCATCTGAAGGAAAGGGAGGAAGACCTCCACTAGATCAGCCTGGTTTCATCAGAGTTTTGCTCCTGATGGTAGGAGAGAGAGTGCCAAAATCCTACCTTGAAAGCTTTCTTGTTCATCTCTGAAGGTCAGATTGTTTCCTTCTGCTGTACTAGCTTTCCCACCCACTTCTTTAGAAAAGAACGGTCAAACTCCATTGGCATTAATCAAAATATCTTTAATATTTCATACAAATCCAGAGGTGTGCACATGAGTGAATTATTTCCTTTAGTTGGCCTAGAATGCCAATGCAGGGCATTCATTGCTCTTAAGGAAATTGTGTGATGATAGCATACTAGGAATATGTAACTACTGCCCAGCCATGCAGGCAAGAATGCTGAACATGAAGATTGCTATGCACCCATAATGGTCGGCATCCATAGTTTTTTGTGGGGTTTTCGGGCTATGTGGCCATGTTCTAGAAGAATTTCTTCCTGACGTTTCGCCAGCATCTGTGGCTGGCAGCTTCAGAGAATGCTTCCCTGGAAAGGACTCCAAACTAGCAGGGTCACACAGTATAAACATACCCAACTCCTTTCCAGGCAAGCATTGGGGGGGAAAATTGTGAAAAAATATAGACACAGGAATGAGATAAGAAGATGGGTGGAGATCAGAGGCAGGTAACGTGTTCTGTACACTGCATGTATCCAACATTTTTTGATAGCCTATGTTGCCTCCAATTTATCACCACTGCCAGTATGCACTGCCAAAAAATCTGCAACAGTGATACCACTGAGAAGAAGGGGAAAAAACCCTCTCTTTTCTTCACTTGTAGGAAAGATACTTGTAGGCAAGTAGTATGATGCACTATAATGCAGGAGGGTGACGGGTGATTGCTATAAGGAAGGAGAGAACATACCAACTCCCTTGCCACATTATAGAATCCTGAGTAAGCCTTATCATGGGAATATGGTGGACATTAAGACTCAGGTGTCACCCCACCTTATACCAAAGGAGTTTCTGAATGGTCAAAGACAGCAATGTCTAAGCTAAACCCAAGTAGGCACAGCTTACTAAACATGCATTTGTCTGGCAGCTGCTGAATCTTTTACCTTTAACACAGAGTGGATGCTCAATCTATCTGAGGAGCCACTCTAGAAATAAGTGGAATGAGTAGACAGAGTGTACTGACACTGTATAGTTATAGCAGTCTGATCATGCTTTAATTCAGGGTGTGGACTAGAGCTGTCTAGCATATAATTCTAAGTACCTCACTGCAATAGAAAACCCAGGATTTCTAAGGATGGTGCTATGACATTAGACTAGTGCTGGTTGTTATGTGGTTTCAAGTGAACTCTGACTTATGACATCCCTATTTGGGGTTTTTTAAGACTTATTCAGAGAAGGTTTGGCTTCTTCTTAGGCTGAAAAAGTACAACTTGTCCAAGGTCACTGAAAGGTTTTCAAGGCTGAACAGGGATTCAAACCCTGGTCTACAAGTCCTAGGCCAACACTCAAACCACTATACCATGCCAGCTCTCTAACTGGTGTAGTACCAAACTACTGTAAGTATTAATCTAAATACATTCTGACTGGATGCTTATATGCACATATTGTGGTCTTTTTTTAAAATTCAAAGCAAGGAGTTAAACAAAGCTGGAAATATTTGAAGCAAAAATGGAACTTCCAACAAAACTCAGGCCAGTGTCACTTCTTAGCCATGGGTCTAACCACCTTTGATGTGTTATTTGAGGAGTGAATAATGAACTTACAGACCTGCTTTTCACTAAGCACACAAGGTTTTCATTTAAAACAAGTTATTGCAGAATTTTAACAGAAAATTGGAGCAGAAGCATGTTCTTGGCAAAAAAAAGTATAGCTGAGCTTCTGCACCTTGCTTGTACTGTGTAAATCTACATTCATGTAGTTACAAAATGGTTGAGCTACACCACCATTCTGAATATTGCCTTTGTGCAACCCAATGTGTATCTGTTTCTTGTCTCATTTTGCAATGGGGAATGCACAGTGGCTGTTTCTGCAATCCCATCGAGTAAAGGGGTACCCTAAAGGCACGGATGAATGGTTATGTACCATCCAAGAATGCACAACTGCATGGCTGAAATCCCTTGGTTAGTCCCAACTAGAGCAGACCCATTCAATCAACTGTTGAATATGAGTCAACACAAATGTGATTCTAAATTAATCAATGACTCTGCTCTACTCAGGACTAACAATAGGATTTAGATCCATACAAAATGGTTATACTTGTACAAACAGCCAGAACAATAGAACCACATGTATAAAAAACTTACATGTGCATATGCCTCATGGAAAATACTTGCATATAGAAAAAATATCTGAAAGATAGTTAATAAAAGTAATACTTGACAGTGGGATAAGCATTTATTTCCTTAAAAGTGCTGATGTACTCAAATGTAGAAAACCTTATCCAAAATTTTGCAATGTACCATTGTCACACAGACTTCTATTAGATTTTCATGGTTCTTTCCTGCATAGAATTGCTTTCTGTTTGGGAAATCTGTAGCCTTTGATGCATTTCGAATCCATTGTTCATTTGAAAGGTAATCAGAAGTTCAAAACCCACTTTACTCATAAAGGGCACTATCTATACCTGCATGAACTATTCATGCTAGAAAAGACAATGAGGCTTTGCCTTGATAAAATAAGCAGCATGGAAAAGAGGAAGAGAGAAGAGTCTGGTAATCTGGCTTGCCCAATTCAGGGAGGATAAGGCTATTAACATATTCTAGTCATAATGGTTTTACAATGACTATTCAAGACAGTATGCCAATAAATACCAGTATCTGGGAAACTTGAGTGGGTGTTTGCTGTTTGCTCATATTGTTGCTAATTCAATATACTGTTGCGGAGTTAAGTTTCTCATCATCCTGATTTTATGTTATATTCTGCTTTCACAAATACACGTACATATAGATACTGCAAATTGCTATCAGCCATACCACTCAGTAGAACTATTGCATAATATTCCTCTGAGGAGGGGGAATAATTATACAAATCATCAAATTATATACATGTCACAGGCACTTCATGATAACTGTAGGTCCTCCTGCGTAGTTATAAGCATGTTCTAAAATGAAAGCGGCTTCTGTAAGTTAAGCACCAGCATGAAGACTAGTCAGCTTCATCTCTTCTAAGCACTCCAAGACACTTCAGTTTCAGGCCTGAATTGTCTGACATGTGCTGGCTAATCTAGATCAGTCTATGGATTAAAGCTTTTTTAGAGTGCAAAATCTAAAATGGAGAGATTCTTGCTGGATGGTGGTGGACATCTAGTATTTGTTCCATCTCCTTTTGACTTCACTGTCCAATTTTTTTAAAATGTTCACACAAAAAATCATGTGGATTTTGTGCCCTTCCCTTAATATATGAATTCTTGCAAGCAGTGTTAACATGATTTTGATGTGTGCGTGTTACATGAATGTACTTTCCTCTAATATGCTTTTCATTTTTATTTTATTTTTGGTGGGAGAATTACACCACAAAAATCTGAGAACTGTGACTATTAGAAGAGAAGATTTAGGAAATGTGAGCATTGTAAGATTTATCAAAATGCAAAGTGAACACGATTCCCACCCCCATCAGTACTTTTCCCATCCTGCATTTATCTGATCTGATCCCATTCCCATTCCCAACCCCACCAGAGATCCCATGTACAGGAATAACATCAAAGACTGGACAAACAATCTGAAAATGAGTATGTACCTTCTAGATATGACACTGCTGGTTGAGAGCCAAAGAATTTTACATGGCAACCTTCAGGGTACTTTCCCCACCCTCACATACACCGTAATATTCTCTTACTTGGCTATATTAACATTAGGGTCAACATCAATAATAGAGGGTGGAAGATTATTGTAATGTTTGCTAGTCAGTGGCAAGCACAACAAGGAATGGTCAAAAGAGAGATCATGTTGTCTTGGCAGATCTCCAGTTAATTGGTAATAGACCAGCAAAGAGTTTGACTTCCAAATACTTAACAGTAGCAACAACCAAATGTTTGCCCATCCTTCAAGGCAATGGAATGAAGAAAACTGGAGGGGAAACTGGAATGATTTTTTTTGTGAACAAACTGAGGGCTCAGTCTCACTAATAAAAACAAATTCCTAGAATGAACATATACTCTGAGGTACCATTTGTCATTCTTTCAATATGTGTCTGTCCTATAGAGACATTCCTCAAATAGATGGCTCCATTTGGTAGAGCTTAAGGATCTAGTGAATTTTAAAAAACAACAATCTGGCATATTTGTCAGAAGGAGGCTGAGTCAGATGAGCCTCTTATTTCCATTAATATCAAAGTGCAAATCAATCAACCTCTGTGAGACTTTCTAGGAATCTGGGAGGGGGGGGTGAGGCCCTTTGTTTTGGAGGGCTCCAATGCTAGTATGTAAATGAAGTTGCAAGGAGTTATTCTGCCCCCCTCCCCCAAGCACCACCCCATAACAATTTTGACTGATCATGGTGTTCATGGAAACATTGTTAATATAGGCTGTTTTGTGAAGCTGCAACATCAGGCCTTGGGTTTGGATGTCCATAGATCACATTGACTAATCCAGTCATTTCATAGACAGTTTATCACCACAAAGCTTATTGCCCCGGTAGCAGGTAGGGTACCTCAAAGAGTTCAATAGTCCTTATTCCAGGCAAGTGACAGTTTGATATTCTCTCAATGGAAGTGTTGTGAAAGATATAACTAAAGTCTTCTGAAAAAGTACATTTAAGGTTCTTTTCCCTTCTGCCAGCTAATGATTAGCCATGTGGATAGTCTGTGGTAAAAAGTCTTCAAAAATCTTCCCACAGCAGACGTTCTACATAACACAACATGACTGAAGTCACCGTGAATGGAGCAGATCTATAGGCAGCATTTCTGAAGGGCCATTGACTTTTCCAGAGGGGTGAAAGAGGATGTGCAACCCTGAGACCACATGAACCTGTCAGGCAGAGTCTGTCTCTGCATTTGTTTAGTCAGTCGTTTCTGACTGGATGCCCCTGTGTTGCATTTCTGGGACCAAGCAAGACATGACAAGACCTGAGAAAAGTTGGTGTTTTAATACAACACACAAGGCTTCCATCATCAAGTCCCAACTTGGGGTGAGTCTGCAAAATAGGTGATATGACAGAAGGGCAGCAGCGTGTTGTTCTCTTGGCATCTATCAGTGCCAGTGGAAGTGGCCAAGAAAGTCCTTGTACAAGTCAGTTGTTTCAGAAGAGGAACACTATGCTTTGGACCTCAGCGAAATTTTGCTGTAGGTTATGCCAGCCCAACTCTAAATTATCTCCTTTTTCAGGCACTTTGGTTTGCGATAAATCATGTATGCTACGAAGAGCAGAGACACTACCATAATGGAGCAGACAGCCATGAGAGTAATATAGTTAGCATGGGAAAGTGGACGTATATAGGGCTGCTCTGCAGGGATCATATTTGTCAGGTTCAGCATATAGCCCAGAGTCCATCCAGCATCGCTCTCACCAATCTAAAATGAATGGGGAAGGAGGGAAGAAGAGTCAATCACAACAGGAAGGATGTGAGGTTTTTGTACAGAAAGAAAACTGTGCAACATTTTAAGTGTTTGAGGATGACTTTTAAAGCCCTATATGGCTTTGGCTCAGAATACCTGAGGCACTGCCTCTTTCATACTCACTTTCTGGCAGCTTAAGAGCAGAAGGCAATACCCTTCTCTATAACCACCTATGGAGGAGTTATAGCTGATATTGATCAGAGATAATGCCTTCTCAGTGGTAACGTTTCCCTGCAAAGTGCTGCAAAGAAAGACTAAATGTCTTTTTCTGATTGTTAAAACCATTTCTGTTTCATGGGACTTTTGTCTGCTGTTTGTTTTGTTTAAACATTGCACTACCTATGGTCTATATCTCAGCATTAAACTATATTTGTAACTGACCATATTGTTTTGTTTTATTGTGATTTTAAATGCCATTCTAAGTGATGTGCACACACTAGGAAGACAGAAATTTCCTGTCACATCCCACAACTATCTCCCAGTTCCAGACTTTGCATGTCAAGATACCTTCCCCAAGAAACGAATGTGCGTCCATTTCTCCTTAGTGAAGTTATATCTCTGGTTAAGAAGTGAGATTATGTAAGTTCCTGCGAAGCAGTATTCACTCAAGTACTTCTCTTTTATCTTAGGAAAGTCAGCCTTTACCTAGAAAGAGGATAAGGAATAATGTTTATTTCTATACATGCATCTTTTTTCCCCTGGGAATGAGGCATACCATTCTCCCAATTAACACTAATCTCTGGAGTGAGCATAATTCATCTGTGTGCTTCAATATGAAGAAGTCTTTCACAGGTCAAGAAGACCCAATATATGCCCAGCAGGCCTTGTGTTAGAACCAGTGGGACTTACTTTCTATAGTCTCATGCATCATTAGTGCCAGCTGGAAGCCCTGCACTCTTAAAGACCCTCAAAGTAACAGCCAGGATACATGGTTCTTCTGGGCTGAAAAAATGGCATACCTTAACCCAGGATTTGGAGCAGAAGGTCTTCAGTGCCTCTGCCACTTTGTCCATAGATTCTTCAGTCACATTCAGAAAGTTCATTACATAGTAGAAAGCAGAAAATGCCTAAAGAACAAGAGATGAGAAATGGTGTTTGGGAAAGTATAATCTAAAAGATAGCCCAGGGCTCTCTTTGCACCAGTGCTCACTAATCCTGGAGAGGAGGGAGAGAGGTTTGCAAGTCGATGGCTCAGCAGAGTAGATAGGGAGGGGGAAATGAGGACACTGCCCATTCAAATAAAAATTCTGCCATCCAATGACATTTACTTTCAGTCCCCAAAATTTCTAGCATTGCAGAGATGGAGACAATGGAAATCATTGAAACCTAGAATGTGTTCGCAGTTTGATACCACTTTAACTGCTATGACTCTATCATACAGGATTCTGGGATCTGTAGTTTAGTGAGATACCAGAACTCTCTGACAGATCAGGCTGAGTACCTCATCAAACTACAAATCCCAGAATTGTGTAGGATATAATCATGGCAGTTAAAGTGGAGGCAAACTGCTTTCATTCTGCAATGTGGCTAGCTTTATTGTTCCAGGTGTTAATGTGTAACATTTATCATGCTATTGTTCAGTTTTTGTTTTTTTAAACATTGCTTGTATTATATGTTCTTTGGTGTTGCTTTCAGAAATTGTTTATTAGTTGCACAGTCGCCTCTCTGTTTTTGTGGACTCGTCCGCAGTCTCAATTACTCATGGAGGGGTGAGCCCCATTGGCTAAAATGGTGCGCGTTCTGGAGTGCATGGCCATTTTTGCAGGGTGTGCATATGTCCAGAATGGATCTTCCACAAAAATGGAGAGGCAACTGTACTTGTATTTTTATCATATGATTACATCATTTATCTTTAAACTGAAGACTGCTGTGGATATTTTTTAGTAGAAGGACAGGATATAAATAAGAAACTATCAGCAAAAATTCCTTGCTGCTTCCAGCAAAAACATCCAATGTTTTCCACATAGAAACAGGACGCTGCCTTATACCAGATCATACTATTTTGCGTACAGTACTATTGTCTGAAAGTGGTTCTCTACAGTCTCAGGCAGAAGTGGTATCCCTCCATCCCCACCCCATTACTTGATCTAATTGAAGGTAACAGGGATTGAACATGGGGCTTTCTACATCGAGGGTGGGAAACGTCTTTCAAATTCTATTTTAGATAAGTTATTGGGTGGTTTCAGCAGTGAGCAGGGCCAACAGCAAAAAAGGAATCATTTTAGCTTGAAGTATTCACTGCCAGTAGCAAACCTTTAAAAGATGTCTTTCAACCTTTAAGGATGTGAAAAAACAATATAAAAACTGGGTAACTAGCAAACAATGGTATTACAGAGAAAAGAACACAGTCATTTGAGAAAGGTGAGAGACAAACTGGTGCTAATGAGGGTTGGATTCAGACCCAGGATGTCTATGTGCTACAAGCCAATAATGTGCTTTACCACTGAGCTGTGGTCCCTTTTTTTCATGGCTGTGAGCTTCTGTATAATAGTGTTTGTGAGGGTTATATATTTTAAGAGTTTTCCCTCCTGCTGCCGAGGTAAAAGTTTTATGTAGCTATGCCATCTGTAACTTTGATTGAATACTAATGACATAATTATTCATGAACAGAGTCAGAAACTTTACTTTTTTAGACCATATGTTGGCTGGTGTTCACTTAGAGTTGTAGTCCAAACATCTCCAAGCTCTGGTTACCACCAACAAACAAATCATAAGATATATTCATACTTTGTATTGTACATATGTAGCTCTGTTGGACTTCGCCACCTAGCTGCAGATCAAGAAAGAAATAAATTGGTGTAAAGTTAGAAAGTTCTTTGCCTCATGACTGTTGCTATTAATTGTCATCAGGTCTGCTTTGACTTATGGCGACCCTACGAATTGGAGACCTCAAAGATCTTCTGTTAATAACAGCCCTGTACTGCAGACATTAGCTATATTTCATAGAGTAAGCACAATAATAATAAATACACAGATGCTGTAGTGGAAGGGTAAACCACATGTTCCCAGCAGTAAAATAACATTTGTAAGTGCTGGAAAAATAGAAAAGACAGAGAAATACACTGTCTTTCATACGGAAATATGTTTCACATTACATTCAGTGAAAGTGCCTGCTTTTTAGCTATAAAGTTTCCATTTTGCTTGTTTTAATAGCTATAGGAATGGGTTGTAAAATCGTAGCCTATGCTGTTTAACATTTGTTCACATATAAACAGCTACTCTGCAGGCATTTCAAAATAAACACTAATTAATTACAATTAATTATAACTAACATATTTAGGTTCTGAGAGTCTAGGTTGAAAATGTAACAGATGCATGTTGGCTCATTCTGAAGCATTTTGGTTTATGAGATAATTATGTCTATAAAAACATAAGTTGGGTTTTCCCTCTTCTGAAGCCCATGTATTTGTCAGAATCTGGCATGCTAATGATGGAATAAAAAATCCTTTTCTCTCTAGGAGAAAAAAATGATGCTTTTCTAAAGACTGGACTAGTAGATTTCTCAAAACAATTGTAATGGAGGTATCTATTCATGTTCTGTATTTTTTGTATCTCTCTTATCCTCAGATAGAAGGTCAAATGGCTTACTAGAAAATGATAGGCAGAGAAATCTGTAGAATTGTCCAAGTCATTGGATTCCCCATCACAATGTACGGATGCAAGAGCTGGACAGTGAAGAAAGCAGATAAGAAGAAAATCAATTCAACTGAGATGTGTGCTGGAGAAGAGTGCTAAGGATACTATGGACAGCTAAAATGACAAACAAATGGGTCCTTGAACTGATGAAGCCTGAAATCTCTCTGGAAGCCAAAATGACCAAACTGAAGCTGTTGTATTTTGGCCACATCATGGCCAAAGAAGGCATGACTCATTAGAAAAGTCAATAATGCTAGGAAAGCTGGAGGCAAATAGAAAGAGAGGCAGGCTACAAGCTAGATGGATACACCCAATTAGGGACATCACGAGTATGAATTTACAGGACCTAAACAAAGCAGTGCAGGACAGGGGGCTTGGAGATGTATCATCCACAGGGCAGTTAACAACAAACATCATGGAAGGATATGTGTAAAGAATGTTGTGGTGAAATATCTATCACTTCCAAAGCTCTGACAAGCTCATGTTCACTTGGAAAGGTGGTGGATGAGCAGTTTTTTCCCCCTTTTAGGAGAGAATTACCTGTGCTAGCTTCAGGCTGGAGTAGCTTAAGAGCCCACTGAGGATGAAAGAGTGTTGCACCAAAGCTATCTCCATCTCTGCAGAACTCTTATTTTGAGATCTACCACCAGCAGAAATACCATTAACTGCAGGTCTACAGCCATGGAATTTTCCATGAATATAACCACACCTCCAGAGGAGATGTGTTTTCCCCCCATCAGGAGAGCTCTTAATTGGCACTTGACATCTCAGGTATAATAACATATCTGATAGCATCCTCCTCCTTTCCTTTACTTTGAAGAATGCTAATTGCAGGTCTCTCAGAATTTCTACTTAAATCCACATAAGCCCCTATAGCTTGGTTCCCTGCCACACAATCTAGACAGTGCCTGTTAAAAGGGAAGCTAGTAATATTGAGATAATGAAATGTGTTTCCAAAAAGTGTTATAAATACCATTTTTATCCATCTGAATGTTAGGTATGTGGTTAAGGTGCAATCCCTAACTGTGTGAAATGCCTGAAGATCCTTCAACTGTGCTGATTCAATTTGCCCTCCAAGCTAAAATAATCAGTTTTGTTAACTATGGCCCTGGACAGATGGGCAGCGAAAAGCTGCCCTTCTTTACTGAGCAGCATTGTTGCAGAAACCAAATGGGGCGGCAATGCTGTGCAGCAAAAAAGGAGCCGCCTAGAGCAGCTCTTTTTTGTGCCATCATAAGGGCTGCAACGCAGCCCTATGACAGCTCTTCCGCCCACAGGTGTGTAGGTGCTCAGGCTCCTGCATGTCATGGATACGTGCCCCATGTGGGTGGGGCCAGCACAATCATGGCAGCCCCCCCACGTCATAGGGCTCGGGAGCATGTGGTTGGTGCGCGCTCCCGAGCCCTACTATCGCCGCCAGGACACTGCTTCCTGGCGGTGTGTACCACCCCTTTGAACCCTGATTTTTAGTATCCCTCAAAAGCTATACCATAGTTGTGTAATGTATAGTTTTCCTTGCAAACCCCAGGTTGATTGCTGATATAACTAACTGAGGTTCCTAGTGAGCACCTCAAAACACAACATTATCATATTCACTCAGAGCCTACATCAAGGTGTTGTACAAGTCTGTACTGCTTTGTGACACAATCTTTGAGTTTTGTGCTACTTCCCAAAAGTAAGTATATGACATGCCAAGTATAGTGCCTTGCTAAGTACCCCAAGTTCAATACTGTCCTATAAGATGCCATACGGTGTTGCTGGGTGCTGCTGACTTGCTTCCATTGCCCTCACCACTACTGCCATGTGAAGAGAGTTTCCTTTACCTCTTTCTCCTCCCAGCAATCCTGAGAAACCTCTCTAGGGACTAGAGGAGGCTTTAGTCCTCTTCCAATTCCAGCAACATCAAGCAGAATTGTGATGATGAGGGGGGAGGGATGACATTAAAGCCTTCTGAATCTATCAATCACCTGTAGTAATATTTGAGTTGGAGGAAGCTTTAACCTCACTCCCCTGATCCAGTGATTCTAATTAATATAATTAGGATAACAGCAAAGCTAAAGGTTGCCTCCCATCCCAGTTATGATCAGTAGCAGGATGCATGCATATGTACATGTACTTCATATATGTGTGTATGCAAGCACACGTATTGGCAATACAGCTTTTAATGGTTTCTTAGGCATCCAATGTGGCCTGTAAGCCCCCAGAGGTCACTTACCCTTGCCTTAGCATCCAATGACATATTCAACTAGTTTCTAGTTAATGCTTGCAAATATCAACTCTGAAAACCTAATTCTGATTCTTTTTGAATATCCATGCCAAGTAACCTTTATATGAGGATGATATAGTCCTTCAGATGGCACCTTCAGATGATGTGTTGCTTTACCTTATGCTGGGCTTGGAGTTGGGGAACTCAGAATGAACAAACAGCCAGAAAAGCGTAGACTCACCAGGGAGATAATCTTAGTCCTGCTTAAAGACTATCAGTAGGGGATGTCGAGACAAGCCATCAGCATGTGCAACAACTGGAAACAGCATCAAAACGCTCCTTCCTTCAATGTCAAATTATCAGCGTCTACTGGATGGAGACTTACCCCAAATTCACCAGACACCTGAGGTAAGAAAGTGCCATTGAATGAGCAGCTGGAATAAGGGCAGCCAACAATACTGAAGATGTTCTTGATGCTTGTCAGGCACATTTCATAATTCCCAGTTCCCTCAATGTGGAGAGTAGAGTACAATGGAGCCTTAAAGTTGCTTGCTGTGCAGGGGTTTGTGCGCAGGTCAACAATATTAACAGTCCTTTCATAGCCTTGTTGGAAACATGGATCCTGGACTGTGCTAGTGGATGAGTGCTGCAGTATCAATAATAAAGATGAGGCGGGGGGGAAATTAAGCCATCAACAACAGTCAAGTGAGTCACAAAACATGCCAAAACTTTGATGTGGACTGGGTTAGCATCTATCTCCCCTCTGGGGAGAAAGGCAGCATACAAATAAGATAAATTAATAAATAAACCCTATATTGATGCTGTATTTATTTATTTATTGAATTATTGACACACAATAAAATGTTAAACAAAACCCAACACTTTGGGCAATTAATCAACCACTTTATTTATATTCTGCATGTTTTCAAGAGTGGTTCTCAGGGGCTGTGCACACTGGCCATTAAGGTCAGACTGGGGGTGGAGTTGGGCATGGCATCCACATGACGCATGCCCTGACTCTGTCTCCAGGGTAGCAGGATGCCATGCCCCACTCCAAAAGGTGTGCAGCACCATAGCTTTCCTGTGACATTGCATCCATATGACACAGTGCCAAAGGAGCGCCTTAAAGTGATGGAACTGCAGCTATCACATGCTTTCCAGGGCACAAAAGGAGCTGCTTTTTGCAGCTCCTTTTTTGCGCCCTGGAAAGGCCTGAGGGCCACGGCATGCGGTTGCTGCGGCCCTGATCCAGTGCAGCTGTAGATGGCTGCAGGCCGCTCTTTAGGGGCAGTCTGCACAGCCGCTCAATAGGGTTTAGTGGTGATAAATAAAAGCCTTAGAAAAAAGCATGAGGAAATCCTTCATGTAAATTGTCACACTGTTTAAAGGTTAGAGTATCTTTGCTTAGGAGTGAGCAGCTGTGTGGGGACCAGAAGGCAATTTTCTTCCAAGACACTCTCATAGGATGCATTCCCACAGCCAGCAAGTACAAATACATCTGTTTTGGTCTGCAGTCCCATTTAAAATGGCTTCAGGAAGTGTCACTGCCTCTTGTCTACATTTTGAGAGAGACTGTAGAGCAGGGGTAGGCAACCTTTTTGAGCCGGGGGCCGGGTTGCTGTCCCTCAGACAACTGGGGGGCCGAAGCCAAAAAATAAATAATTAAATAATTTTTAAAAAAATTAAATAGACAAAAAAAAAAACCCGGGACAAATGTAGGACAAACTTTTCAAATGGAGGGCACTTTTTAAAAAAATGGAGGACACGCAAAAAAATTTGCTGATTTTTAAAAAAATGTTTATATAAATGCATGATTCGGAGGCTTCTATAGACAATTGCCCCCCTTGCCTGCTGCTTGCCCCCCCTTGCCAGCCTCCTCCTGATAGGTCAAAGGCCCCACGCCCTCACGCGAGAGGCCAAAGACTCCAGCGGCAATCGGTGGCAGGACCGGGCTGGGGCCGGTCCCAAGGCCTTGCTGGGCCGCATCCGGCCCGTGGGCCGCAGGTTGCCTACCCCTGCTGTAGAGGGAAATTGAGGTATTTGAGGGTAGTACAGGGATCTGGGGTGTTTGTGTGGGTGAGAGTATAGTTACATGTTTTTACACTATGGGAGGTTTTCTGTGTGATTTAGGGGCACAAATTGACCAAAGATGTGGAAGGATTGAGGGGTTTTGGGTACTGGTGTGTGTGTGTGTGTGTGTGTGTTTTCAGGGACTGCAAAAGTACAGTCCAGGGGCTGCATGGAGTCCCAGCTTTATATTTCTCCTCAATCACTTACTGTGGAGATGCAGACATGCCATTTGACACTGTGGCTTTTACCCAATCAGTCTATCGGCCTAACCTACCTAAGGGGGTGGGGGTTGTGAGGATAAAATTGTGTGGGTGGAAGTTGGGGAAGAGTATCATGAATATCACCTCTGAGAAGAAAAATCTATACAGTGGACTCTTGTTATACACTGGGGTTTGGTTCCAAGATCCCCTGTGGATAACAAAATCCATGGATGCTCAAGTCCCATTAAATATAATGACATAGCAAAATGGTGTCCCTTATAAAAAAATGGGAAATCAAGGTTTGATATTTGAAATTTATACTTTTTTTTTGAGCATTTTCAAACCATGGATGCTTGAATCCGTGTATAAGAAGGGCCTACTGTATGTAGCACATTTTTAAAATACTGGAAATAGACCTCCTGTTCCAAGAAGTTAACACATCAGCCTGAGATAAAAGACTGAACTTCTGGTCCAGGAGTAACCACCAGCATTTCAATAACTCCTTCACCTGTGTCATGTAATTTAACACAGGTATGCTTCTTCCCTTTCTAGAAGTGCCATTGAAACGAAGCCTTGTAGTTCATAGCAAATGCTGATATCTGATCATACACCATGTGATAGAAGATAGAAGACTACCTTCATTAGCCTGTGTCTGGACCTAGTGCTAGGGTCAACTGGGCTTCAGCCCAAACTTCATTCTCCATGCCTTAACACATACACTGGCAGCTCAAACGTACCAGGACATCATTGAGCATCTTGAGTCGGAGAGCCTGGTCTTTTCCATAACAGAGGAAGCTGTGTGTATATACAGTGTAGGTCTTTCCATACAGATAAAAATTCACCATATATTCTGATGATTCATTCTTCTTCTGGTCTGGTACAAAGGTGATCTGTGTTGAAGCTCCTCCAAGATCCAGCGCCCCTGTTGTCCCGGTCCTGGAGAAGATACGGGGCAGGAAACTTGGCCAGATAGACTGCAAATTGAACATATAAGAGATGCAAAATCTTCAAGGCCAGGCTAAAGGACAGAACAGCCAGGTTTAAAGCGTTAGTTACCATATTTCACATCAGGTTAAGAATATTTAACAATGTTTGGTGCAGTCATGTTGGCCACATGACCACCAGAGTAGTCCTCAGACAACGCTGGCTCTTCTTAATGGAAATGAGCCCACCCCCTACAGTTGGTTACAACTAGACATCCATGTCAAGGAACTACCTTTACCTTCACTGTTGAGAATATTTTTAAATCCCCCGCCATGTTGCTTACAATAAGAACTATTCTAAGTGTCTGTTATTCATAGGTTGCAGTGTCAAGCCTTATTACATAGATTAGACCCCCTACTTGCTGATATTTCTCAAGCAGTTCACATTTATGTTTCTACTGAAGAAGGCTGTGAAATGGCAACACAAACTTAATATTTCTATCATAAATAATCTTTTTGAGAACTAGACTTTTTGTTGTATTTTCATACTGATTTGTAAGGAAGATGTAGGGACTATGTAAAGCTCCCAATCCTCACTTACCAGATAGCAATCACTATGAGTGACGAGGGTCTGTTCCCATCAGTTGGAAAACAACTGTCTGACTTTCCACCACCCATTGCCCTGCATGCAGTCTCCAGTGTGAGGGAGAATTATGATGAGGATCTTGCTGCTACATGTTGCAATTAAGATTGTTCACAGGAGGGTGGAAGGATCAGTCAGCTGCTTCCTGATCAACAGGGGAACAGACCCTAGTTGCTTACAGTTGCTGCTGCCCTATAAGTGGAGTTTGGGAGCAAACTGAGAAAAACTACTTAGCTATGTAAGTAAGGTGATTATGTAGCTAAGTAGCTGATAAAAAATTGCAGTCAATGTTGATAAGTATTTTTCCTCATTAGTTTATTAATTTGTATTTTTTTAATTTTGTGGCTACTTTTTGATCATCTTTGTTTCTAAGGCCTAACAGATATTCATATTATTTGTATCTCCCCATACAAACGTGCAAGAACTCTAAGATCATCAGGGGAAGGCTTTCTCTTGGTCCCACCATCATCGCAGGCTTGCCTGGTGAGGACACAAGAGACAGCCTTCTCAGTGGCTGCTCCCATCCTCTGAAACTCCCTTCCACACAGTTTGTATATATTTGAATTTGAATCCATTTATGACAAGCACTTATGGTTTACCTATCCCATTACTTTTGTAATTACTTTTTCTCTTTGTTTTATCTGCTTGGCTAAAGCTTCTGGGACCTTTCCCCTGTTTTTGTCAACTAACAAAAGATGCAACTTTGAGATTCATATTGGAGGATTGCCACAGGGAAATGAAGGCAAGGGAAATCAGAGGGTTACAGAGATGTTAGTACAGACAAAGTAGGAAGGAGTACTACAAGGCAGTAAGGAAAAGGAGAATAATTTAAATCTGAAGTGAAAGGAAGTATTCATGAGAACGTCAAAAATGGGCATTTTAGGATAGAGATGAATAGAGTATATTATAATATAAACCATGTGTTCCTGGTGGTAGCTTTGAAAAGCATGTATACAAAAACTGTTACTCTTTGTATGGTATTCTATATAGAACCTTATATGCTGGGAAATATAAATTTCCTCTGATCCAAAGTGGCACTATTATTTTCCAGAACCTGGGAAAAAATATTTTTTTGGACCACAGCTCCCAGCATTTTTCATGGGACTTCTGAGCATTGTATTTTGAAAAGCTTTCCAAAGTCTGCTGTTTGCATATAGGTCTTAACTGGGGATGAAGAAAAGATCATTGTGAGATGTTGATAATCAAGTGGGTGATATGATGTCTGAGACCAAAGGCACTTCAAGATGGGCAGCTCCTAGCATGCCAACTGAAAAGGCACTGTACAGCTGTTCCATCTCCAGCCCCAATCCTCTCCCTCCTCTCAATATTTTGTACTAAAGAAAGAAGACAGACAGGACCATGGAAAAACCACAAGAATAGTTTCTTGGAATAGTGGAAGACGTCATTTGGACCACATACACTCATAAAATTCAGAGGAAAAGGCATGTCAGCCATAGAATAAAAGCCTCCTCTGAAAGCACTCTCAGATTCAAATAGTACTTTTGTGCCTTGAAAATTTATGTTGCTTTCCATCATGACCAGCAGTCTTTTCCTTTTACAGGCTTAGAAAACAAAGGATCAAGGTAAGCAGACTGAAAGAGCTGCCATTCTGAGAATGATATTGACCATGGTAAAAGTGTGGGATGCCAGGAACATTGTAGTTTTTAGAAGTACAAAAGTGCAGCCCTGCTGAAAGACTCTAGTGGAGTGTGTCAGGGCTGATTGTTTCTCTATTGTACTCTTTTTCTAGTAAAAGCTGGAGATCAGGTGGCATTTTTCTGTGTGTCTGTGTAAAAACAAGAACTATTTGGTTAAGTAGGGCTGGAGCATGGCTTTGGCATGGCTTCTGGCCTCTTAGGACACATGCAGCATTTAAACAGCATACTTCCAAAGTGACCCAAAGCAGCTTTATTTTGGCCCGTCTGTTCAGGCCTGACCTTCCTGCAAACTTCCCTTAACAGCTAGCAGCCATATTGGGTGATAGATGTCTGTTCAGCAGGTGATTAGGGCTCAGCAGGATGACATTTCCAGTCCCCTCTTGCAAGCAACAGGTTGTGATAAGAAATTGTGACTTATTGTGCTTCTGATTATCATAACCTCTCACTGGCAGGAGAGGGCTGGAAATATCAACCTGCTGTGCCCTGATTGTCAGCTGAACAGACCTTCAGGACTTCATGCAGCTGCTGGCTGTTAATGGTAGGTTTGGGAGAGCATTTATAATTGTGGCAATGGTGCTATGATTATCAATATATAGTATTATTGAATATGGAGCAACTGTGGGTCCATAATTCTAAGTAAAGAATCCACAACTGCAATACAGGATGCCAGCTGTTAGTTATAATCCACTTTTTACCCAGTACAGAACTCAAACATGATGCTCTATAACTGGCATAGTAGGCAGAAGAAATATATGTGCATGTTGCACAATAATACTGATTGCATTCTCTCTATTTAGAAGAAATAGTTTATACTAGTTCAGAAAATAGATAAGATAGTAAATACAGTTGACACAGCAAGGGAGTGAATTCTTATCTGGGTGTAAATTGTGCTTACTTTTACTTGTGACAGTGTTGAGGTTAGTGATGTTCTCTGGATATTCAGAGGATATTTAGAGCATGACCTTACTCTGGATTCTACATTACTACACAAATCTTCATTGGATCAGCTGACTCTGCATAACTGACTAATTATTGCAAAAATCATATAATGTAGGAGAGGAGGAAAAGTACATGGGATACCTAAACTGTAGAAGAATCTGAAACCATAGGATCCCAAGTCAGTCATATGATGAATCCGTTCTGAGAGTTACTCTCAATTTTAAAGGAGCTACTTTCAGGGTTCAATTCTTTAGATAGCTCCTTGAAAGTTTAGAAAAAAAACCTGGAATGGATTCAGTACCTCACTAACGTGAAACTCACCGTCTGAGAGATAGCTAAATCCAGTATGTTAACAATATTTATTTCTACAAACAGCCTTGTGGCACCCAAAACACACAGGTTTCTTATGCTGCAAACTTTTTTGAGTGACTGATGTTGACGTTGTTACAGAGCCTTGTAAGAATCAAGTCTGTATCTCATAACAGGTTGTACTATAAGGCTCTTGTTTTTTATATAATGCACTAACAGGACAATTTTTCCAGAATGTATTAGCATTTATTACATTTTCCCAGGATTCTATAAAGTTACCTTCTGAATGACAGTTCTAAGAATAGCCAGCTCAGAGGCTGTACAGACTGGTGTTATACACAGGCCTCAGGGCAGAGTGGGGGCATGGTATCTGCATGACACATGCCCTGGTGCTGCAGTGACACCACTGTCATGCTGTGCGCCCAACCACACAGCGGGCGGCATCATGGCGCTCCTTTGGCACTTCATCCAGATGATGCAGAGCCAAAAGGAGCATCAGAAAGTGCTGCGGCAGCATCAAAGGCACCTTTTCCCCAGAGTGAAAAGGAGCGGCATTTGCCATTCCTTTTAGCATTGGAGAAAGGCCACATTGGGGCTGCAGCATGTAGTTGCCACGGCCCCAATCTAGCACTGAAAGGGGTGGCAGCAAGCTGCTCCAAAGGGACGGTTTGTTTAGCAGCCAATCTAAAAAAGTACTTTCCCCAAGTTCCACGTTTCCATTCTCAATAATAAAATGAGAGTCAACATAGACTGTGAGGACACAAGGCACTGCTAGGCTTTCTGGCACAGTATTCTTTTTTAACATTACCTCTTTGAAATTTCCCAGCAAGTAATTAAGGGTGATCCAACCATAAGCACCTTCTTCCTCACCACTTAGGATCCTGGCCCCCTGGAACCTAAAGGGGTACGAGCGCAGAGTAGCTTCTACTCCAGAGAGGACATCTTTAGCAGTACCTGCATCCTCCATGCTGCATGTAGAAAAGATGGGTGAGGGAACAATACAAAGGTGGCCAGCTAGTTAAAGGATAATTCATTTACCATTACCTTTTTTGCTTTTCTAAATTTGAAAGTAACTAGAAAACTATAGGAAGTGTACATGCTTCTCAGGCTGTTGCCACCGTGTAGAATTAATGCTTGATACCAATAAAATTTGCATTTTATTGTTGTTTTTTGTTTTGTAATCCGCCTTGATTCCTTTGGGAATAGGTGGAATATAAA
>NC_056524.1:214653101-214676239 GCF_019175285.1 Sceloporus undulatus
TATTATTATTATTATTATTATTATTATTATTATTATTATTATTATTATTATTTACAACTTTATCATGGCTGCATCCTATGGAATCTTGGGATTTGTAGGTTGTTGTGGTACCAGAGCTGCCTGACAGAGAAAGCTAAATATTTCACAAAACTACAAATCCCAAAATTCAGTAACTTTGAGCCATGACAGTTAAAGCAGTATCAAGCTGCATTAATTATGCAGTGTAGATGCAGCCTCAGACTGGATAGATCTATCAGGCAAATGACCTCACAGACCTATGAAAAAGATCTGTGAAAGGTTTTAAGGTGAAGACCACGCTTTTGTCTCGGGCTCTTCTGCATGTCACAGGGAAGGACATGTTCCTTCAGCTCTGTGCATGTATATTTCAAAATTAGATGAGCAAAATGCGACAACAGATACAACCTTTATGCCATCATACATACAGTCTTCTGACTAGTGGCTTGTGATATTTGTAAAAAATCTTGGGCAAAGATTTCGCCCCCAGCAGTATACTAACTGGCAGTGAAAGAAAGGAGATTGCCTACACAATAGATGCCTCCATGAATGTTGACCATTCCCATAGCCCTTTTCCATTAGTCATGCTAAGCTGAGGTTTCTGTAAGCTGGTCCAAAACTTTTGAATGACCAAAAGCTCCTCACACCTGGTATATGGAAACACCTTCAAGCAGGGCAGCATGAACAGCATGTGAGGGAAATGAAGAGCTGCTGCTTCTGCTACCGCATCTGGTTTTGTAAGCAATGGGAATTGTACTGGAAGGATGGTAGAGTAGATCCTCTTTGGAATTTACCAGAATCCTGAGGTCCAGCAACCAAAAACAGGTGCAAAATAAAGGCCTAGGCTTACATGAAGAATGAAGAAACAAGTGGTCTCTGAGAACATGTTCACCCCAAGAATTTATGCAAATATCAGAACCAACTTTACAAAACATGTTTCTGTCACACCCCAGCTTTCTTTTTCAGCAACTCAGTTTAGTATCAACAACCAGTTTTGTTATTGTTAGACAACTGGGAATCAGGAATCCTCACCAGTCTGCTACCAGTTATCCAGAGCTCTGTTTGATGATTCCACTCGACCTCCTTTCCATCATTTTTTCCTAATGCTCAGAGCCAATAACTTGGAAGAATATATGGTGATAGTAACACTACATCACAGTGCCAGTCAAATATGGCTGTTTTTTCCTGGACTCCCATCTAGAGACCTAATTGAATACTGAAACTCATTTGCAAATAATAATAATAATAATAACAACAACAACAATAATAATAATCAACTGAATGTACCGAGGGCACATTTGTGAAGGCAGGTCATATCCAATATGTTACAGTATATATCTTTGATGCTCTCAGGGTTAGGAGGAGAAAATACTATACTCTAGGGATGTAATTCTTCATTAATTTCAAAGAAAACATTGAGTAATTTAAACAATTTTTACCCATTGTAAGAAAATCTTCAAAAACTGTTTTCAGTTACTATTCACAATTTGAAATTTACATTTTTCCCCAAACAGGAAGCATCATTATCTGCACAGCAAAATAATTTTTCTGTTTCCTGTACAGATGATGCTGTTTCCTTTGCAAAAAAGTGTTAATTTTTGCACTAAATAAATTCTGAACGGCAAAGATTCTTGTCAAGTCAGCAATCTCTTCATCGGGGTTCCCCAACACTCATGAAACACGTTTTTCAACCATTTTGGGGAATATATTTGAATATTCTTTCCATCTCTAGACTGGACACAGACACAAAACTCTCACCACTACCAACCCAAAACCATCCTTTGAAACTGCCCTTATTTGGTACCTCAGCAACCGCATGCCAGCTGTTGCCCCCAGGTAAACAGGTGTCTCATTATGCTTTGTCTGTGGCACTATCTCCTTTGCCTCATCCATGCAGTGCTTTAGGGAAGGACCAGCTTTTCCCACTTCACTGGCATATGCTGAAATTCCTGGACCTGGGGAGAAATACAGGACTGTGTTGACCAGTTTCAGGTTTACCATGCTTCCCTCTGTTCAGTTCTAACAAGTGTTAGCTATGGTGCCACTGTTGTTGTATCTGAAGGATCCTTCACCAATGTCATTCTCCACTACTGCTGCTGGCCAGTAGCTTTTTGGCATATTTAGTCTGGCTCTTTAGCAAAAGCTTGTTTGACATGGGATACCCTACCAGCAAAACTGCTGCCATCAGCCTTGTCTCTTGCCTCACAAGAGCACACAATCCCACCACCACAGAAAAGTAGTGCCGTTGGTGGATAGCCTTGCGATACACCATCACAAAATCATAGACAAAGAATATTAAAAAACATAATAAAAATAAATGAAGATAATGTTCACAATGAATACTGATAACAAATGACTAGGAATATATATAGAACCAAACAGAATGCTACAGCTTACATTCAGTAAGAAAATATAGCTAGAACAATGGCAAAAGTAGTATAACAAATCTAGCAGGAAAATCAAACTACTAAAAGCTACCTTAGAAAATAATGTAATGTAGGGCCAAGTACAGATGACCCTTTAAGACGCCATCATCACATGCTAGGGTTGCCTCGGGGTGGCACTTCCAGATGCCCCTCAACCCTAGCACGTGATGAGGCTGTCAAAATGGCAGTGCCCTGTACACACGGCCACCGCCATTGTTATGCAAGCACGGTGCGGCATCTGCACGCTTCTGTAACGAGTGTGCCAGTGACGCACTTGTTATGCCGCAGCTGTGGTATAAAAAGGACCCATTTTTCACTGGTTCTTTTTACTCCGCAGGGAAGCCGCGTGGTTTGGCGGCTGTGGCTTCCCTGCGGAGAAAAAACAGGCACTGGCATGGTGCCGTTTTTAGGTGGTCTGTACTGCGCTGAAGAACAATTATTTGAACTCACTTTTATTCATTTTCTTTGTTATATTATTTTTTACAACACCAATGAAGTGTTGAGGGAATCATTATTAAGAGATGAGGCCATGGCTTTCAGTGCAGGAAGGGAATGGCATTTGTGTTTTCTCCCGTTATACCATCACATCATCTCTCTCATGATAGAATGAGCCCTAGCCAAGCCCATTTTCTTACCTTCTACTTCACACACAGCTACCTGCTGAACCACTCCAGTGTCATTCTCTTTCTCTGCTGGCCATTTGTATACATACATGTTTGTGTGAGAAGACCCAGCATCCAGAACAATCCCATACTGCAGAAGAAACAAATTCACAGTTTCGCTCTAAAATCTCAGCATTATTAAGTGAATGAGATGAGAGATGTACTTTTGTTTAAGATGTAATTCACCATTTGTTTCACTTAGCTTCAGCATAATCCAGTTTGGCTGGGTGTTTCCCCTTTTAAAGGCAGCCCCACCTATTTTGTTCTGACTTCATGCAACCAGTGTTGTATCTTGGAATATGTTAAAGCCAGTGTAATGTAGTGATTTGAGTGTTGGACTATGACTCTGGAGACTAGTGTTCAAATCCCCATTCAGTCATGGAAAACCAGTGAGTGACCTTGGGCAAGTCACACTTTTTCTGCTTCAGAGGATGGCAAAGGTAAACCCCCTCTGAACAAATCTTGCAAAGAAAATCCCATGATCGGATTGCCTTAGAGTTACCATAAGTCAGAAATGACTTTATGGCACACAACAATAATAACAAACCTTTTATATAAGTACTAAACCGTTAAGAATGGAGACATCCCAGACTAGCAACTATGGCTCCCAACCAAAACTGAGTCCTTTTAGATTCCTGGATTTCCTGCCCAGTTTTTGACTGCAAACCAAGAAGCATGCACATATGATACAGAGAGCTCTGAACTAGAACAAGATCTTGGCTTTTTAAAAAGACCTTCCTGTCATGTAGACAAAGGAAAGGATCATTTAACTGTCTACAAATGCAATATATTCCCTTTTAAGATTTATTAGAGAAATTGCTTGGATGTGGGATCTTTTGAATTTAGCCTTTTTGAACATTCTCCTCTGTTGAAGGCAGTGAAAGAATGACCAGCATTAACTGGTTGATACATTGTACCCAAGAAAAGAACATTTGTCTTGGCATGGTATTGGGGGAAAATTCTCTTGAGGAGACATTTGCTAGAAAAGTTAATTCAACTAGAGCATAGGAGTGTAGTGAGGAAGTATGGTAGGGCTGCCTATTGTTCTCCTTCCTCTGTACAATTAATAATGAACACTGGCATCATAAATGTCTTACATTTTATTATCAATGACAAGAATGATTATACCCAAGGGATAAAAACATGCTGAGGATGTGGATCTTCTTATATGGTGGAGGAGACTGTGGGATATGGCATTAAATGAAAAATTAACACATAAGTGTAAAATTGGGGAAATTGGGGCAGACATTTTAATTAAGACATGGTAGTTATTTGTTGCTATTGTAAACAATGTACAGTCGCCCCTCCATTCTGTGGACTTTGAATCCGCATCCCTCACCCATTCGTGGGTGGCAAATGGAGTGGGACAATGTGGGGCATACCAGCACACACCATCAATCAAGCCAGTGGGGCTTGAATATTGGTGGTTTTTTGTTTTCGCGGGGGATTTGGAACTACTGTAGTTGATATAGACTACTGGAGTTTCAATATAAATATGGGAAGGACTTGTTACAGGTTCTTTAAGATGTTACATTTTGGAAAATTATGATTCTGGATTATTCACTAGCAGTGAATGGGGGGAAAGTTATATTATACTTATATTATGAAAATATTATACTGTATTAGAAAACTGATGCTGTTCTTGCAAGGGTTTCTACTTAATCTGGGCTGCTATCCTTTTTGGGACTACTACTTTGTTGTCTCATTTGCCATCATGGCACCATTGCCACAACTGCAAATTCCTCTGAAACCCACTCCAAAAGCCAGGCAGCCATCCCAAGCAATGGAGTTTTGTGGCACTGGCAAGGCCCTTCAGGATTATGTGACTAACCCCCTTCCACCTGATACTGCTCACTGACAGCAAATGGTTGGTTAAGTTATCCAGTCGTGCCCCACTTGTCAGCACCATACAACTCTATTGCATGGAATGGCTGGCTTTCAGGGTGGATTTTCAGTGGTTGGATCAGGAGCATAGCTATGATACCACACCTGCACTGCCAATGAAGGAGCTTGGCCACCATCTTTTTTGTCACATGTCCATATATTGATGATTATCTTTTTGTGTTGATATTAGAAGTACACAAAGGAAAAAGGAAAAAAGGAAATGTGGTGGGGGAACAGCAATGATATCCTAGCTAGGAAAAGTCCCTTTTAGATTATAACTTCCAGTCTCTCAGTTGGTTGTAGAATTCTGGAAGTTGTCCAAAGATGTAATTTTTCCAAGCTCTGCCTGTGACTCAAGAGCTTCAGCCAGTGTTTACCAGACTCTGAAAACTTGGAGAACTCTTGCTATTGCTCTAACATTTTCTACTTTAAAAAAGAACACATCTCATTCTTAGAGTTTAAAAAAAAAAGTACGTATATTTAAACAGTAAGAGGAATGGACTGGTCCCACTCTTGCTACTGTGGAGTTGGTTCATTTAATATTGCCTTTAATATTTAATATTAATTTAATATGACCCACCCACCCTCTTTTGCCCACTCAATGATGACTCAGGAATAGCAGCTTCCTTTGTTCTGAGGGCAATGATGATCCTTCTAGGCTTCTCTGGTGCCTGAAAATTGCAGGCAAAGGGGGAGGGGGGGATAAGTGCTGAACACAGCTCCCCAATTCCAGCAGGCACAGAGCAGCAAAGGGGTCCAAACTTCTCAGTTTTCCAAAGCACACTTGAGTCCCCTACATCACATGCTTGTGCAGTCCAGCACACCCTTTGATAATCACTACTCTCAGCTTTTCCTCAATACTTCAGTAAGGGTAGAACCTGGAATAGTTATAGTCCTGGACTGCAGCACACTCCCATACAAAAATGTAAGTTTTCCAAGCTCTGAGCAGGAGATCCCTCTACAACCTACTTTACTGTTCCTTGACGAATGATGGTTCTGTGTAACAGCCACAGCAATTAAGGCAATCACAGCTCCCGCTAAGAGAAATCCAGTGATGATATATTTGGGACGGAAACACTTCCACAGCTTGCTACCTGCAATTACAACAGAGGCAAGATGGTATTAAAACAAAAAACAACTAGCATAGCAAATGAAAAAATACTAAGCATGTGAGTGCACACATAAACACTTAGGAGCTTATTGCTTGAGCAAATAAGCCGGCTTACCTCTTCTGGTTTCAATTCTGGATCTGGGATGTCCCCAGATGTTATCAAAGCTAAATCGCCACCAATCTAGGTGGGATGCTGCCACCTGGATGAACCCTGGGTCAAAGCCTTGTTCAGCCATCACTTTTTCAAAGTCGGGGAGCTTCCGACTTAAAAAATTGGCCAGCTAAGCAAAGCTTCAACCTGGAATGCATCTGGGTGGCAGCATTCCACCCAGATTGGTGGCGAATTAGCTATGATAACATCCGGGGGCATCCTGGATCCAGAACTGAAGCCAGAAGAGGTAAGTCGGTTTATTTGCCCAAGTGATAAGCTACTTACACTTTCCCCAGCTATTCCAAAACTTTGCCTGCCAAGACTTGATTTTCTAGCGTATGATCTCATGGGGCTATTCTACAGAAAAGAAATGAGAGGCTGCAGTAAAGCAATCTCACTCTCAGCTAAACATTAGGAAGAACTTTTTTTTAAATTGTAATTGCTGTTTAATGATGGAAGAGACTTGATGTAGTTGGAACAAGGTTGGGCAGCCTTGGAGGATAGTGGAGGTCTTTAACCAGAGGTTGAATGGGCATTTTTAAAAAGTGTATTCCTGCACAGCAGGACGTTGCACTAGTGGTACCTTCCAACTCTTAAGATCCTGTGATTCTATGAGACTGGAGCCTAATCCTGCTATAAGCTATAAGAGATGAATTTCTATTCACCATTCTGCCTTTATCCAGATGTTAGATCTCAGCCCAAATGCCCAACAAACACTCTCTCTCTCTCTCTCTCTCTCTCTCTCTCTCTCTGCTTTTATTTTGGGTCTGTCTATCTGGAGGGGCTATTCCTGGACTAATACAGCTGGAGTGCTAAAGTTCCACAATAAAACAAATCTGGCCTCCCACTGGCTTCAGCCTGATTATACTGTTGCCAGCATTTGGAGATGGATTGCACAGATCTGCCAGAAGGACTGCTGGGGTAGAAAAGGGTTCAGCAAAACAGTGCTGTCAAGTCCTGTTTTTGTTGTTGTTGTTAAAGAAATTCATAGTAGCTTAACTTTAGTTATGTTGTTGCTTTTATTATTTTCACAATGTAGATGTCACTAAATATACCGAACACATATTAGCAGCATCCTTTGAGCTCTGTTCTAAAAATATAAAGATCTACTTCCTTGCTTCTCTCCCATGCCAGCATCTCTGATGTATAGGCTGTTGTTCTTTAGTTCAGCATCAGCTAGTGTTAAGCAATAAAAGAATAAGAGAGTTCCTTTGGATATAATCTAAGTGCCTCTTTCTGTCACCCTGAATAGTTATAAAGTAATCTTAGGTCTTGCATACTTGGAGTGGAAGGAAGGACCTACAGGTCATATGGCTTGTCTTTCAGATGGGTTTCATGCCAAATTTCTCTGAGTTTTTTAAAAATCAAGCATTGTAGTGTCATCCTCTTTCACTACCACCACCCCTCCCTTGTAGCCACACTGGCTGGGGTTTATGGGAGTTGCTGTCCAACAATATATGGCAGGCCATACCTTCCCTGTACCATTGTCTGATAATAGCAAACGAAAAGAGTTTCAACCACATCAAAATAAAGGCTCTCCAAAGCCTAAAAGCATACCTGGGAAACACCAGAAATTGCCAGTAATACCACACAGAGACTCATTTTCTAAAATATTGGAGGATCTGGAGGTTTTGGTGGGGGTCTCCTGGAGCCTTTCAGCACCATAGACTGGAGTTTCTAGAGTGCAATTTTCCCCATTCCTGGTGTTAATGATCAGTGTTGATACAGTCTGATTATAAAAGTTCTTTCTGGATACCAGTTCACTCTGTGCATCTGAGGTAGCAGACCAAGTCTATAAAAGCTTATACTACAACATCTTTCATGGGGTTAATCTCAAAGGTGCTATGAGATTCCTTTGCATATCAGTGTTGATACTGTCATTTTATGAAGTGAAATTTTCTATGCATGTGGGTTGCTAAGGGGTTTGAAAAATGATCAGCACAGTAGAGGCACTGCAGAATATTGCATTGCCATGATTCAAAGATATTTAATAAACTTTTTTTAAAAAAATCTGCCCAGTGCATCAAATAAATACCATGTGCTCGTTGTGAGCTTATTAAGACTTCATTGGGTTTGCCTGTGTTAGATGCTGGAAAGCACAAACACAATGAATGAAAATTAAAATATGGAAAATAATGAAAGGCAATGAAAAATTCAAGGCATATAATTTACTAGAAAATTATAGTGGAAACTTGGCTTTTTATGATGGATATTTTGAGAGCAATTTTTTAAAACATACAACCAAAAAGTGAGTGGTAATATTTTTGTCAAGCTTAGATAATAAAACAAACATAAGAGTATTTGCATAACTGGCTTTTTAAATTTTGAGGGTTTTTTTTTTGTAGACTCTGTGAAAACTTAGATTTCACTCTTACAATGAGTAATTGTCCAGTAATATGCAGACCTAAATCCAATTACTAGTGTCAACTAGAACAGACCTATTAAATAAGTGAAACTGGGTTAGTTAAGAAAAAGAATACAGGCATGATCCAATCAAATGGGCCAAAATACCCTAAAGGAACCAGGAGATTGGGAGCTAAGAAGGGTCAGCCCTGATTAACACTTGGATGGGAGACTGCCAACAAATACTAGATGCCACGGGCTATATTTCAGAGGAAGGAACTGGCAAAACCACTTCTAAATATTCCTTGGCTAAGAAAACACTTTGAAATTCATGGAGTCACCATAAATCAAAAGGCAACTTGAAGGCACATAAACAAACATGGTTTGTGCAAAGTGTGCAAAGTGTAAAGCTACTGGCTGAAGGAATTTGTAGCAGCAAATCAGAGCTTGGAAAAGTAATTTGTTTGAATTACAACTCTGATGATGGCTGGAGGATTCTAGGACATGCCATCTAAAAAAAGGAACTTTTCCGTGCTCTGTAGCAAATAAGGCAACCAATCCTAAAGAGCCTAAAAGGAGTGGGCAACGCCTTCCTAGCTATCCTCTCCTTCTCCCATCTCCTAATAATAATAATAATAATGATAATAATAAACTAAGAAGAGGGTTGGAATATATTTTTGTTCTGCCAATAGAACATTAGTGGTCAATAATGGCAATCAACTTCGTCACTGTGCCTAAAAAGACTGGGAAGCTGGACAACTGAATTAAATCAGAACTCTTGAGCGAGGGGAAATCCTGGGATGGCAGAGTGCCACCTCCTCTATGACTGTGCAACAAAGTGGGAGGCAAATGGTCATGAAGCCTGAGAGGATGGGGAGTAGCGCTGTAGCTTCACATCAAGAGTCCCTCTCTGGCTGTGTCCAGCTGGCTCAAATCACATGATGGGTTTCCTGGGGGGGGGGAATCTAATCCACTTCCATCTTGGTGTCATCTTGTGATGGTGTGTGCAGCTTCAGAATTATTTTTTTTCTTATAATTAGCTATGTTCAGAGCCTGGAGTTACTTTCTTTTCCTTCTTTTCTATTTTTAGATTAATTTTTAACATGAACAATCTAATTTGCAATCAACATAATATACAATCAAAGATAAAGAAACCAGAGGGGAGAAGACGAAGAAAGAAAGAAAGAAAGAAAGAAAGAAAAAGAGATAAAGGGAAAAATACATACAACTAATACACAGTTGGGCTCTGCCCCCCCCCCATTCTGACTGTAATGAAAAGAAATATAAAGAGAAAAATATTTTATCATTACAGATCCAACTACATAATCCTAATAAAATTACTTATGACTCTAGCCATTGATTATTACAAAGTTAAATTTATTGTTCAAAAAGCCAATCAACAATTTCCATATCTTTTAAAAAGTCTTCAATTGTCTTATCCTTTAGAACTCACATTAACTTGGTCATTTAGACTAACTCAGCAACCTTAACAATCCATTCTTCCATCATTGGTGTATCAGTCCATTTCTAAGTTTGAGCAAACAATATTCTTGCTGCTGTTGTCATATATCAAAGAAATGATCCATATTTACTATCCAGTTCTTTACATAATCTAGATTTATATATATATACATATACATATATAAAATTGGTGTTGTGTGTCTTTAAGTCATTTTTGACTTAAGGCGATAATAATGTCATAGAGTTTTCTTGGCAAATTTCTTCAGAGAGGGTTTGCCATTGCCATCCTCTGAGGTTGTGAAGAGTGTGATTTGCCCAAGGTCACTCAGTGAGTTTTTAAACTCAAGCAGGGATGGTCTTCAGTGTCGTAGTGCAATGCCCAAACCTCCATACTGACCCTGGATTAAGATATAAATCTTAGACCAATAATTTTTTGTCTTCTTAAAATATGAAAAAGGAGCCCTACTTGGAGATACATACTTTCTTGAACTAAAAGATCTAGGAATCCCTAACCAGCTCAGCCAAATGAATTGTCTCTAGAATAATATTACTCTTCTGATACCGTTTTAATGGATTTTAAGACTTAAGCATAACCATTATGAGGGAGATCACTCATGACTTTTGAAAGTTATTTATCAACCTATACCTTCATGACCGTTAACATTAAAAATAGAGCTTGAGTTTCCACTCCAAGACTAGATTTTCAGAAGGGCGGTATACAGTACAAATAAAATTTTATTATTATTATTATTATTAGATGGTTCTAAATAGCATAATATTTCCATATGCAAAACTATGCTACACTGAGCCATTTACCAGCATCCAAGATCTACTATATGTGTGTATGCCACTAACAGGGAGACAGCCCAAATGTGTAGAGAGCTACCTGAATAAGAATGAATACATCACAGAAAAACCACAATCCTTGTTAAGATTGTGTGACATTTCAACTCATTTTCTTTATTTTGAACCCATTTCATCATATCTGTATGCTTTGGGATGTGACGTGCTCTCAAATGGGCTCTCTCACTACAGTGCTGATTTGCAGAGCTTGGAAATGTTACATTGTTGGATCAAAATCCCAGAATCTCCAGAATTATTATTTGCTTTCATTCTTCTGCTTGTATTATTAAGACTAAACCTTGGTAGAAAATGTGCAAGTTTGCTCAGGGCACATTTAGTTTATATGCTCTTCACTCCTAGGCTTCTGGAGTCAAGTGATTTCTGAAAGGATCCAGAGTCGGAGGAATAAAGAAGCAATATCATCTTCTCTTGACAGAACACCTTGAGAAACACAGAGGTTTAGAACATTTGCAAAGGGAAAACATGAATGACAAGAGCCTGAGGTTGGACTTGGAAAGAGATGCTTGCTCATTTTCTTCCTTCAAAGGATTGTGTGAGAGACAGGTCAGCTGTTTCGTGTCCTGAGACTGCAAATGTCCTCATGGTGAAGGAGCTGCCAGGGGCTGAATCCTCACATTCCCCTTTCTCACAGGGGTTCACACATCCCGGAAGTGAGCACAAAGGGACTCTGTGCTGACTGTGGAATCCCAGCTTTTCTATTTGGGTTGGCCGTAAGCCAAGTGGTTTATTTCTGGCAAAATGTCGTCAGGGAGGTTACAGACAGGAATTCCCTGTGACCCAGCCAGCTCGGCCTGACAATTCCCCCATTCAACACATCAGCACCAAGAACATTCCTTCCATCTGGAGACAGTCCCACTAACTCAGTCCCCGCTTCATCAATGCAAAGAACAGCTCCCAGCTGCATGGCATCCCCCAAGGCACAACAAGCAATGGTGAAAGGCACAAATGCACCCTCTCCACTGCCCAGGAGCGCCTCATTTTCATGACAGGGGCCCTGTCAATGGCAATTTCAGCTCCTGGCTCTGACTGGGGAAGCTTCTTACAGCTGGAAAAGCACAGCATGGGAAAGATTTCTTTAATCAACAACAACTCCTCAAATACTCCAGCTTATATGACCAGTAGCCATGTTGGCTGTGAGAATCTGAGATCTGTCACCTTCAAAGGTAATTCTCCCAATCTCTGGCATGAATACTTTATAAGAGGAAAGTGCATTGTTGTTGTCGTTTGCCTTCAAGCCGTTTCTGACTTACAGCAAGGCGACCCTAGGGTGAACCTATCATGTGATTCCTTGGCACGTTTCTTCAGAGGGAGGTTGCCATTGTGATCCTCTGAGGTTGAGACTTGCTCAAGTAGTTACATGGCTGAGCTAGGATTCAAACTGAGAGGTCCAAGAAATTCAGCAAAGTCACACTTTCTTTTGACTAGACTGGAGTAGAAATTATATGGCCCTCCAAATATTGTTCAACTACACTCCCAACATTCCTCACTTTTGACTACAATGGCCAAGACTGCTAAGAGTTGCAATTCAACAACAGCTGGAAGGATGCACAATTCTTACTCTGGTCCAGATTGCTAAACAAGGAGATCAAGGCAGTGTTTCACAAAGTAAGCCCTGAAATGACACTGAAGAGGATCCAAATGAAACTGCATCTAAAAGTACATGGAGTTTTGACATCATAATCTTGAGCACCTTATCCAAGAAAAACTAAAAATTGCTAAATCTACCATGATTCAGAGATCCCTTCTTTAACAAAGGCTGTGCTAATGGCTTCCATAAATCAGCAGGCATATCCCAAAGAGACATTTGTTATTATGCTAAACAGGCAACCAGCTTTTCCCAGCTATTTACTGCCAGCCTGGAAAGGCAAGGACAAAAGGGACATGTCATGGCCTGAATATCTCCAAACATCTTGTCTATATCCCCAGGCAATATCACAGTGACTTATAAAAGCAACTGCTGTGGCTTGCATAAACCAAGGGGATTCAGTGGTGGATATGATAGACTACAACCACCATCGACCTCAGCCAGCAGCAAGTGGCCATGCTGATTGAGGATGATGAGAACTGTAGCCAACAAGAAAACTTGCCATTGCACCAAAACCTCCCCAAACCAGACTGGAAACCAATTATACCCATGTAACAATCACATGAATTCTGTTTGTTAGTCTGAACTAGAGTAGACCACAGTCCCATCCCCAAGGCCACATGCCCTCAGACTCAGGGGAAGGCAATGGCAAGCCCTCTCTGAACAAATATTGCCAAGAAAAACCCTTGTTATGTTCACTTTAGGGTCACTATAAATCAGAAATTATTTGACAGCACACAACAATAACAAATTCTAGTTGAGACTAACAATTCGATTCAGATCTAAAAGTTACGATTTTGAATATATTTGAATAATGAGAAATTGAAGATTTACTTTTTAAAATTGTAACTATGGTGATAATTACATTCTTTTTAATGGGACTGAGTCTGGAACTAATTATTTTTACAAGTCTCTTCCCAAACTCTGCCTTTTGCTTGCCACATAAAATCCATTAAAGTAAAAAAAGACAGCACTGCTACACAATGCCTTTGAATGGGGAGCAGTTGTCTGCCTGAAAGCCCAAACGACTGGAACAGAAACAAATATACAGTACATTGCTTCCCTGTTAACTTCTGCCTCAATTTCCTTCCCTTCCTCCATGTCACATTTTAGATTACAGACAAATAAAATTAGAGTTGATCATGTCATTCACAAAGACCAAGGGGTACTCAGGCTCATCGGCCTGGAGGGGCAAAGCTCAAGCCAAAACCTGCCATTCCAGCAGGCTTTTATAATACCAGTTCCCCAAGGCTTTATTAAACTAGCAGTACCTTGGCCAGCCTTCTTTCCTGTGTCCTTTAATTTGAATGCCTAGATGTGGTCTCCTAGGAGTCATCCTCCATAATGGTGCTTGCTAGGATTAGCATGTGTTGCTCTTCATGAATATCCTGTCTTGTCATTCATATTGCTTGTATTTCCATTCCCAACGATCATGAACAAGAAGTCCCGAAGTATTTTTAAACAAGAACAGGAAAAACACACAGACAACAAGGACAAGAGCCTATTGTAGGGCAGATGAAAGTCTTCATACAACTGTGCAAGGAAGTCCACATCACAGCAACGGGTGAGGAAAAAAGCAGATCTTGGGAAAAGGTTGCCAAATGAAGTGGGAAGATTTCCCTTCTTTGTTAATGAGCTCCTAGACAGAGCTTCACTTGTTGTCCACAAGCGGCAGGTGCACTTTGAAAGGGGGACCAGAACACCACAAGTGTTGTGGGACATCATTTTTCAGAAATGACTTTTGTAATTCATCTGTAGAACACCCCCCTCCCCCCCAAAGAAGCTCACCTAACATCTACATTACAGTCTTTTCAATGTAAGATTGAAAATGTTATTCTCCAGGATATTTTAAGAACTGTTTTAGTATTTCTGCATCATGGCAGACTTGTCCTACTGCTGGTTTTATTTTGATTTAAATATGCTGGAAATATTTTTTTTGTGTTGCGGTTACATGCCTTCAAGTCAGTTACAACCTGTGGTGATCCTATAATAGAGTTCTCTTGGCAAATGTGGTTTGCCATTGCCTTCCTCTTAGGCTGAGAGAATATAACTTGCCCAAGTCATCCAATGGGTTTCCATGGCTGAATCAGGATTCAAAGCTTATTCTCCTATAATTCTAGTCCAACACTCAAGCCACTGTACGAGTCTGGCTTTCATTGTATTTTGCTGCAAATTTTAACTTGCTTTTATAGTCTACTTCTTCAATAAATGCTCTATTATTTTCATTATTTTTATTTATTTAATTTATATCCTGCCTTTCTCTCAGTAAGGGACCCAAGGTAGCATGTGTGTGTGCGTCTGTGTGCCTTCAAGTCATCTGTTGACATATAGTGACCCCATTAATTTCATAGGGCTTTCTTAGGCAAGGAAATCCCAGAGGTGGTTTTGCCAGTTCTTTCCTCTGAAATATAGCCTAGAGCACCTGGTATTCATTGGTGGTTTCCCATCCAAGTACTAACCAGAGCTGACCCTGCTTAGCTTCCAAGCTCAGATGGCATCTGGTGCCTTTAGACAACACTTTTAAAAACACAGTAGAGTTGGCCCTCAGTATCTGTGGTCTTGCCATCCGCAGATTCAAACATCCACAGATGGCAAACTCTCGTTATTCCCAGTGGAAGTTCCATTGTTCCCAATGGTGGTGCAGCTGCATGCACCCACTGCCACTAGGGACAACAGGGGTGCCCTTAATGGTGGTGCAGCCACATGCACATGCCACCATTTAATTCCTGCTGTCCCTAATGCCAGCCCAACTGTGTGCACGCACCAATGTGGGGACAATGGAACTTGAGCATCCACAGATTTTGGTATCTGTGGGTGCAGGGGGGTCTGGAACGGATTCCCACATGGATACTGAGTGCTGACTGTACATTGTTTTTTTAAAAATTCTTAACACAAAAGTTAAAATATAATTATACAAACATTGGCGCGTTCGAGACGCGCCAATAGTACGTGCTCGGCACATACTAGGGTTACGAATGGGCGTCCTTTCCGGACGCCCTAACCCTAACTGAGCACGTACAAAATGGTGGTGCCCTTTCTACATGGGCACCGCCATTTTGAAGTAGCGGACGCTTAGCGTCCCCATGTCACAGTGCGGAAATGATGCCACAAGTGCACCATTGGTGCCTTGTGGCGTCATTACCGCGCCGCAAAAAGAACCCGCCAAGGAATCGTTCAGCACAAAATTAAAAACAAGTTAAAGCATCATTAAAAGTATATTTAAAACATAATAAAATAAAAACACTATACCCTCACCTCATAAAAACTATCTGTGGTCACCAAATGACACCTTAAATAAAAAAGGTCTTTCCCTACCAATGCAAAGACACCAGGAAGGGGGTCAACTGGGCCTCCTGAGGAAGGGAACAACTTGGGAACAGCCACCAAGAAGGTGTCCTCACCTCGTGTCCTCACCAAACCTTTGTCCATAGATTTTCTGTCTCAGGCAAGCTCAGATAGGGAAATACAGTTTTTTTCAAACAGACTGGCTTTAGGGCTTTAAAAGTCAAAGCCGGCATTTTGAATTCTGCTTGGAAATGGATCAGCAGCCAGTGGAGTTCTTTCAGCAGGTGGTTATGTGTCTCCTGTAACCTGCCCCACTAAGCAAACCAGCTGCAGCATTTTGGGCCTGCTGAAGTTTCTGAACAGTTTCAAAAAGGAGGCCCACATAGAGTGCATTACAGTAATCCAAACAGGATGTAATCAAGGCATGTGTCACTGTAGTCAGATCTGTCATCTCAAGAAATGGGAGAGCTGGCACTCAAGTTTTAGTTGTGCAAATGCACTCCTGACCACCACTGAAACCTGAGCAGCCAGACTCAAGTCCAAAACACATTGGAGAAACAATCCAATTTGAGACCGATATAACTGTGCTGGCGCAGTGCTAGGGAATCCTGGGAATTGTGTTGTATTCTAATACCAGAGCTCTCTGATAGAGAAGGCTAAATGTCTCAGAAAACTACAGTTTCCAGAATTCTCCACCACTGAACCAGGGCAGTTAACACGGGCTCAAACTGGATTCTTTCTGCAGTGTGTTTTGGCCTTCAGAGAGGAATCCAGGAGTATACTCAAGCTGTGAACCTATGATTTCAGGAGGAGTGTAAACCCATCTAATACAGGCTGAAATCCCTATTCCCTGATCTGTCTTATGACTGACCAGGAGCACCTCTGTTTTGTTTGGATTAAATTTCAGTTTGCTTGCCCTCATCCAATCCATTACTAACAGCAGACATTGGTTTTAGTACAGAGACAGCTTCCTTGGACTTGGTTGGAAAGGAAAGAGTTTGATGTCATCAGCATACTGGTGTCATCCAACTCCAAAACTCCAGATAACTTCTCCCAGGAGTTTCATGTAGATGTTGAGTAGCACAGAGGACAAAACCAAGCCTTGAGGAACTTGCTGGCCAATTGCACTGGGGTAGAGCAGGAATCCCACCACACCACCTTCTGAGTTTATTCCTCCAAGGACTAGGTCTGCTAAACAACAGTGCCCCCAAGTGTCATTCCAGAGAGGTGGTTCAGAAGGATACCATAGTTGATGGAATCAAAAATCATGGAAAGGTCCAGCAGAACCAATGGGGACCCACTCCCTCTGTCCAGTTCCCTGCATAGGCTATTCTTCAAGGTGACCAAAGCTGTCTCTGTTCTGTAGCTAAGACTTGAAGCCAGACTGAAATCGCTCTAGATAATCTGTTTCATCCAGGAACTCTTGGAGCTAGGAAGCCACCACACACTCCAGCTTTACCATAATACTAAGTTATTTTATATTTTTAATAGATTGCACACTATCTAGAAAAAAATTGGCTAGTTCTTCCTTTTCTTCAATATTCTCAGCAGTTTAGATACAATACTGGAAATCTAAGCCAAATAAATTTTAGGATTCTCACCCAGTGGTGTAAATTTCTTTAAATAGTGGTGTTAGAAATAGCATATGAACTATTGCTGTTGTGTTGTTGTGGGCCTTCAAGTCATTCCTGACTTATAGTGATGCTAAGGTAACCCTATCACAAGGTTTTCTTGGCAAGATTGGTCTGAGGGAGTTTGGCTTTACCTTCCTCTGAGGCTGAGAGAGTGTAACTTGGCCAAGGTCACCTAGTGGGTTTCTGAAAGACAGATGAAGCAGTGGGAAAACATGAGAGGGCTACAAGCACTAGTCTTTACCCTCACACTAATGAGAAAGAGTTTTGGCAAGATAAAAAAAACCCTGCCCTGGGACAGAACTTAGAAATACCAGGAGTGGTAGTCCCAAAAGTAACTTTTCTAAGCACTTTGATCACTATTCTTGGACCTGCTAAACCCATCAGACTCAAATGTGGTTGGAAGATTACACTTTCTCCTGTCAATCTATCCTGCTTCTCACTTCTTACTCTACAAGTGGGATTGTTCCTATATGTTTTCTACCACTGTATAACAAGAGACATGCTTGCATCTGGAAAGTAAGTGTTTATCCTCTGTAAATCTGTATAGAAGATGATTGTTTAGTGAACACTTGTTTTATTTCTTTTTATTGCTACTTGTGTGAGACCCCCCTTATACTCCTAAAGCTTCTTTCTTGGATTCCAATATTTGACTGCATATTTTCAACACCCAAGTGTCAATCTCCTATGTGCTAGATCAGTATGGGCTGAAGCTACTGATTTTGTTTTTACTAAAACTCTGAAGCCAGAGCCATTGGTCATGCCAATTTTGGATTCTGGAAGTTAGAATTCAAAAGTGTACCCTTTTAAATAAGACAGTAGCTCAAGGAGATGGGCACAATTGTTAAAAATTAAGGAATGGGATCCCTCTGAATGTTGGGCATGTAGGCTAGATGCTAAGTGTCCTCAACACCTTTTCCAGCAAAAAAAACAAGTAAACTTGCTTCCCGCAGAATTCCCACAAATGGGTCCTGCCAAGCTGCATCTGTCAAAGGCCTGGTTGGTTCTGTACAAAACAAAACATCTGCCTCCAATTTCCTGTTTTGATCTCCTTCCTGGATTGTTAATTCCATTCAAAACAACTTCCAATATTTCCAATCAAGAGTGCAGCTACAGCCACAAGACACAATATAGCCAGTGGCCAGAGAATGCACTTCTAGCAGTTAAGGCTCAAGGGTGTAAGGCTTAGAAATATTTTGTGGACTACAACTCCCAAATCATGCCAGCCGGAGAATTCAGAATTCATTTCAAAAATGTAGTTTTTCCCATGCATACAGTCAACTAGAAAGATCAATGAAATGATTAATTCCCAGTGTGATAACTACAAAGCAGTCTTGGACTAAAAACCTATAGGAACCTTATTGGATGTGAGGCCAATAAAACTTAGTGGGACAGTAAACACATTTAGGCTTTGCAACAAGTAAATGCATTTAGGTTTTTTATATATTCACTGAGCACAACTGTTGAGGCGCCAATAATTTTAAAACTATTCACCGCAAACTTTCCTCTCAGTCATATAAAAACAGATTCATACAGCTTTACACAAAACAGGTTTACAAATAATCCAAAATCCATTAGACAGTTCCATTGGTTACTGATGAAGGTATAACATAAAGGCAGATACTAAAAGAATGCCCCACTTGTTCTATTTATTATTAAACTCAGTATTTTATTTATATGGGGAGTCTGATGATGAGGAATTTAAAAGTAATATAAGTGTGAAGATCTATACAAGAGCAGCATCTAATCACCAGAAGGGAGCAAACACATAAAGCCAATTAAAAGCAGCATAACAAAATTTATTGTTGTTGTTGTGTGCCTTCAAACCATACCATTTCTGTCTTATAGTGACACTTAAGGCGAACCCATTATGAAGTTTTCTTGGTAAGATTTGTTCAGGGGCTGTTTGCCATTGTCTTCTTTCAGGCTGACAGAGTATGACTTCCCCAAGGTCTCCTTATGGGTTTCCATGGCCAAACAGGGATTCGAACCCTGGTCTCCTGGTGTTCCAGTCCAACCACTACACTAAGCTGGCTTTCAAAAAACAACCATTTGGTGAAATAAAACATATTTGGTGATAACAGTCCTTGCTTTGTGATTACAGTAGAGTCTCGATTATCTGACATTCAGTAATCCGACATTCTGGATTATCCGACGTCGGACAGTCCGTGGGCATGGCTTGGAGCCCTTACCACACCCCCAGCTGAAAAGGTCTCCAAGCGCGGCGGCGAGCCCCACCAGGTCCCAAGCACACTTTTTATAGTGATTGCAAGGCTTTTCATAGAGATTGCTAGGCTTTTCCTATGACCCTCCGGATTATCCAACATTTTCGGCTATCCGACCATGAGACCGACCATTTACGTCAGATAATCGAGACTCTACTGTAACGTGGTTATATGAGAATTCACTGTTGTTGCTATGTGCCTTCAAGATGTTTCTGATTTATGGCAACCCTATAATGGCAAGTTAAACTTGGCAAGTTTTCTTCACAGGGGGGGTTGCCATTGTCTTCCTCTGAGGCTGAGAGAGTGTGAGAGTATCTTTAAAACCTCTATATTTAATCTTTATAATTAATGATAGAGATACTTCTAGCATTGAGACAATTAACATGCAAGCATCTTGAAGGTCTAAAATAGAGCAGCAAATGGCAGTCCTTATCATTCTCCCAGGGCAAGGTACACAGTTCAGAAAGTTTTAACAGATCAAACTGAAAATCTCAGAGGTGCCTTTTCCCATTACTGGCAGCATAAAATTTGCAACACTGCTGTACTTGGGACAGTGTGTATTGTAATAAGTTACATAACAAACTAGCTTCAAAAACTAACTTCCCAAGCTCTGATCAGCTCTTAGCCAAAGCATGACACCTGCTTCCACAGTTATCAAATGAACTGCAACTGAGATCCAAAAATCTTAATGAGATACTGACCAAAGTGACAAGACGGGATGATCAAAAAGATTAAAATGAAAGACAGGAATTTGTTAAGGTGTCCCTCTTCCCTTTCATTTCATTTTATCTGGCTTTTATATTTATTGTGAACTTGCTCTTTTTAATCATATTGTTATTATGACATCAATAACTTTACAATAGCTAGAGAAAGCTGGTTTTTTGAGGAGATTAATCGTTTTTTTAAAAAGCAAAGAAGCTGTCAGACCCTCACTGGAGAATGAATGCAGCCTGGGTGGGAAAAGCTGGATGTGGAAGGAGGAAATTACATGTGATGAGTATCACGTGCAAGTTCAGATTGGATAACAGGGAAAGGAAGAATCCAGTCAATCATTCATTGTTAAAACTGTGCTCTGCTGAATTTTGTAACTATTGTGTCAGCATTTGAAATGAGGTAAAATCCAGGCTATCTGTAAGAAAACCACCTGTACACATTGTGGCTTCATTCTCCCACCTCCCACATTGCCCTCCAGCAGGCCTCTTTCAGATGACAATAGCAATAGCAGATGACAATAGCAGCCAGAAGTCATGTGATATCACATTCAATGCACCACCAATGTGCTGGTGCAGATGGTTGGACAGGGGAGGTCACAGGGCAAAAACTGGCCCCGACCCCCTTGTTGTCTTTCCCTGTCATAGATCCTTAAATGCATTCATGTATTAGTCATTGATCACTACAAATAATGAAGCAAAAGGATTGTTCTGAATCAATTATTCTGAAAATAACATTTCTTAATTTTCCTGGCTATAACTTCATTTGTTCTACTAATTTCTTTTTAAACAATGCCGCTTCCTTAGAAAGTCATACACCAGCCAGTTTATACAACTGCCTCTTGCTCTCTAGTTATATTAGTATTTTTTTCTTGCTGTTCTGTTGTCTGTCAATATTTCTACACTTAAGCCACAAAAAGATTATCACATTTTATGTGGGTTGTTGCTTACTCTTTGAGTAAGCCTGACATTCAAACAAAACTATTTCACAGGAGCAGGAATCACACATTTCCAGAAGACCTGCTGCACAATAAATCTCTGGTCTACAATGGAATGAGATCAAGACTGTACAATTCCCTTTTAGGGGCCTTTTAAAAAAGTATTCATTTTGCAGCACTGACTACACTGGACTGATAAGGTAAGATTGCAGCCTCTACAAGGATTACAGGCTGATTCCTGTGGGAAGCCTTCCAAAATTCTGAGAAAAAAGGGAACACAGGGAACTCATGTCCTCCTCAAGTTTCCAGAGCAGAAAACTCTTTCAACACAAGAATAATGGTCATCCAGCTCAGTATTTTCATTTCTAATAAGACTAGATTTAAAGGCTTTGTGATTAGTAAATTTATAATAGGTCTAGGAGTGGAAGTACTCTGACCACCAGTCTCAGTTTTGGAGATACCCTTTCAGAGCGTAGAAGTGTTACTTTTTAAACTACAGCTGCCAGGATTTCCCAGCCTGCATAACTATTGATCATATTGGCTGGGGTATTCTGTTCTCCCACCTCTCAGACCAAGATTGTAATGTATAAGCAGGGGGACTTCTTATTGGGATGTTTTATTTATCTTTTTAAAACTTTTCCTTATTTTCAAATGATATCATATTGTTTTATGTGGTGGTTTTAATTGTTTTAATTTTTATTGTGAAGATTTTTTTTAATTGGCTCTCTCTGGTTCCACTCTAGAAGAAAAGCAGCATACAAATAAAATAAAATAAATATTCTGAAAGTTACAAAGCATTAAAAATAACATTCCTGAGCTATGCCTTGAAAATAGAATGACCCTATCTTAGTTAGGTACAGTGCTCAGTGTCACTGATTTGTTTTGAAATGGCAGAATTGGCAGTGCAGCAGATATCATCTTGTTCTCCAAAGACGGTCATTCTTCTACTTGCAGCTTTGCCTTTTATTGCCTTGGAAACTAAAACAGTTCAAATTGAGACACCCTAATTTTCCCTCCACTTCACAGCAAGCTGCAAGACTGTGCATACCCTCCCTGTTTCCACCAGTCTTATAACTACTCCACTTACACATGAATGCCATCCTGAAAACCCCCTCTCTACAGTTGTTTTACACCTCCCTGAGAGTCTTAAATGAACACTTTCTGAGGTGGCAGACATTTGTTCAAAATATTTTGTTAAAATTACACTTCACTGACCTTTCTACTTTCCACTAATTTGTCTAGTCCCCTTTCTAAACCAGCTTTTATACCTTCTGGAAGTATACAGGTACAGATCAGTTTGGAAAATAGACGTGTTCCTGAGCATTACTTCTTTAATAGAACATTGGGTAGCAGCCACAGAAATAACATGGTCAGAATAGAGATAAGGTCCTACAACCCCCAAAAAGGAGAGCAGTTCAACATATTTTCACAAACCTTTTATTAAAAACTAACAATATGCACACGTGAAATTAAATAACAAGTTCTCAGACTCTGTTCTCGACTGGTTTAGATCTTATTTGTCTGGCAGATCTTTTGCAGTAGTTGCAGGGGGTCAGACTTCTTCTCCTGTTTAGGGTTGCCATAAGTGAGGACCTCCAAACCGGGACAAATGTAGGACAAATGTAGGGCAACATTTTCAAATGTAGGACACGTTTTTATAAAAATGGAGGACGCACAAAAAATTGAGGTTTTTTAAAAAAATGTTAATATAAATGCATGTTTTTAGGCATGATCAAAATGGAGGACATTTTGGCATTATTCTTAGACAGATGGCAGAAATGGACTTGCCCTCGGGTTCAACTGTACTTCTCAGAAGTGTGCACTTGGGCAAGGGACTGTGGTTTTTT
>NC_056524.1:214676249-214713690 GCF_019175285.1 Sceloporus undulatus
CTTCACTGCGCATGAGTTTGTAAAAATCACAGCAACTTACATTGGCCATGCCTCAGAGGCTTGTTGATATCAATATCACCATCATCATCATCATCATCATCATCATCATCATCATCATCATCATCATCATCATCATCATCACCACCACCACTATAATTGGCCAAGAAAGGCAGACTTGTTAGCATTCAAAGCACCATAAATACACAAAAAATGCACTTGCATATATTTAATAATAAAAAATAATGAAAAAATAAATAAAAAACAAGGCAAGGTAATAAAATAAAAAACAAGCAATAATAAAAATTAATAAAATAAAACAAAAACAAGCAATAATAAAATTAATGATATAAAATAAAAACAAACAATAATAAAAATTAATAAAATAAAACAAAAACAAGCAATAATAAAATTAATGAAATAAAATAAAAACAAGCAATAATAAAAATTAATAAAATAAAAATAAAAAGCAATAATACAAATTAAAAAATTAAATAAAATAAGTATTTTATATTTTTAAATATAATTTAAAAACCCCAAAATACCAAGGCAGACCTAATGGCCACTGACTCAGCTTTCCTCCTCCTCCTCCTCCTCCTCCTTCTCTGGCCCAATTCTGCCCTGGCCTTCAGGCACCCTTCATCCAGCTCCTTCCTCCTCTTCCTCCTCCCCCCCTCCTCCTCCTTATGATGGCTGGCGCGCATGCGCGGAGGGAAGTAGGGCAGGCGTGTGCGGAGGGAACCAGGGCAGGCACGCTCACGCGGAGGAAAGCGGGGCAGGTGCGCGCACGTGCGGGTGGAGGAAAGCGGGGAGGTGCGCGCGGGGGGAAGTGGGGCAGGCGTGCGCGCTGCCACTGGCCCCTGATGAGGCCTGGGCGGCGCATAAGCCCTCACAGTTGGGGCGCGGTAGCGGCGGCGCTTCTGCCGCCGAGGAAGAGGAGGAAGGCGGAGCCGGAGGTGGGTTGGCGCTGCAGCAGCCGCATTAGCAGCAGTGGCAATGGCCGGAGTGGGCCCCCAAACCGGGAACAAGGCACAGGTGGGGGCCCAAACCGGACCGGGAGGGGCCCCCCGAAACCATGATTGGCACGGGGGCCGCCGGGTTATGGCAACCCTACTCCTGTTCCCTTATCTGTTGGAGTTCCCCAGGGCTCTGTTCTGGGTTCTCTTCTGTTTTCTCTCTACACACTGTCCTTAGGAAAACTCATCAGCTCTTTTGGTTTTTCCTACCATCTGTATGCTGATGACACCCAGCTGTATCTTTCTGCCCCTGACCTTTCTCCAAGGCTTGAACAGCAAGTCTCGTCTTGCCTTACAGCTGTCTCGCAGTTGATGCGCCATCGGCGTTTGAAGCTCAACATGTCCAAGACAGAGTTTCTTGTCTTTCCTCCTAAGCCCACCCTTCAACTCTCCTTTTCTGTCTCTGTGGACAACATTTCTATTCAACCAGTCCAGCAAGCCCGCAGTCTTGGTTTTATCTTTGACTCTTCTCTGTCGTGTATCCCTCAGATCCAGACCACAGCCAAGGCTTGTAGATTCTTTTTGTACAATATTGCCAAAATCCGACCATATCTCTCCGCCTCTACTGCCAAGATCCTGGTCCATGCCCTAGTGATCTCACGACTGGATTACTGTAACGTCCTCCTGGCTTGGCTTCCTCTTTCTCACCTCCGTCCTTTAATCTCTGTCCAGCATTCAGCTGCACGCATTATCACTTCCACCCACCGCTCTGACCACATCTCTCCTGTGTTGGCATCCCTTCACTGGCTCCGTCTCCCTTTCCGCATTCAGTATAAGCTCCTGCTGTCGACATTCAAAGCCCTCCATGGACTGGCCCCTCCTTACTTATCAGACCTTCTTTCTCCTCACCTTCCCACCAGGGCCCTCCGTTCTGGTAGTCAAGGGTTCCTGTCTCAGCCCAGGATTTCCTCTGCCCCATCCCGGATTCGCCCCTTTTCACTTGCTGCCCCTCACTCCTGGAACCTTCTTCCCCCACAAGCAAGAGCCATCACTTCTTTAACTAGCTTCAAAACGGAGTTGAAAACCATCCTGTTCAGAGAAGCCTTCCCAGGCATTGCATAATTGTCGCTTACTATCTGATGTTCTTTTGTTGCCTGTTTATCGAACCAATTCCTGTATTGCTATGTATTGTATATATATTATCCTACTTAAGAGTATGTATTTTCCCTGGATGAAGATTAACCTTCCATTTTGAAGCCAAGCCCTCCCTCCAGTCCATCTGCCTTGGTCCAGGCCTCGGAGATAGAGAGCAACTGCTGGACCTCTTACCCTTTCCCGCCTCCACTCCCTTCTCCTTCTGTGTCATGTCTTTTTAGATTGTAAGCCCGAGGGCAGGGAACCATCTAACTAAAAAGATTGCATGTACAGCGCTGTGTAAATTTACAGCACTTCATAAATAAAGGTTAACAATAGTAATAATAATAAATGATTAAACAAAAACATTTTGAATCTTCTAGACACAACCTAAAAGTTCTTCCAAAATGTAGGGAAGTTATTTTGAGTCCCAAAGACCTTGCTGCAGGTAATCTAAAAGTTAGGAAATGAAAAGGGGCATGCTATAATTTTGCCTGTATAAACTGGCATCCATCGTTAAATGTACTGAACCCTGTAGCTTTCCACCTTCTTCTACTTAACTACCAGGCTGTTTGTCTAAAGGACATGTATATGTTTGGAGGTCACTTTAAGGCAGGGGTGGCAGCAATTTTGCAGGTCCAGGAGCCACTGCTGATGCATTTCAGTGATGCAACATTAAAGAAACAAAACAACTTTCTATGTGTTCACAGCAGAAACAGCACTCATAGATGTGCATTTTGTTTTAGAGTACATTCTTTCTAATCTGAAACATGGTATATACTCGGTTTGATTGAAAAAATACGTGTCCCCCCCCCATATCCAGTTGTCAAGTGCTGCTGATTTTTTTTGTGATGTGCATTGGTAGTGGTGAGTTGCAGCTCATACTGGGATCTAGAGGCAGATACTTGTCCACATAAATTTGATGCATGTCTGTTTGTACTGTGATCATTGGCTCCTGGAGAAAGGAGACCTAACACTGTATTGGGTCATTTATGGACAGGTTACTAGGTGTGTGATAACCAGATGGTACAAACTATAAAGTATAAAAGAGTACAGAGCTGGGAAGTGTTACTTTTTCTAGACTACAACACCCAAAATCCCTCAGCCAACACTGGCCAATAATATTCCTCATCTCTAAAGTTGGACTGTAGCAATAAGCGGCATACCGGCACCGATATTGGGTTAGGGACCACGTAGAAACCACATGGTCCCTAACCCTAGTACGTAGTGGTGGTGTTACAATGGCGGCGTCCTGTCCATACGGGCACCACCATTGTGATGTAAGCACCACATGGTGTCTGCACTGCGCCACACGCCGCTTACTTTGGGAGTGTGCCAGTGGTGCACTTCCAACGTCATTGTGGCACCCAAAAAAGAACCCAGAGATACCAGGTTCTTTTTCCTCCACAGTGACGGCACCCCATTTGGGGGCTGCGCTGTCCCTGCAGAAGAAAAGAGGCTGCTGGCAGGCCACCCTTTTGCAGCGGTCTGTCCCAGGCCCTAAATACGAGTATCTGTGTGCACACCCCACAGCAATTTGGGAGGCAACAGCAAAGGATTTCTAGTTTTCTCTTCCTCTTGTGCTTGCTTCAGTTGATTGATTTCAGTTGATTTCAAGTTTTTCATCAGCTCCCCTTTCTGTCTAGCTTCACTAGCTCAGCTAATGGCAGAAGGTGTGAAGTTTATAAAAGCCACTCTGCCCCACCCGCATATAGATGACAGCTTAGTTCTTTGCTTTACTGACTAATACTCGGGGGAAGTATGCTCCTGTACCTACATAAGTAAGACCTCTTCCATTTACCATTCCTTCACAAGGCAGCACCAGATGTTGCAGAGGGGAAAGCAAATATTTCAGCAGCATCATACGGTTACTGGTACAGCTCAGGAGTCACTAGTTATAAGTGATGAGTTATTTGCAGTGATTCCTTTTTTGTATGACTAAGGCATGGTACAGACCGCCCAAATGCCGATTTTAGGGTTAGGGACCACGCGGCAAACGCACGGTCCCTAACCCTAGCACAGTGCTGTGAGTCACTTACGACATTGGTGCACTTGTGATGTCCGCCCTGCAGCTCAAAAAGGGAAGCTGCACTGTTTGGCAGCTGTGGCTTTCCTCCGGAGGGAATTAGGCCACTGGCAGGCCACCCTTTTGGGGCAGTCTGTCCGGCGCCTAAAACATACAGACTCAACCTGTACTACAACTGTAATATAACGAGGGGTACTGCATTCCTTTTGCCAGTGTCACTATGTGGCTCAACAGACTTTGGAGTGGCCTATAAGGCCCCTTTCCTCGCTAGATCGGGGCCATGGCAACTACATGCCGCACCCCGATCTGGCCTTTCCCCAGTACAAAAAGAAGCTGCAGAAAGCCACTTCTTTTCACGCTGGGGAAAAGGCCCCTTTGCCATCACAGTGGCACTTTCCAGCGCTCCTTTTGTTATGCATCATCTGGATGCAGCATCAAAGGAGAGCTGTGACACTGCCCGCTGTATGGTCGGACGCATGGTGTGACACCAGTGTCAGGGTAGCGTCGGGATGTATGTTGTGAGGACGTTATGCCTCTGCCCTGCCCCGAGGCTGGCGTTTAGTGCCTGTCTGTTGAGGCCCTATGACTGTGTCACTCTGGAGTGACCACAGGCTTTTCAGTCACTTACGGCATTCTGTTTGTTTTGTTTTTAAATTTATTTTAGTTATTGTTTTTAAAGCAATTAATTTAGTTACATTTGTAGAGTGAGAAATTAGAAAGTGGCTTTTTAAAAATATGAAGCTATAACATATAACATAACTGACTACTGTACTGCCTTGGAACTATACACTGTTTGCTTTTTAAAAGTAAGCTCAAACTATTGGCAAACTCCTACTATTATAAGATGTCACAGGGCATTTATCTCCCTAGAGAATCCGATTCACCTTTTCTTATGCCTCAGAAAGTGCTCAAAGGCTACCTAACAAACAAATATTTGGCCAACAGTCAGTGTGCTTCAAAGCAAAAAGCAAAAACTTTCAAAAAACAAACTCAGTGCTACTTCATATGGAAAAAGCAGCAGCTGTCCTCAGGACATACCCACTGTTCTTCTTAAATGCTGATGACCGCTCTTGCCAAAAACAGTAACACACATTTCTTCTGAGCAAGCATCTTTAACTTAACAGGGACATGAGGGAGATTAAGAAGTTGCCTATGTAACAGTCTTATGTAACTGCGTTCATGTCTGGTGAGGAAATGGGACTTACCATAATCTGCTGCAGCTGTTGGAACTGGAGTACAAAAGGCTGGAAGTGATCACCATGTCTGCTCTACAAGGGTGATCTGAGAGTTCACTCTCTTCTTTCTTTTATGTATCCTCCTCCAATTGTCTCCTTAAAGGATGTCATCCTTTAACAATAACTGCTTAATCTTCCAAACAGACAGAAGACTTTACCAGTAACCAGTTGGGTTTAATTTATCTCCATTTGGCATACTCCGGTTATGATGATGTTTTGGAGGAATAACAATAGCAGAAGCATTGCTTTTAAAAAGAGCCAGTTCCTGGTGTGATCTGTTTCAAATGAACTGTCATTACCAATAGCAATAAATTTGAAAGTTCCTAGAACTTCAAAATTAAAACAAATGTTTTTTTCTTTTCATTAAAACAATTTTTTATTTTATATAAAAATGTGAGTTAAGCTTGGAAAAATTGCTTTTGGGAGGGTTTTACAGTTCACAGTGGATTCATATTGGCTGGGGGAGTTTCTGAGAGATATAACCCAGAAAGGTAATTTTTCTAAGCTCTGTTTACAAGTCACAAAAGGTTTATTCTGCTGAGATCACAAGAAGTCATGAGGTCCTGTCTCTAAGTCTCAATGTATGAAGGGGAAGCAAGGCTTCACTGACTAGCTTGCCTTTGATGTCACAAAGGGAAAAATCCATGGCACATATAAGGTAAAAGTAAAGGTTTCTCCTTTGATAAAGTTGTCAAGTCGTGTCCAACTGTAGGAGGCAGTGCTCATCCCCATTATTAAACCAAAGAGCTGGCATTGTCAAAGATGACTCTGTGGTCTTGTGGCCAGCATGGCTGCACAGAACATTGTTACCTTCCCACCAAAGTGGGTACCTATTAATCCACCTGAACTTTTACATGCTTTCAAACTGCTCGGTTGGCAGAAGCTGGGACTAGTGATAGGGGCTCACTCCATCACATGACACACGGATCTCGACCTGCCAAACTTGCAATCGTTAGAGTAGGCATCTTAACAGCTAAGCCACTGCAACTCTATGCACATAGAGTTGTACAAATGTTTGGGAACCCTGGACAGTCAACATTCCCAAATGCTAAGAAGCTTCCACATTTGCAGCAGTATTGTAAGAAGTGTTTTTCTCTGCACACTGTACACAAAGAGAGACCAGGAGTTGGGGCCAGTGAACATAGCCCAGCTTCGCTCTTATGCTCTGAGAAAATCTGCAAGACATTCTTTTAAAGAGCACTTTTGTTTCACTCTGTTCTGCACTGGTCACTTCTGGAGTATAATGCCACAATCTACCAGTATTTTCAAAACTGCTGTACCACCTCTGTGTGTGTGTGTGTGTGTGTGTGTGTGTGTGTCTGTCTGTTTTTCTCCTCTCCCCCCCCCCCCCCTCTCTTGCTCCCCCCCCCCCACACACACACACAGTCTGTCTCTCACACAAAGAAAAGCCCAGTGGGCAGAAGTTTTCTGGTTCTCTTGTTGGAATGAACCTGGGGAGTGGCACGCAGTTTGATGGGAATGGAAGTTCCCTCAGTTTTCATACAACCTAAGGCTCTTGGATTATATCCACACAGATCACCTCTGTGTCTGATGTAGCATTGATTTTAACAACATAAGAGGCACTTACTTTCTTTAAGGCTGCCAGGCATCCAGGGGCATTTGGAACAAGAAGCAGCATGGGTGGTTGCAAAATTATATATCCCTAACATTTGCAAACTTTAAAGTATGTTGGTTCAGATTACAGCACTACATTTGGGTTGAATTTTAAAAGTTATCAAACTTCAAAACATCACCACACACACACATCAGACCTTGGGATATTACTCAGCACATCTTGGCAGTGTTAACCATCCATTATGAAGCCTCTGCCTTGGTCCAGGCCTTGGAGGTAGAGAGGAACTGCTGGACCTCTTACCCTTTCCCGTCACCACTCCCTTCTCCTTCTGTGTTCATGTCTTTTTAGATTGTAAGCCCGAGGGCAGGGAATCGTCTAACTAAAAGATTGTATGTACAGCGCTGTGTAAATTTACAGCGCTTCATAAATAAAGGTTAATAATAATAATAAAAAGTTGTAGAAGCTACTGCAAAGATGAAATGCGCCTATGAGACCACAAGGAGCAGCAGGCAAGCACCAAGTGTTGGAGCAACAGTTGAATTATGCAGACATTTGAGCTGACAGCTCTTGCAGAATTAAGTTAAAGGTAGCTTTGTGCCAAGATAAAAACTAATACTATGTTCACATCACATGTACTTTCATCTGTTTGTGCACAATGAAGCCTGATCTGCAGCCTTATAAAGTTGCCTCCAAAAGGAAAATATTGTATCTGACAAGACAGTTGTTCATGCACTCCCTACTTTGGTTCCCACCTCCACCCAACAGCTATGATTGGAACCTTCTAGAGCTGGGTTAGCATTTAGAACCCAAAACGATTTTGATTATCTTCCTGGCCATTCATGGTGTTATTCAAAGGTTCACTATAAGATAAGGACAAAGGGCTCAGAGATGGATCAATATCATAAGCAGCATTATTTACCCAAAGGGGACTGAGTGTTTTTGTCTGTGATGTTTGAAAGCGACTCTGTTTGCAATATCATGGACTTGTTTGAATTTTGCCAATAATTACTTTTAGGACATATGGTTCATTGTGTTAGCTATACCACATGCTAATATTGGCAGGTGCCACTGCCAATTACATTCAAAATTGTTTCCTGCAAGGAGCCTGCTTCTCATAATCACTTCAATGAGACTGGCAGGTAATTTGCAGGCATTACATAAGTGGAAAAATGGAAAAGCATGTCTCCAATCTTGGAGGGCAAAGGGCCATTATGTGTGTAATATAGCAGTAATATTTACTTATTAGTTACATTTATATCTCACCTTTATTCAAATAAGTTATAGGCAGCACTCATTTCTCTCTTCCTCCCCACTTATATCTTCACAACAACCTCTAAGGTAGGTCATGCTGCAAGACAATGACTGGATAAAATTCACCAACTGAATTTCACAGCTTTGTGAAGACTTAAACCTAGATTCCAGTCCAACACTCTAAACACTAGATTGCACTAACCACTACACTAGATTAACCACCCCTCTCCCCAGCAATCAAAAAGCTCTAGAGGATATAATATATCCACATTGTTGTGGACGTGGCAACAAATTATTATTTTATTATTATTATTTAACAAATGCAACCCTGCTCCACCAGCCACAACTTTTAATCATTTGTATTCCCTTGGTGTATCCTTGGGTCCATACCCAAGCTGCTATACTAACAAGTACTCTTTACTGAAAGCCCTTTCTCATCTCTTCCAATTTGGTGTTATCGGCACTGTCCAAAGAGATATGCCCAAAGTTGCCCATATTGTACTTGTTCTGGTACAGATTTCCCCAATGGATTTATGTATGAAAAGAATGGATATATTGTTGAAGGGCATTTTCTCTCTGGGTGTTCTCTTCTAGGTTAAATTACCTTTATATAATGCTCTTTGATGAGGGATCAGCAGCTAGTTTTAGAAGTTCTAATAAAGCAACTTAAGTTGTATCAGAGTGGCTGGATATACCATACCCTTTAACATTTAACAAATAAAACTGGGACACATGTGGCCAAGCAACATCAGAGTATGGTCAAGTTGGTAAATGTTATTAATGAAGAAAAACACATAAGATAGGAGAGGCTGCAGCAGTTTGCTTTTCCCTGAGCCTACCAAGAAGGGCAAGATTCTACCCCTTCTTCTCGTCTCCCCACTACTGAGTTAACTGAGTGGACACTAATTTTTCACTTTAAACTCAATTTGGAGCAGCTCAAGTAAGCTGAAGACAAAGGGGGAAAGTGGGAAGAGGACTGAGAAACTGAATCATTTAAAAAGCAGATGAAAAAATATAGTCAACAGTTGGACTAGCATTTCAAGAATCTTCTCAGCCTTATAGGAACCTCTTTGAATAAATCTTGCCAGGAAAACCCAATGACAGGGTTGCCATAAATTGGACTCAAGTTGAAGGCACATAAAAGTATTGGACTAGGTCTCCATGAGACTATCCCCACTGAGCCATGGAAACTCCATGGGTGACTCACACTTTCCCAGCCTTCAAGGAAGATAAATGCAAGCCTCCCCCCAAATAATTCTTGCCAAGAAAACTCTAGAATAGGATCAGAGTTGACTCAAAGTCACGTAGAAAAAACAACTATCATCTGTCTATTAATGGACATGTTTAAGGTCTTTTATTTAAAAAAGCTTTTATCAGTGGTATGCCACCAACATATAAGGGTTGCAATTCATTTCTTGAATAGCAATATGGTACAGCGAGCCAAACAAAAATGTTTTATGGTGTTCACAGAACAAGTTGACAAAGCCACACAATTTTACTCTACTATCATTTACTGTTGTGAGTGGCTACAAGAGAAACATATCCTATACTTGGAGTCAAGGTAAAGGGAATTGTGAAGTGAAGTGAAAGTAAGAATGGCCATCTGTTGGGGATGCTTTGATTTGGATTTCCTGCATGGCAAGGGGTTGGACTGGATGGCCCTTGCGGTCTCTTCCAACTCTATGATTCTATGATTCTAAGAAATACACATTTTATCTTAAAATGCTGTAGCCCAATTTGAAAATTGAATGGTCAAAACACAGACCTATATAATATTGTAGATAAAACTGACAAACATTCCAAATAGCTTATAAGTGGGACAGAAATGACTTCTATCAAATCCAGCATTTTTTATCTGGAAAATGAAACTCTATGATAGGTACTTCTCTCTGTATTACACAAAGTGTATACTGTACAGGCAAATATAGGCCTTTTCTGGCCAGGATACTCCGAAGCAGCTCTGACCTGCCCCCATTACCTCAGTCTTCGTTCCCACTCCATAAGATCTGGAGCAACACACCTGTTATTTTACTCCATTTTAAGGCTATTGTAGCCCAGTTCTGGGCACAATGTGTCAGATGTCATCTGCACTGTTCGCACCAGAATCAAGGTTTGGGATGTGTGTTGTCTGAGCAGGACAGTGCCAGAAAATGGGCCTTTTGGCCCATATAGACAAGGCCATACATACAAAATCAGGTAGGCTGAGGAGCACAGGAAGAGAATAAAGAAAACACTGGACTACACTGTCTTGACAACAATGGCATCTCTGTAAAAAGGTAAATGAACAAAGGCTGGCAATTCCACAGAAGAGGACTAATGAGAGAATGATCCCACTAATAATACACAGGAAGACTCTGGGTGCAATCTAGGTGAACACTGTTATGGAGGAGTCAGTAAATACTGCAGAAATAATTGGCAGTCTCTTGCTAAGTACTGTAGAACGATAGTAGGACAAACAGGGCTAAACCCAAGACATTTTGCTGCCTGAAGGAAAAGAATAAATGGCATCCCAATTCACCCAAGTGAAATGGCCATGCTGGTAATAAGATTCTAAGAAATATAAACCGAAGAATAATTTCTCTATGATCTGGTGCACAGTACTCAAGACCAGCCTTTTCATTTGGTGCTTGAGGGAGAGAACAACATAAGCACCTCTCCCCACTCCTGGCAGTAAAAATACAACAACAACAACACAATTTGCTGCTCTTTCATAAGACCCCAAATCTATTGTTTGAGGTTGCTTCTTCATGCTGCCTGACAGTAGGACCAGCCTTGAGAGCTAATTTGGAAATGTAAAATTCTGAATTGGTTGCGTAAATTTCAGATAGAAATCATAAAATGCATGTTTCACATTCAGTCAGAGCTGTCCTCCTAATCTGCTTGTATACTAGGGTCTTATCATGACCTTTTGGTTGAAAGCAACTCTCTTATTCTAAAACAATTTACGTCCATGAGACCACAAAACCAGCTCCCACATTCTGTTTCATTATTGTGCAACCGTTGATTTAAAATCTAGATTATTCTAGTTTAAATTACCTTTTCTCTGTTTCTTAACCAAACACCACAAGTATCCAAACTATATTCTAATCAACTCTTCACACTGAGATGCAAATAGATTTCAGACCGCATGGGAACTGAAACATTCAGAACTGTTAAATGAAATGCTATGGAAGGGAATTTGGCATGCCTCACTTTATAGTTCCATCTCAGAATAATACAGAGAGAATACCTTAACAGTAGTTTATACATGGGCTTTATTTTCTTGAAGTAGGGCAATAGAGCCAATGTGGTGTAGTGGTTTGAGCACTGGAGTATAACTCTGGTGGAGTCCAGGGTTTGATTCCCCGCTAGGACATGGAACCTTGGGCAAGTCACATACTCTCAGCCTCAGAGGATGGCAATGGCAAACCCTCTGAAAAAACTTACCAAGAAAACCCCATAAGTTAGCCTTATGGTTGCCTTAAGTCAGAGATGAAGGCACAACAATACCAAGGATTTAGGATAAATATTTTAAATGTATTGAGTCAAACACCACATCAAACTGTCCAGTTTTCAGAAACATGATTGTTGTCATTGATCTTTGAGAACCAACCTCCCCAACCACCATCACCCCCCAAAAAGACCTAATTGCATTGCTATTAGGGGCTGCTAGACTGGACGTTTCTAAAAGATGGGAAATTGTAATAAAAATTTCTATTAGAATTGGATGAACAGAATTGGAAATATGCTCTGCTAAAAAAGAAAAGAAAAGAAGACTTTCTGACTTTAAAAAGCATGTTCACAGACAAATGAATTCAGTAGCCTATACAAGCAATTTGATGGAATTTTATTTCATCGACTTATAAAGACTCATCTCTCCATTGGCTAGATTTCCAACTAGATTTCCAACTCAGGTCTCAGAAAACTCAGTTTTAACAATTACATGAGATTTCTGGTAACTTCTCAAAACCAAGTGAAAGATTTGAGTGTCAACAGAGACACCCATCTTCACAGCTTCTTGGACTACCTCTGGACATTTTATTTTCAGGCTTCCAACTAATTACCGTGAGGTTATTGAATCATTTTACACTCAAAAGTTTCTTTCAATTGGTCAGATAATGTCTTTAAAATACTTAGAAAATGCTCTTTCTTAAATGCTAGCTGACCATATCACACTCTAGTGTAAAAGGACAGCATCAGCTATTTTTAAGACTCCTGGCCAAGATTTCTATTATATGTCTTGTTGTGATGAAATTCTCCTCAAACATGTTAAGAAGGATGAAAAATAGCCTGGAAGTCCTTCCTCATAAAAGTCAAATGGCATCCATAAATTTCCAGCTCAATTGTCATTGCAGAACCTGACAATAATATGAAAAACACTGTTTTGCCTTGTGTTGGAGAGTTTTCAGCATTCGGTAAGCATTCTTTCCACTCATTATATTCAGTGGGTTTATCAGTCTGAAATTGTTAGGGTGAAAGTAAACAAGATTTTTTTTAAAAAAAGAACAACACTATTTTAATTTTAACCCATTCCTCTTTTCCTCCCCCCTCTAAACATTGTTTCAGAATGAGACATTGGACACACTATCATTTTGATAATGATAAAGAATAACAGACTCTGCTGTTTATTCCAAACATTTTAAACACAAGGGAATGCATTATCCTAACATTCTCAGTCTTTGCCAACCTCAAATCTGTCTCAGTTCTTCCTGAGAACCTGATTGAACCTTCTAAACATTTTGCGGATTGTCTAACCTGCAGAACAGACTGTACAGTAAACATGATAACTGAGTAACACTGAATAAGACACAAGTAATTAGGGAGATGTCTTGCCAGACATGGAGCCTATCATAAGTCTACCTTGTTTTATGTTACGGGAAACTTTAGGCTCTCTTAAAAACACATAAGTTGTGCATATGGGGAGAAGCCAGAAATGTTTAACCCTATCACACAGTAGGCACTCTGAAGTTTGTGTCTGGAGTAAAAATTATCCCCAGTGAATAGCTTGCATGGGTGAAACCCCAGGGACAATGGACAATGGGAAAATTGGGGGCTTAAACAGCAATTATCCGGTGCAAAACATGATATCACAATTTTTTTTTCCGCACACATTGCTATTAGACAGGCAATAAACAGGCAATAAACAGAAACAAATCATGTTGGGGATTTCTCCGTGAAAGATTTGCTGCTTTTTGTTGCCTGTTTATTACCAGTTAATTGCCTGTTTAATAGCAATGTTGTGTAAAAATCTTAATTGTGATATCGCATTCTGAATGGGATAATCGCTGTTTAAACCCAATTTTTTTGCCCAATTTCTCCCGTGTGATAAGGTCCAATGTTACATTATATATGTGCAAGTGAATATGTACAGACAAAAACCAAAACACTAAAGATAGTTGTGTTAGACCGTGAGAAAAGAAACACAACAAGCATAGTTGGGCAATACTTTTATTAAGGCTAGCCCAAATGCCACAAAAGCCCTGAAGCTTTTGCTTTTTCGAGAATTCTTCTTGTGGTACAAAAAGCATGAGATGGGGAAAAAATAGAAATGTCACAAAAATCTGGCCAGATGTTGTACCCAGGAGGTCTGTAGTTTATTTGATATCATAGCCCATCATTTGCTTTGTACTGGATAGTGTTATTCCTGGTCACCATTGCAAAGACATGGCCCAGCTAGGAGGGCACCTGCATTGAGATCCCATTATTCCAATATGGAAAGAACTGCACTGATTGCTACTTGCTTTCCAAGTCTATTCAAGGTGTTAGTTTTAAATTTTAAAGCCAAAATGGTTTGGGAAATGCCTCTCTAAGGGATCAGTTGTCTTGTTTTGAATGTTTCTAGATGGAACTTCAGGAGAAATCCTCTTAAGAACAACTCATCTCCAAAGGTCTACTTGGCAAGGACATAAAAGAGGATTTTTCCTATGTTGCTTTCAAATTGTGAGACACACTCCACATAGACTGGCAATCTGCCCCCCCCCTCTTTTCTACTTTTGGGAATGGTGTAAAGACACATCTCCTCAAAATGTCCTTTGAAACCATTTTGATGTCTATTGATTACTTTGCAGATTTTAATGGTTTCTTCTTTATTGTTTATGTAATGATGTTTGTAAGACCTCTGAGTGCCACTTTTAGTGGAAAGGTTGGCTAAAAAATGTAAATAAATAAACAAATATAGCTTCCAGTGCCATGAGGAAAGCCAAACTGGGTGGTTGGACCTAATTTGCTGGATGTGCCCAATGTATTACAGAAACCTTTAGTTTTCAGTTTTTTAGTGAGATAAGTCAGAACTGGAAGAAACCTCTGTAGAGTATCAATAAGTCAAAGGAAATTCTTTAATTGGCTAGTGTGAGAAGGACCCAAGTCTCAGCAGCTTTTCATACTTATCTTGTAGTCCTGTATTGTCCATACATTCAACTTTATATAGTTCATCTTTGATTACCAAGTAATACAGAGAACCAAGAAATCTAAGGGCAACAGTGGTCCACTCAGGGGGAAACTCTGGAGGAAGAGGTCCAGAGCCCATCTCAGAAGAATTAAAAGATCCCACAAATTCTACCTAAACAATGAGGGAATCGAAATAGTAAAAGATTCCTCATACCTAGGATCAAATATTGATCAGAACAGAGAGCGCAGCCAAAAAATAAGAAGAAAACTAGGAATGGGAAGGGCAGTGATGAAAGAACTACACAAAATCCTAAAGGCTAAAGATATACAGCTGCGCACTATAGTTAGAATCGTCTAAGCCATTGTATTCCCCATTACCATATACAGATGTGAAAGCTGGGCAGTAAAGAAAGTGGACAAAAAGAAAATTGGTGCTGAAGAAGAGTGCTGAGAATACTGTGGACAGCCAAAAAGACAACAAATGGGTCCTTGAACAAATCAAGCCTGAATTCTCCCTGGAAGCCAAAATTATTAAACTGAGGCTGTTATAATTTGGCCACATCATAGAGAGGCATGGCCCATTAGAAAAGACAATACTGCTAGGGAAGATAGAAGGTTAAATGAGCATTTTAAAACGACCTAAATGGGTTCACTTGATTTGTGACCAATATCTGCCAGTGTTTTCTTACTCTTTCAAACTGCCTTCTGGACACTTCTTCTCGTCTGCCATTAAAAGAAAAGTCTGTTGAGTATGTTATTAGGAAAAGGAGATTCCTCTTTCTTCTTTTCTTTTCCAAGGTAATTGCTATTAGGAACAGGAAGAGAAGCTTAACTCTGGTAACCTGTATTTCCTTTCTCTTGCATTCAACAGCTTTGGCAGATAATGGTTTAACAGGGCAACCTCATCTGCCTGCAGTAAGACTTCTCCTATTGCATTTCCTGTACAAAAGGAAGCAGAAGTTCAGAAACCAGGCTAGTATCAAAAAAGAGAGGCTTCCCCAGCAAAATAAAGGAGCTACCCGTTTTGCCTGTGTCTGCAGCAGACAAGTTCAATGACACAACTTCCTGGGTAGCCTGTCAAATGTGAAAAAGGTAACAGAAAAATTTGTGACAGCCCAACCCCAGCTAGTTGCAGAAGATAACTGTGATATGGCTATATCTTGGGAAACAGATGTAGTGTAACAGTCAAAGAACTTTCAGAGAAGCAGCCCTGTTAACTTTCTTGCAGCATCAAAAAGGAGGAAGGGAGGGGGAGGGGAAAAAAGAATGGGGCAGCACATATAAGACTGTTTTTTAATTTTTGCATGAGCATTCAAGGATATACACTCACACTTTGGATGCAGCAACTAATATTAAAGTCTCAGGTACAAAGCATATTTATACAGTTTATACAGGCATGGAATAGATACACACTGTTACACTACCACAACTGTATAAATATGCTTTATATTTGATGTCTTAATACCACTTGTTGCTGCATTCAAAGAAGTGGGTTTATATCCATGAATGCTCATGTAAAATAAAAGCCAGTCTTAAAGGTACTCCCACATCCTCCCCTCACTCCCTCACTCCTTCTTAAGTCATAAAATTGTAGAGCTGAAAGAAACTCCAAAGGCCACTTAGTCCAGTCTCTGGTCCCTTCAGGAATCCACACCTAAAACAGTGCTACTCAGAGTCATGGTCCCTGGACAGATGCAAGTCCCTGAACCATTGGATGTTCGTTCCTGACAAGTTTCCAAGAAAGGATGAACCAATTGCACCCAATGGTCTCAAATTTGGTACCAATCCCTGCAGTACTGAGCAGAAATTAACTGCAAGTCTCTCACATCAGAGAGCCTTAGAAGCACTGACCTAAAACATCAGCTAGCCTGACCTAATGGACCCAGCCTCTCTTTGAAAATCTCCAACAATGAAAAAGCCCAACAAGCAGAAAAAGCCCCAGAACACTCTCAGATCCCATGGTCCTTAGGTCCTCTGCTGGGATCACCATGCATGCTCGATTGTGGGATCACTCCCACCAGGAACTCACACTGTTTGTCCCTCTAGCTGAGTAGTGACAGCAGTCTTCAACTGAGGACTTTTCCTTCCTCGCCTACTAGCTGATCCTTGTAACTTCAAAGACCCTGGAATCATCTACATGCAAAGCAGGTGTTCTACTATTGAGCAAAGTACTTCTCAATGCACCTGTCAGCATGCCTTCTTAATAATTCTCCTCTTTTTCAGATGCAGAAAAGAGAGAACCAAGAGCTGCAAGAAAACATTCACATAAGTAGACATCTGAGCCTTTCTCACACATTTGTATCATGTGCAATTGTTATTAATGTTATTAATGCAGAATGGACTGCAGGAGATGGTGCAAATGTGCATGGCAGCCATCATGCAGAAAACGACAAAACTGAACCTGTTGAATGAAAACACTGCAGACACAGACTTGTCCTCCCTCCCTCTCATACTTGGTCAAGCACATGTCCAGAATGCACTCCACCCCAATAACACTCCAGTCTTTGGAAAATAAGGACTGCATGGCATGGGAGCTTTTCCCCATGTGGCCTTACCTGCCCAAAACACCAGTTTCCATACTTCTTTTTTATTGGCCTCTGACCTTCAAAGGCATATATGCACATTTCTGTTGCTCTCTTTCTGTACAATCTGAACTTGGGAGCTGAAACTCATGCCAGTTTCACAGAATGGAAGGAATGCAGAAAATCTGTGTGTCCCAGAGCCCAAAATAAATCTCCTTAACAGTAAATTCATCATCTCAGAAGCAACACACACACACACACACACAGAATATGAGTGGGTCCCCTCAACTAGCTATGCCTCTGCAAGGCTTGTGCTGTTTTTGGAGAGGTCCATCTGGAAGAGGCAGAGTGAGTTCCCTCCTGAATGGCAAGGCTGAATGGTGAGACACATCACATGAATATTCATGACTTCTCCAACTTCTCTCTATGGCCAGGCTGAGCTCAGAGCGGGGCTGAGCAGCCAGCCAAGTCCCCTCTCCCCCTCCTCCTCCTCCTCCTCCTCCTCCTGGCTCCCAGGTCCTCCTTTGGGTTGGAAGGAAGGTGCGAGAGAAGGAGGGGGATGCCTGGTCCTTGGCTGGAGCTGCAGGGCGCCTGAAGGATGGTGCCTGGGGTCCTCCTCTCTTACCCTTTGGCCGGTCCATCAGTGCCTGGGCCCCTCGCCTCCTCCTCCTCCTCCACTGGCTCCTCCGGGCTCCGCTGCGACCAGGGACACATGCAAGAGGCTCGGCTATTTAACGGTCCAGGGGCGGGGGAGGAGGGATCAGCCAACTGGGCAGGACTCCCAAGGAGAGGAGAAGAAGGAGCCTCCGATGGAGCGCAGCAGGACGCAGGGCAGCAGACACCCTTCTCTCAGCGCTCCAGCCAAGAAGAGGAAGGCCCCAGACAGCCTTTGGGGAAGCCCCCACCTCCTTCGGCCACACAGGGACACCTTTCTTTCTTTCTTTCTTTCTTTTTGCCTCTCTCTCTTCTTTCTTTCTGCTTCTCTCCCTCCCTTTTTTCCTTCCTTTCTCCCTTTCTTCCTCCCTCCCTCCCTCCCTCCCTCCCTCCCTTTCTTCTGTGTCTTTCTCTCTCTCCCTCCCCTCTTTTCTTTCTTTCTTTCTTTCTTTCTTTCTCCCTCCCTCCCTCCCTCTCTCTCTTACTCTCTCTTTCCCCCTCTTCCTTCCTTCCCCTCGCTCCCTCCATCCCTCCTTCTTTCATTCTCTCTCTCCCCTTTCTTAATCTTTATTTCTCCCTCCCTCTTTCTTTCTTTCCTCTGTCCCTTCTTTTCGTTCTCCCTCCCCCCTCTTTCTTTCTTTCTTTCTTTCTTTCTTTCTTTCTTTCTTTCCCTGCCTCTTTCCCCGCAGCCTCCCCGATTTCTAGGCTTGTAACCTGAGGCAGATGCCTATCTTCTTCTGCCCGTCCTTTTCAGAAGGGAAACACAACGGTGCCTTTGCTGCTTCTATGCAGCAATTCCTTATCAGCCTTTGAAGTGGCCTCTCCCTGCAGAGAAGTGGAAGAGCTCGTTTCGTAGAAGGGACTCGTTTCTCTCATTCATTCATTCATTCCTTCTTTTTTTTCCTTGCTGCCTCCCACGTGGGGCCAAGGCCAACCTTGGTGACCCCCCCCCCCAACACACATACAATCTGTGCCTTGACTCTGGCTTTTGTCAAAGAGAGATTTTGGAGTTAGACCTTTTGACCCTGCTATAAATTCATTTCACTTGGCTGAATTGTTCCAGGAGGACGGTGGGTCTTGTGTGTATGTGTGTGTGCTGAATATTGCACCACTCCAGTGGCTGGTAAATCATCTTAAATGGAGCACTGGGCAAAAGCAGTTGTTTGTTGTTAACTGCCTTGGAGTGGACCCCATATGAGACATTTCCAAGACTCCTCTATCAGCCACTGCTCTGCTTTTTGTTGTGTGCTTCAAATCATTTCCAACTTATGGTGGCCCTAAGATGATCCTATCATGAGGTTTTCTTGGCAAGTTTCTTACAAGGGGGGTTGCCATCCTCTGAGGCTGAGAGAGTATACTTGCCCAAGGTCACCTACTGGGTTTTTGGGGCTGAGCTGGAATTTGAACCATGTTATTATTATTATTAGCTTTATTTATAAAGCGCCGTAAATGTACACACTTTCTAAACCCTGCTTTCTAAAGTCATCGTCCAATCTGAAACTCCTACACCACAGTCCTGCAAATTCAGGGCCATGGATAACTATCTAACTCTAACTGATTGAACCTAACTATCTGACATGTGGTCTTCCTCTCTTTCTACTGCCTTCTACCTTTCCTAGCATTATTGCCTTTTCCAGTGAGTGATGCCTTCATGGGGCCAAAGTACAACAGCCTCAGTTTCATCATCTTGGTTCCAGGGAGAGTTCAGACTTGTTCTGGGACCCATTCTTTTGTCTCTTTGGCTGTCCATGATATCCTCAGCAATCTTCTCCAACACCACATCTCAAATAAGCAATATACAAATTAACTTAACATTAAATACAGGATCAAAGGTGGCTTTGCTAAATGAGGGTTAGTTACTTCCCCACAGTAGGACTGGGGACTTTTACAGTCCAGACTTATCAGTCTTCCTTACTGGATGCAAGGGCTCTTTAGATGTTAATGGACATGACTTCAAAGTGTAATAAGCCAGTAGGGCTTCATTTGGGAGCCCTCTTATTCATTTTTTTAAAGTAAGATTCTGGACATCTGTTCCACACTTCTGCCCCCGTGTGGCATCCCTCAGTTTCCTCCACACCATAAACACTTGGACCCCATTCACACCACAGAGTTATAGTGCTATTATTCCACTTTAACTGCTATGGTTCCATCCTATGGAATCCTGGGATTGGCAGTTTAGGGAGGTGTTATTTGGAATTCTCAACCAGAGGGTTCCAGGGCCTCACCAAACTACAAGTCCCAGGAATCCACAGGATGGAACTATGACAATTAAAAGGGAGCAATAGTCCTATAACTGTGTAGTGTGAATGAACTATGGTTTTCAAATGATGTATGGTGCCTTGCCTCTGCCTGCGAATGCACCAGTACCACATCAAGAGAATTAAGAGTTACTAGTAAAATGTAAATTTATCTTAAAACAAACATCTATTCCCTTGTTCTCCTTCCTGAACAGAGCCAAATGTAGCTAGCAGCAGAGAGATACAAAGCACATACGAAAGCTTGTAAAGAGACACACCTATCCCACTGATCCCATTCAAAACAGATTTAATGTTGATAAGATTACTCTTGCCCTCTCCCAAGATATGTGTTATCACACATCTCAGAGATTATTCTAAAAACCACTCTTCAGTTTTAAAAGAAGTTGGTTGTTTTGGTGTTTGTCCCAGAAGCATTATGAATATATCTGAGCTATATGGACAGCACGGGATCTATGCTTGCATACAAATCAGCAATTGCAGGGAAGCACAGCTGATGACTAATGCATCAAAGAAATGGTGGGCTAACCTGAGGGGACAAACTAACAGAATGGAAGTGCCTACAACCAAGAACAAGATAAATTGCATAAAAAGCCCAAATTATTCTAGTTAGTAAATATACTAATAGACACTGATCCTTTTAAAATCTTCACCCCTTCGTTGCATTGGCTGTCTGGGACAGGACAACAGATTCTTCCTATGCATTCCATTATAGAAATAAGATTAAGTCTGTAGTCCATGTACACTTAACTCAGTCAGACTCTTTGTTGTTGTTGTGTGCCTCCAAGTCATTTGCGATTTACAGTGACCCTAAGGGCCATGGGGTTTTATCATGGGGTATTCTTGGTGAGATTTCTTTTTTCAGATGAGGTTTGCTATTGTCTTTTCCTCAGGCTGAGAGCATGTGACTTGCCCAAGGTCACCCAATGGGTTTCATTCCAGAATCACAGTGCAACACTCAAACTACTGCACCACGCTGTCCTGGACTATTTTCTGGCAATTCTCAGCATCACCTGCAACATTTTATTCCCACCCTCAAATAGATTACTTTTTCAGTCTAAGGACCTTATCACACGGGAGGCAAGGTCCCCAAATCCAGTAGATAAATGGTGCTTAGATCTTGGGAAAATCCAGCAAAAGTGGGATTGTTTTCAGAAATGTTAGGCTAACTGAGCATTAATCCAATATTAACCTTGCAGAAAGTGGACAAAATTGGGAGCTTTTTACTTTTTGGAAAATCCTAGTTAGCCCCAACTAGAGTAGACCTATTCAATCAATCGTTGAATGATGAGTCAACACATAAGTAACTCTTTTTAATTCAGTGGTTACTCTCTAATCAGGATTAACAAAACAATTTGGCTGCATCCTGACATATCTCTAGAGTTTTGCATTTTACTGGGGAGCCTTGTAAAGCCACCTTCCCTCTTCAACCCCTCCAGGAGTTTAGCTATGTTCTTATTTGCAGATAATTGCAGTTTCTCACTCTGTATGTAAACTCAGACAAAGTGTAGTTAGTCTGAACTGTGGTTTGACATTTGACTGTTGTTTTCTTACTGTGTGTCTAGCTTTTACTTCTAAAAATAGGGTAATCTAACATATCTTCTGAATAGTTGGATGTCACCATCATTGGTTCTCAAACCCTCCTTCCTTTTCTTCTCAAAATTATCAGTTTGATAAGCCCACTCCCAGGATTCTTCTGACAAAGGAGAAGGAAGAGGAAGAGATTGATAATTATATGCGCTTTCTTATTCTAAACACATTTTAGCCTCAGGAAGCAATGGGGCTTTTAACATCGTTGGTTCAGAACAGATAAAAGGGAAACTATTCCAAGTAGGACTGGGTACAATAGAAAAGAGGATGATGGAAGGGGGAGGGAAGGGGGAAGGGAAGAAAGAAAAAGAAATGAGGCATCACCTTTAAGAATGTTTTTATTTTGCATGAGCTTTTCTTAATATAAACCCTCAAAACTCTCTGAGAAGATTGTTTTTATCATATGTTCAGTAGTGAGGACTCTTGTATTAATATATGTAATGCACCATGAAGCCATTGTTGTCCCTACTTCTCTAATGGTTTGGAATTTGTGAATACAGAATAATCCAATTCAGCAGTTTCTCTTTCTAATCTTCCTTTGTAGTTTTCTTGTTCAAGGACCACAATCTGTAAATCACTTACTGGGTTCAGGAATGTTGAGATGTTCTGCAACTGTTTTTTGGGGTATTGCCATTTTTAATGTCCAATTTATACCCATTTGTACCCATTGCATTCCATGCGTCTTGCATAGAGACTGTCCTGTTTGCCCAATGTAGTATGTAGAAGGGCGTTGCTGGCATAGGGTGGCATATATCACATTAGAGGAAGAGCAAGTAAATGTACCTCTGATGTTGTTAATGATGTTATTGGCCCCTTTAATATTGATCCCAGAGTAGATGTAGAGATGGAGTTGGCATCTGTGTTTGTGGCAGGATCTTGTATTACCATCTATCTTATGTATCCTGTTGTGAGTAGTTGTCTAAGATTTGGAGGTTGTATATAGACCAATAAAGGTCTGCCTCCCAGAGCTTGTGAGAAGAATGTGTTATTTTCTAGAACTGGTTGCAGCTAGCTGATCATGCCTTTGAATGGTCTGTTAGGTATATTCTGGCGTTTTGTGGTTTTGGTCTGTCTTGTAGTAAATGGTTCCTAGGTATTAATCTTGACCTGTCAATTTGTTTTTTCACCTCTTTAGGTGGGTATTGTAGTTTGAGAAACACCTGATGTAAATCCAAGAGATTTGAGTCTCTTTCTTGTGGGTCTGGGCAAATCTGAGCTAATGGCTCTGCATGTGTAGTTCCAGATCTGAGATTTCCTTTATGATCTTCTCTTGTTTGCTGTATAGGATGCTGATTAAATGTTTAAGTAGTTGCCTGGAGAGGAGGTGGCACAACTTATGTGCTCTGCTCTTTGTGGTAGATATGTCAGCTATAGTCCCTTAGGAATATGTATTTCTGTTTGCATTTATTCACAAAGATGATGCCCATCTGTACCTGGGCAAGTCTCTTGAAGAGACTGATGGACTTCTACTCTTTTGTTCCTTCTGACTAAATGGGTGATAGTGAATTGTGAAGGTGTAATAAACAAAAAGTACTAACTATACACTAAAGGTAAAGGCAAAGATTTCCCCTTTGACAAGGTTGTAAAGTTGTGTCTGACTATAGAGGACATGGCAACTATACACTATTCTGCTTTATTTTCTCCATCAGTCACATTTTCAGTTACTTGTTTCTCTAACCTGTATGTGTGTTTTATTTTGAGAAGGCTAGTTAGGGCCTTCCACCGTGGTTACATTTTTGTGGATATTGATAACACACACCATAAAGAAATGCCATAATTAGCCTGCTCACAAGTATATTACAATCCAGCCACCTTCTCACATGTTACTGCTATTGTTTCAAAGAAACATAATTTTCTGATTAGTCAGGGGTTTTTTTTAAGTGAGGAAAATGCAGAACCTCTTTCTTGATTTACTTATTGCTGCAAATTACACTGGGGAGTGCAGCAGCACAAATTATTATTATTTCTGTAAAATATTTTCATCCTGGGGTGACTAAGAAAATTTAAAAAAATAAAAATAAAACAACAGTCTTTATTGATATTGTAAAATTATCATAATTAAAATGTCACAGACATGTAATAGGTATTGTTTCATTCTCTTTTCAGTCCTAACAGGTTAATCTTGTTATTTTATTCTGTTACAGAAATTCATTGTTGCTTAAAAGCTGCATCCTCCCCAGAGAGACACCTCAAGTGTGGTCTTAAATCCTACTGTTACAATTAGAGTAGAGCCATTAATTAACTGGATTCATCCATGTGTTGTTGACTCACTGTTCAACAATTGATTAAAGAGGGCTACTATAGCTAGGATTAACCAAGAAGATTCCAGCCATAATGTACCTTACCTTATTGCTATCTTTTTCCAGTGTTAAACTTCACCAATATTATCTTCTCCCACACGACAGCTATTATGCTTACAGGTTCTTACCAATCTAGAATTCACCATTATTGCTGAAGCAACACTTGCAAGCATATAATATGCTGAGCAATTTGCAATAATTATTACTGCATTATTGCCACTCAGCCTGAAAAGCTCTTCCTGGGCATGGCTGCCTTTCCACCGAGGAATTCCCTCTGGCCATTTCTGTTCTCAATCACTTGATAGCAAAGAACTTCAAAGTTCTTTCATATTACAGAGTCATGGGGTGGAAGTGGCCCTAGCCAATGCAGAGAAGTGTAACAATTCCCCGGAGGTCAGTGTTTACTGGCTATAGGTGCAAAATCTTTTTGGATCTGGGGGCCCCACTTGTGAATTTGACCAGTAGGGTCAGGGGATGTGCATATATGCTTGTACACATGCACAAGTGCAGACACGCATGCACACAGAGTTAACACTGGGGACTCGCAGGTCAGAGGAATGGTGATTCTACTCTGCCTGGGTTTTAATTTGAAGTTTAAATGGGCTATCCAATGTGCTGAATCTTATACCCCAAATGGGGGCAAAAGCACCAGTTTAGATTAAACCCTATAATAATCTCCACCTCACTGACATGGAAGCTACCAGCTTTCATTGCGGAACAGAGAGGCTTCTCTCTCTCAGGCCTTCCCCACTGATCCCCATAGAGGTTACTTTCTTCTCTCTGCTAACTGCAAGAAATTGCATGGCGAAGGTAAGGGGCGAGGGAAGTTTTCAGTGGTGGTGAATGGATGAGGACAACTGGACCCAAGGCCTTTGGGGGTGCATAGGATCTCAAGGATCCAGGTTCTTAACCCCTCTTCAAAATCTTGTGTTTTTCCATAAGAGCTACAAGAATAGCTGCTTTGTGTTCCCAACATTTACAAGGAAATGTTACATTCATATTCCTTCTAAGCAGAATCGTTGTCTCTTGTCTGGGAGCTTTTTGCAGAACTGAAGTAGCATACTTCAGAGTAGCATACTACTGGCATAAATTCTAATTCCTCTCTACAGCTGTGCAATCATGAGGAAGCAACAGTGTGCATAGTTCCTTAAATATCACAGCTAGAAGACAGAAATGAGGAAGTATAATGGAAATATATTTTCCGACTTGTAGAAACTTCAAGGAAATTTATATTTTCAAATGTTCTTCTACACTCAGAATCTGGGAAGTGGCTGACATGTAGAGAATGAATTATGTATTGTTGTTATTTCTTACCTGCCTCTCCCTGTGGATCAAAGAACTGAAACCACAGTATACCTATGGACATGGTACCAGGAGAGAAATGAAAACGTTGTGGTCCAATTCATTTACACTTTGCTACTCAAGAAGTCAGCTTGGACTACTAACTATGACTGGTAAGAATCTGGCCAGAATTATGGCTGGTCAAAAGGTGTAATTTTTAAAAATCTGTATTTCCAGATTACTTGATTCTTACCAATCTAGAATCCTAATGTCTGAAATTCAAGAAATTTATGGAGTATTTTCACTTTATATTTTAGGTAATGTGTACTTAATTAACTTCAAGGTCTTAGAAGCTAAGTTCATCCACTTTTGTGGTGGCTTTTCTTAAATGATATACATTTTTACTGGAACCCCATCTACCACAAAGAGAAATTGATGCTTTTATTTTTAATCAGATTATCAAACATTTCCTGGAAACTGCAGAGAACACCCCAGAAAGTTGTTCCGTAACCTGTAGTTTCTTGAATCAAATCCCACCAAAAAAGGAAATAGGGTCTACTAAGTCAAATAGCATGTTTTTCTTACCACAAAGCCACACACTGAATTGTCCAGTGACAAACATCCTCCCCCACAAATGCCCCCGTTTACATATATATTCACTAGATGTGTGGCAATAGCTCCACGTGATTGGTTTAGTTCCTCTCTGAGTTTTTTCCCAATGACTGTTCTGTTTTATCAGCTTTCTTATAACTGACCACACAAAGGTGGTTGTAACTTGCACAGGAAATTGTCATGTCTTGCTAAAAGCAATGCCTTGGGGGGTTAAAAACCCTTTTGTATTAAAAAGTACATCTACAATAAAAAAAACAGAACAGAACAGAACAACATTATTTTCCAGAGAGTGGGGTCTAAGCATTCCAGATCCTCCAACTGTCCCAGTTTGGCAGAGATAGCCCTGATTAGTACCACTTTTTCAGACACTTTTAAAATATCCCAATTTCTCTCTCCTCCTTCCACTCTCCTCATTTGCTTTCAGCTTACTTGAACACTATAAACTGAGCTGGAAGTAAGGAAGTTATTTGTGCTCAGTTAACTCAGAAGGGAGGAGAAGAGAGGAGGAGAAGCTTTTCCTTCTAGGTAGGTTCATGCAAAAGGGGACTACTGCAACCTCCCCTGGCTTCTGTGTTGTTCCTCATCAATAGTTTGCCTTCTTGACTGCACTCTGATGTTGCTTGGCCACATGTCTCCCAGTTTTAATCTGTGAAATGTTAAATGGTATGCCATTCTATGCTCTCTTTAGATATTTTTCACTGAGCAGCACTTTGTGGTTTTCATTATAATAAGGGTAGGCAAAAGTTGGCCCATATGTGGCCCTCGAAGGGGATGTTCCCACTTAAGATTTGAAACAATTTAAAATACAACGTTTTTAATAGATCCGATTCAAAATAACCCTGGTCTTATCCTGCGTTCCGAATCGCTTTTATTCTTCGTTCCCATCTGGTTTTTTAAATCGAAGTTTTTACCTGCAATCGTTCCTACTTGGCATGAAATCGGTGTTTAAATAAAGCGATTCTTCTCCTCCATACCTTATTTGGAGCTGTCAATCAATAGTACGTCAGAATGACGTAACGTTAATCCGGAATATTTGGAAGCGATTTATCTTTTGGCATCATTTCCATTTCATTGACTGTTTGTGAATTGATGTATTTTTGGCGGGTTTTTTTCCAAATGGACCAATGAAGGCGCTTAATCGCTCAAACGTCCTCTTCTGCATCTCCCCATATTAACTGCCATAACTCAGTGCTAGGGAATCCTGGGAATGGTAGTTTATTATGGCACCAGCACTCTCTGGCAGAGGAGGATAAATGTCTCACAAACACAACAGTTCCCATAATTCCTTAGTACTGAGCCAGGGCAGGTTAAGGGGTCTCAAACTGTATTATTTCTACAGTGGGTTTGGAACTACAGATGAGGGTTTTTTCATAAATTCAAAAAGTTGTTACTTTATAATTACCTTATATATATATATATATATATATATATATATATATATATATATATACACACACACACACACACACACACACACACACTCATATGCATATATATATACATGTGTGCAAACACACACACAGGGTTGGAAAATGGGATCAAGGAGGAGAAGGCAGTCAGTTTAAGTGGGATAGAGACACGAGACAGAAAAGGGGAAAAGAGAACGATCCCAGCGTCAAAAGGCTGCAGACCTAAGAGAGAGGAGAGAGTGAAAGCCAAATAAAGCAAGAGACGTCCCAAGACATCCAGGGAGAATCCCTTCAGAGAGCACAGAGATCAATGGGAGAGGCTTCTGGCAAAGTGAATTTTGGGAACCCAAGCTCTTTCCAGAGGAACTATGGGATAGGTTTTGCAGGACAGAATCCCCTCTTCATGTCTCCCAAGACAGCACAGAGATCAATGAAGGAGGCTGCTGGAAAAGCAGGGAGGGAGCACTCTTCCCAAAGATTCTCTTTCCAGGGTTGGAGGAGAAGGCAGATTCCATTTGAGAAAGAGAGATGGAAAGGCTCTATCCCCCCCCCCCCAATTGATCAGAGCCTTCCCTGTCTGGGCGATAATCAGATGCCTCCTCGCAAGGAGCCTTCCCTTCCCTGTCTGGGCGAGATCAGAGCCCAAGCGGGCAGGGAATGCCTCTTCGAGAGGAGCCTTCCCTTCCTGCCTCTCCTCCGTTAGAAATGGGCTCTCCCCACACAGAGGGGAGGTTGCAATCCACCGGGGGAAGCCTTGTAGTCCTTTGCAGATGCAGGCGCTTGAGCAGCCGGGACTTCAGGGGCTTAAAGCGCTGAAGAGATTAAGCGCCTGTAAACCATTAAAATAAAAAAATAAAAATAATCCTTATCTCTTATTGAAAGACCACAGCAGACAAAGGGGTGAGGGAAGCAAAAATGGTGACAGTCACGACGGATGGGGACAGAAAGGGCAACTCCCCCAAGGCCAGCCCCATCACACTCTGCTCCTCCCATCCATCTAACCCGATTTCAAAGGCTGTCGTTCCTATTTAAATGCTCCAGTTCCTAACTCGAATCAATGGAAAAACGTAGGTCAGACCCTAGTATTTTTTTAACGCGCGTTAAATGACGAAAACTCGATTCAAAATTTTATTCTGCTCTACGATTCGATTTGTAGTGGGGACAATTGTGGGTTGCTCTAGAACCGTTCTAGGTTTAAATCGGATCCTAATAGGAACGCCACTCCTTGGATTCGATTCAGAACGCGGGGTTTCACCTAGTGGGAACATCCCCAACATTGTTTTTACAGCCCTCAACCATCCAGACTGCTCTTTTTCCATTCAAAAATGTTACCTAAGATCATGCATAAGTGTAAGATGAATGAGTGAGTTCTGACTTAAACCCAGAGCTGAAGAACCGAAGAACCAAGGGATTGTGCTTTAAACATAGCTAAAGGACCAAACAAGATGGTTCCGTGCAGAGCATTGATGTGACGAAAGTATTTGGCAACTGAGGCAAGGAAAGTCTGAAAACTTGGAAGCTGAAGCGGGGTGCCGTCCAGGTGTGACGAACCATGACCGGGAAGGACCTTAACTCCTGAGTCGCCATGATGAGGAACTGACAGGACAATGGAGAACTTTGAACAGAACGAGTTGCTTTGAACACGGACTGATCTGAACAACCTGTCTGTCCTCCCAAAAGAAGAAGTTGAGTAATGGGCTGCAATATTGCAAGACTTCAGCAGCCAAAAGCCAGAGAGAAGAAAAAGTATAAAGACCCTGGACTGTCATCTCCATTTTGTTGGCATCTACCGCGGCAACGGTGTCATCCCCAGCCTTCGAGAACAACTGATCAATGTTCGGCGGAAGGAAAGTGTGTGTGAGTATTGTATGAATGTGTGAGTGAAAGAGCTCTTGATAATCAATGTTTGTGTTACTTGTGTGATTCAATAAATGTTACATGCATGGTGTTTAAAACCAAATTTGGTGTCTCAATGTCTTTCTCAGCCTTGCTGTGAATAGGTCCACGGAGGGAGAGGTTCTCATCACACGCTCTCAGGATAAACAGGTTGCCCTTACAATCTTGGACATAACATAAGGAGAAAGGTGGGATATAAATCAATTCAATTCAATCAATCAATCAGTAGGGCGGGGGAGTGTAATGTCTCTCTTGGTAACCCTCAAGAGCAGCAATTTCCCTTTTAAGGAGGTTTCAGTGGGCACACACAAACACTCTTTAATATTTTTTGGAAAGTGTTTTTGAAATCATAAATGGACTTCTGGCAACTTCCTTTGGGGGAACATTTTTGGCAGTCCATATGCCTCCCCAGGGTCCCAGAAGTAGACATTAACTCTTAGAGCTGCTGCAGTCATAAATTTGGAAACTGGAGTAGATGGTCTCCCCAAGTCCCTTTTCAAATGGTTCTTCCTGATTCTTAAGATACTGTGGGTGTGCCCAGAACCTAACAGGCACTGCCTGGCACATCCTCTGGCCAGGCACATTCTATTGTTCAATAAACAATAGGTTCCCATAACTACTAACTGTGTTACCATCTTAGTTTGAATGAGAAGGAAATGGCCAAAGGCTGTTTTGGAAAAGGAAAGCCATTTTGGGTCTCTTTCTCCCTCTACTTTCTTCCTCCCCTGGCTGGAAAATGATTTTATTCAAGTTACATAGGGGTATGTGTGTGGGTGTAGGTGTGTGGCAGAAAAAGAGAAAAGGAGAGCCATAGAACAGAGCTTTTGCTGTAGAAGCATCTTTCAAGAGTAGCCTGACTCCTATGGAAATCTGATGGGAGAGAAGGGATCTTTGGAACTTCTTTAGGAATGTTTAATGTTCTGCCTCCATTAATACTAAGTCATCCTTTTATTTATAAACATAAATATTTCAGATCACCAATACATTTCCAGTGACCTCATTCCAAACATCGGACATGGATAATACATTTATTATGACCACAAAAATCTTACAACAAGGGTGCATAACTGCTGTATGGTTATGCAATGTGAGCTCCTTCAGACAAAATAATGGGTCTAGAGATTGCAGTATTTGTCACTGTAGTTCTCAAGGTCATTTTAAATATCCAAGTGATGTTTCTGTTGTCTTGGACTGTTGTTGTTGTTGTTGTGTGTAACTTCCATTCATTCCATTCGGATTTATGACAATCCTAAGGTGAACCAATTTTGGGTTTTTCTTGGCATGATTTGTTCAGAAGAGGTTTGCCATTGACTTCCCCTGAGGCTGAGAGTGTGCGACTTGCCCTAGTGGGTTTGATGGCTGAGCAAGGAATCAAACCCTGATCTCCAGAGTCACAATCCAGCACTCAAACCACTAGGCCACACTGTCCTGGACTATTTTCTGGCAACTCCCAGCACAAGCTGCAACATTTTATTCCCACCCTCAAATGGGTTTTCATTCTCAGACATATCTGAACCAAAATACCCCTCCCCTTCTCTTTAAAGACTAGAAGCAATTAAAATTTCACAGCACGACAAATTAGTCAAAGACAATAATACAAATATAATAATAATAATAATAATAATAATAATAATAATAATAATTTATATTTCCTGCCTCTCCCTGCGGATCAATGTGAAAATAAAATTAAAAATTAAAATATTGCCGTAGTCCATTTCCTCTCAGCATAGCAAATTAAACTCAGACTGAAATAAAATTGCTTTCAAGTTCTTTTAAAAATCAAGGAGGAAGCCTTATCTGCTTCCCTGAAGAACAACTTCCAAAAATGTGGGCTACTATTGAAAAGGCCCTGTCCCTAGCAAACTAGTAATTCTTACTGGTGTAGGCCGTCCTTACTGGGCAGGTTCGTATGGATTCTGGCAGTCTATAATCAGATCCCAAACAGGAAAGACCTTTAAAGGTCAAGATTAGCACTTTAAATGAAACATTGAAATGAATAGGCTGTCAATGTAAAGTCAATACAGAATTTGTTTTATGCAGTCCTGTAAACTAGCTATCACAATTTTTCTAACAGCTGTATTTTGCATTGATTGCAATGTTCAAACCATTTTCATGGTCACCCCACAAGGAGCATAGTTCAGTGGTTCAGCCAGAACAGTTAGCACTGAGGCTAGATCCACTTTCCTCAGGGATATATTGTTATAGCACTATTATTCCACTTTAGCTGCCATGTGGAATTGTGAGGATTGTAGTTTAGCAAGGCCAAAGAGCTCTCTAGCTGAGAATTATAAATACCCGTGACTCCATAAGCTGGTGGCATTAGTGCTATAACAATATAGCATGAATAGGGCATTAGACAGAGGCTTCACTAACCATTCTGAGATAGTTAAAATCACTTTTGCTTTAACAGTAGCTCCTTTTTCAGAGACAAAGAATTTTGCTGTCTGACCATTGAAGGAGAGCAGGCTTGTAATACTAAACTGCATGACAGCACCAAGAATAGTCCTATTGTTATTCAGGTTACAAGTACACCACTAAATTTGCTTCTTCAAAAATGACTTAGATTTGTCTAAGACCAGCATTCTATCCATTAATGTCAACCCTTGAAAAATTTATAGTCATTCCTTTTCCTGAGGTTTCCCCTCTCTGAGATTAATATAGAAAAGCAGCTGGACTTTTCAGACAATCTACTGAGGATGTTTTAAATATAAAAATAAAAAGAGGAAATGGGGGTTCAGAGGTTGGTACACATCTAATTGAGTCTGGACAAAGAATTAAACTAAGAAATAAGAAAAGTTAAGAAAATGCAGACCACACACTCTGAGGTACAATCACTTAGATGGAATGACAAGGGCTCTCAGGAGATATACTTCCTGTTCCCATCTAGGGACACCCTGAAAACAGAAAACTGATGACAACCAGGCTTTATTAGTATATTTAGCATCAAGGCAGAAGTTCTGCTTTGGTTCCTGCTTTGGTATCTGGAGGAGCATGCATTCAGCAAAATGTTGTCATTTAGAAAATCCCTGCATATTCTGAATATGAGGGACACATACTCCAGGATCTCACAAGAGTAACAAATTACAGTATTAGAAAGTGGAAAGTGAGCTAAGAAACCTAGGTCACACATTATAAATATAATCATATATGCTGTAATTCAGTGCATCTTAAGCTATGTGATGTGGGGGACCAGTAGAGTTTTTTCTCAATGTGCCAGAAACCAGCACCATATTTGTGCTTGTTGATCACAATTATTGTTTCCTTCTTGGAAGCTCTGAGACCAGTAGCCAAAGGCTTGGGGACTGTTCAGGGACCACCACTTTGAGTAGCATTGCTTTCAATTAAACAACCATATAACAATCTCCAAGTCATTGGCTACTAGGCAATGGCAAGTGTCCAGGAAAAAAAGAAACAACTGTATCAAGTGGGCACACATTTAGTGCCCGTTCCTGATGTACTGCAAAAAAATAATTGTCAGTCCCACACATCCAATACCCTCTACTGCCATAGAGGAAAGAGGCAAAGACAGAAGAGTAGGATAAAAATGTGAGCATGATTTTTTGTTTCAAACTCCAATAGCCAGCAAATAATCCTAAAGGATGGGCATTTCAATATTTTTTCCTCACTCTTGCTGTAAGGAGGATGCTTAAATGTGGCTGATAAATTGTAGGGATACTGATTTTTTAATGAGACAGGCACTTTCTCATGTCCCTTTCCATGCATTATTTGCTGTTATGAAAGCATACTAGACAAATTGCCCAATGTTCTTCCCAATCTTTGGCCAATGGTCAGTACTAAAACATTTATGTCTTTGGAATTTAAATAATGAAGAATATCTTCCTTCACACACTCCTTGCCCTGATTCCAGATCCATCATCCAGAACATCCAACCAGGGCATCTTCTGAGAACAGGATGTCAATGCTTTATGTCCCCACACAACCCTTGCTTTTTAAAACTTTTGCTTATTTAAGCATTTTGTTGTTTTTCACAAATACAGAAAGCCAAAGAACATACATTATGTTCTCACCACTTATGTATGTTAAAAAGACATGCAATATAAAAGGGAAAAAAGATAGAGGAGAGAAGAGGAGAAAATATCTGAAATATATTTAATGCCTCTTATTTGTCCATGGGATGTAAGAAAATACACTGAACTAGAACTGTCAAAGGTTTCAACCTAATAATTCCAGTGCACAAGATTACATTTTCTTGTTTCCATTAAAAAAAAAAAGATTCGTGTACTGCCAAATTGTAGTTTTATAGTACATTCCAGGGTGAGCAAATGTGGTTTCAGTGCTGGACCCTGGACTTGACCTCTGGAGACCAGGGTTCAAATACCTGCTCTGCCATGGAAACCCAGTGGGTGACCTTAGGGAAGTCTCACACTTTCAGTCTCAGAAGGAAGCAAGGGCAAGCCCCCTCTGAACAAATCTTGCTAAGAAACACCCATAATAGGTTTGCCTTAGGGTCTCCATAGGCCAGAAATGATTTGAAGGTACACAGCCATCACCACCACCACATCTTACCAGAAGTACCCCGAAAAGTCCTCTCTTATTTTATCGCAACCCTTTTCATCTCAGGAGTGAACTCACTCTATCAGCAGTGTTTTCTCCTGTTTTCTCACCTTTATTCTGCCCTCTGGAATCATGGCACCAGTACTAAGAGAGCCATCTTCTATTTGAATTGAACCCAGTTCCACCTGGCTTTGTACCTAAAGGTCCATAGGACCCTCTTTCCCTACCTTCTTTTTCTGTGTTAGAAAGTGAATTTGCTTTAAATGGGGAGAAAATGTCCCATTTAATCTAATTTCTTTTTTTGATGTCCATTATGTGTTATCAGGGCTGTGTTTATCCTATACACCTTGATGTTCTGTACTGTGCAATCATATAATCCGGCATCCAAAATCAGGTCTTCTTTGCTTGCAGTTTTTCTTTAAAACAAAATTTCTAGCTGTGTCTCCTCTTTGTAAGCAGTACAGCCAAAAAACATTTAAACTTTTCGTAAAGACAGCAGGATACCTCTGGATTTTGAAAAGAATACTGTTTGTAATAATAGCTGAATATTTGCTGACCTCCGTAATATTAACAATAATTCAACCAGAGAAGTATAATGGCAGCAAGTTACAGTGAGCTCTTGGTATCTGCTAGGGTTTGGTTCCAGGACACACATGCACCTGTCATTGATACAAAAATCTGTGGATGCTGAGGTCTCATTAAATACAATGGGATAGTAAAATGGTGCCCCTTATATAAAATAGAGAAATCAAGGTTTGTCTTTTGAAACTATTATTATTATTATTATTATTATTATTATTATTATTATTATTATTATTATTTAATACTTTCAAGCTATGGATGATGGATTCTGTGGATAAAGAGTACGTGGATATATAGTGCCAACTGTATAAACAATTGGAGACAGTATATTGTTAGGTAATCTCTGCCACTGCCAGGGTGGGAAGGCCACACAACTTGGTGGGTTACACCATTTGATTTCAGATGACACATCCATTTTGGGAAACCAGAAGTAACACTGCATCACTCCCGGCCAAATTTTGTGTCATTGTGTGGTTGTTTTTGTTGTTGTCACTATTTTGGGATATGAACCTCCAAAATAGTAGTTTTCAGCATGTTAAGGCTTTATTGGTTGAAAAAATGTAGGAGGGCAAACAACTGAGGGCATATTGGGGGCTTGGGTGTATAAATGGGTGTTCCAAGGGCCACACTGAATCCCACGAGTGCCACAGGCCACACAATTCCCACTTCTATGGAGGATTGATGATACTGTATGTGCATGAAAAGAGAGAGAAAATTGGTAAGGCAGCAGCTCTTTGCACCAATTTTATTTTCATCAAAGCAATCGAGATCCTAACTAACAATTGGATGAAGCAGCACCATCTTTTACTTTGAGGGTCCAAAGTGTGTTTTATATCTACAATATTTTACCTCTATAATAGATGCACATCAGAGGTTGAAATTATCTAAGGTCACCTACTAACTTCATGAGAGGTGAGATTCCAGCCATGGTTTTCATGGTTAAAGCTTTCAACCACTGTGGTTCACCATATCACCCATATGGACAACATTTTTCCTGGATCAAACTTTATACCAACCTGGGGTTTTGAGAAAGAAAAATAAAGAAGTGGAAACAGCAGAGGCAAGATCTTTGGTTATATTATTTTACATTCAGTTCTGCATTTACACAAAAGAATTTGTTTCCATTAAAAAAAAAACACATTCTAACTAAGTATCTTTGCCTTTCAGCACATGATACCTGTATATTTTAAAAACAACCCTTCCACCAGTTTCCCAGGATTAAAATGGGACAGCCACTGAATGTTTCAGACTTGAAGGTTTGGTGACCCCTAGTGGCATTGACAGTGGCAAACTAAAGCATACCAGCATTGTCAAGTTGAACAACTAGTTGTGTAATGGTACATTTTGAAGCACACGTTCATTGTGACAGATCCCTGAGAAGAATCCAAAACTGCAGACAGCTGTGCTCATTCATAGTAACAAACCACTTCCAGCAATTTTCATCTCCACAAGTTTTTCGCAAAGTTCAACTGTCCGTTCAAGGCACCCTATAATGCTTTAGATTACAGTACAAGATTTGTTTTGTTATATGTCATCTAGTCAATGGAGGGGTATCTCAGAAAATTATATTGTTGCTGCAAAAATCTATTTCTCTCAGTTACTGTGGCAGTTGTGGCTAAGTCCAAAAGGAATATAAATCTGAAGAGGGAGGGCAGATGTATTTGTCTCTGCTTATTGAAACAACCTAGTGCTTTGACTCTGTGTGCTCCTGGCTCCGCTACAACACAGTAATTGACAGACAAATCAAGACGTATTTTGTTATAAACCAACTGCAGCTACAATTATTGTCATCCCATTGAACTCAAAACAAATATTCTTCTGCATCATAGGACTCTATTGTAAGTACGCAGATGGGCTTCCTTCACAATCTGGAATTAATACGGTCCCCAGAATGGAGTCACACATTTCATATTCAGAATTTGGTCCCTGAAGCCAATGTTCACATTTGAACACTTCTGGTAAACTATCACTGTTCCACAAGATGATGCTATCACATCACTCTCACAGAAAAGTATTATTTTTAGGTCTTCTCTAAAATTTCTAAGGAAATCTTGGTCCCACATTTCTAAGAATAGAGAAGTAATTTAGTCGTAAAAAGTTGAAGTTTCCATCTGCTTCATCTTTTAACATCCTCCCTTAGCAATTATGGTCCTCCCTTTTCTCTTTTCTTGAAACATTACCATTCTTCTGCCTATGTTCCTCCCCAATATTTTCTAACATATTATTTTATTATTTAACCTTTATACACTACATAACATAAAAATGCACACTGAGTGAGCTGTGGAGTATTTTCTGACCCTCAATGAGAACTCCAATGTCTCACTGAGTGGGGCAAGCCTACTGACTATTAGCACATTCCACTTCTGCTTCACTGCATCATGGTTTATCTATTTATTTATGTTTGGCTTAATAAATTATATTGGTGATAAAGACCAGTTGACAGTTCTCAACTCAATCTAATCTAGACATGTTTACTAACGAAACTCCAATTAATTAAATGGGACTTAATTCAACATAACAGTATATATTATTGCAATCTAGAGCAACCATTTAATTAATGATTAGGGCTGGGATTAATGATTGGGAGTCTATAGCTACACAGCATAATATCTGTTTATCTTGATAAAAATGAATGGACTTTTCAGCATGTTTGCTAATGTTTGTTCAGTGCAGCTATACATGTCCACAGAATTACTGTATCATTCCAACTTGTAACTGAAAAATTAGCTTTGCAAATTCCAGTTTTTAAAATGTCTAATGTGTCCATTCTGGTTTTATGCAAAAATAATTGGATGGAATAAAACCCAGTGGCCATAAAAGGACTGTTACAGAGAATGTGCAGAAACCTAGAAAACTCTTTTGCAGGCACAGACCCAGAGGAAAGACCAGTTACTGTTTTCCAGCTCCACATCTGAGGGTGTCTCCAGCATACAAATGATGTCCCAGATTAACGTCTTGCCTGCTAATTCCCTCAGTCTGACCCTCGCTGGCCTTTTCAAACAAGTACACATTAATTTGAATCCTCCTCTTGTGCCATGTCTGCCAAAAGGGTTTCCCTGCTATCCTGACTAATAAGAAACTGATGTTGCAGTGCCTGGCTAGAGCTTCTCTTCCACCCTTTCAATCCCTGCACACTAACCACTGACCTTCACTGCCTCCCACCAAGCCACAGGGGCTGCATCTGCACTGCAGAAATATTGCACTTTGACACTGCTTTAACTGCCATGGGCCAAATGATATGGAAACCAGGGATTTGTGGCTTGTTGTGGCACCAGAGCTCTCTG
>NC_056524.1:214713700-214974076 GCF_019175285.1 Sceloporus undulatus
ACAGAGAAGGTGAAATATCTCACAGAATTACAAATCACAGGATTTCCCTCAGCATAGAGCCATGGCAGTCACGGCGGTGTCAAACTGCATTATTTCTGCAGTGCAGATGCAGCCACTCTCACCCTCAACGTTTGTAATGTCTAAATTTCCATGCCAGGTTGGTACCTGCGGGAAAGGCTTTACCTCCAATGGGAGAAGGACTGCATTCTGTAAAACAATAGAATTATTATTATTATTATTTCCGGGATTTACAGAGAAGGTGAAATATCTCACAGAATTACAAATCACAGGATTTCCCTCAGCATAGAGCCATGGCAGTCACGGCGGTGTCAAACTGCATTATTTCTGCAGTGCAGATGCAGCCACTCTCACCCTCAACGTTTGTAATGTCTAAATTTCCATGCCAGGTTGGTACCTGCGGGAAAGGCTTTACCTCCAATGGGAGAAGGACTGCATTCTGTAAAACAATAGAATTATTATTATTATTATTTCCGGGATTTATATCCCACCTTTCTCCCACAATGGGATTCAAGGCGGGTTACAATATATTAAAAAGACAAAGCTAAAACATTGATTACAAAAGTTAAAAAATACTGGTAAATTAAATACGACTAACATTAAAACATAAATAAAAGCGGCATCAGAAATTCCAAATTTTACCTTGTGACTGGACACCAATCACAGAGGGTTGCAGCTAAATCTATGTCTAACTCAGGTGTTTATTTCCATGAAAGCGATTTTCTAGACTTTTTAGAAATATATTTAAAAGTAGTTCTTCCAATTCTAATACAGCTGACATGGTTGGGAGAAACAGCCTGTGGCTAAGGCAGAATGACAGTCTTGCAGTGTAGTCCAATATTAAGGTTGCACAGCATAACTGTGAGAACCAGTGTAGTGTAGTGACCTGAGCGCTGAACTATGAAACCAGGATTCGAATTCCGGCTTGTCCATGGAAACTAATGGGTGACCTCGGGCAAGTCACATTCTCTCAGCCTCAGATCTTGTCAAGAACAAACCTTTCCAAGAACAACCCACAATAGGTTCATCTTAGGGTTGCCATAAGTCCTAAATGACTTGAAGGCACACAGCAACAAACACCAGAACTGAAGCTAAGACTGGTTAACTACAAATTCCACCTGCCTCCTGGGAAATACCCTTCGGACAGGGTGACCAGATGTCCTCCTTTTCCAGGACTTGTCCTACATTTCAACTTTCCGCCCAGGAGGAATTACAAAATGTGCCCCATTTTGAGCATGATTAAGAAGCATGGATTTCTATGTGTGTTTTTAGCTTTGGTCATGTTCTACATTTTTCTTGAACGTCCTACATTTTGCTTTCTCTGGTCACTCTGCTTTCGGATTATAGCAAAGGTCAGTCTCCCCAAATGACCCCTGCCCTGAATACTTCCTTACTGAACCTGGCTAAAACAGCTAACATTTCATGGATAAATTTTTATGCTCTGTCCTTCCAAGAGGACAGGTCAGGGACAGCTGACCAGATGCCCTCACCACAAAGAAGGACAAGGCACCTCAAAATGTAAAACATTCCAGAAAAATGGAGGCTATGACCAAAGAAAAGCTAAAAAACAACCACAGAAATGTAAATTCATGCTTCTTAGTCCTGCTCCAAATGGAGGACGTTTTGGAATTCCTCTTGGACAGAAAGTTGGAGTGGAGGACATGTCCCGAAAAGGAGGGCCTCTAGACACCATGGGACAGGTGGCATTTTATATTACTCCCTCTGGTTCTGTTTCATATTATATAAATAAGAACAGGGTTAGAAAGTGCCTGAACTCTTGCTTTTGTGGCCACCTTGTGGCAAGTGCTAAAGAAGCCACAAAAATCCAATTTTATTGTTTTCTATGGTGTCTCCCATGGCTCAGTGGAGGAAAATAAAGCACTGAAGTTCTAACTACTACATGTCCTTCTCTTTATCTCTGTTGAACTCAAAGCCATAACTGTGTTAAGTCTGGAAAATCAGTATGGAAAATGATCTTGCAGCACCTTTGAGACTGGGGCTGCATGCACACCACAGAAATAATCCAGTTTGACACCACTTTTCTGCCATAGCTCAGGGCTATGGAGTCCTGGAATGTGTAGTGTGTTGTGGCACCAGAGCTCTCTGACAGAGGAGGCTAAATGTCTCACAAAACTACAACGCCCAAGCTTCCTTTTATTTATTTATTTACTTTATTTTATTTCAAGGGTTTATAAATGATAAATAAAAATTTTATTTGTATACCGCCCTTCTTTCAATCAGGGCGGTGAACAGCATCTATCAAAACAATACAATACAATACATATATTCAAAACACAACAGTGTACAATTTAAAATCACAATTAAAACCAATTCTAACCAGCATGACCACTGCTGTCGGAGGGGGGGGGGAAGACTAGCTGGAGCCTGTGTCTGGGAATGCAAGCTTAAACAAGAAGGTTTTTAATTCCTTCTTGAAGTGGGTTAGGGAGGTGGCCGAGCGGAGCTCTCCGGGCAGCGAATTCCAGAGGGTCGGGGCCGAGATGGTGAAGGTCCTCCTGGCTGTGGAGGCCAATCTTGCTCCAGGGACCCTCAGTAGTTGCTGCCCAGAAGTTCTGAGTGTGCGGGGCGGATTGTATGGGGAGAGGCGGTCCTCTAGGTATCCTGGGCCCAAGCCATTTAGGGCTTTATAGGTCATAACCAACACCTTGTATTGCGCCCGGAAGCGAATAGGCAGCCAGTGCAGATCTTTAAGCACTGGTGTTATATGACTGGTCCTGGATATGCCAGTGACCAGTCTGGCTGCCATGTTTTGTACCAATTGTAGCTTCTGGGTTTGGTACAAGGGTTGCCCCATGTAGAGCGCATTGCAGAAATCCAATCGAGAGGTTACCAGAGCATGTACCACCGTTTCAAGGTCCCTGTGGCCCAGGTAGGGATGCAGCTGGCGTATCAGCCGAAGCTGATAACAGGTGCTCCTGACCGTCGCATCCACCTGAGATGTAAGGTGAAGTGACGAGTCAAGGAGCACCCCCAGGCTGCGTACAGAGTCCCTCATGGGAAGCGTGACACCGTTCAGGACAGGTGGAACCGCCGCCATCCCTGGACCAGGAGAACCTATCACGAGTACCTCCGTTTTCTCTGGATTCAGACTGAGTCGGTTTTCCCTCATCCAGCCCATTACCGACTCCAGACAGGCCACGAGAGGAGAGATGCCATCCTCAGTCACTGCATCAGTCAGAGACATAGAGAAAATTATTTGGGTGTCATCAGCGTACTGATAAACCCGCGCCCCATGTCTCCAGATGATCTCTTCCAGCGGTTTCATGTAAATGTTAAAAAGCAGGGGGGGATGACAGACTGCTTCTTGAGGGACACCAGATTGTAAACCAAGGGGCCCTCTTATCGGGAGCCACAATAGCGATACCAGGCGACATAATTATTATTGCATCAAGGGGCTTCGACGGGAGGGCTTTTTTAACAGCGGGTTTTTAACAATGGCCAATTTTAAGCTGGATTGGAAATTGGCCCCCGTCCCTCCAAAGATATGTATTTATAAATTCCGGTGTAACAACGAGGTTACACCGGTCCCCTGAAGCCACTAGCCATGGAGGGTATAGGGATCGAAGAGCCGAGAGGCACGGTTAATCTTCCGAAAACTTCTAAGGATTTCTTGTCCACATACTCAGTTACTGACCAACTTTCAAAAACTGATCCAGTTAATGGAGTCCACCCGGGGAGGCTATGGAGACGCTTCTACCCTAGGTTTCTGCCCTATAATACCTGGCGGTTGAGGACCTTCGCTATCTCCGAGCAGATTTTATCCTCGGAAAAGAAGTTGTTTCTCTTTGTTTGTTATAAACTGGTCACGGAGCAGGCCTTAGAGGGTTCAAGGATCTGGTTCTGGGCAAGGCATAGGGAGTTGAGTTAATTTCCCTGTACTACCCTGAACAAACTCTGCTGTGGAACGCGGACTACCGGCGGAGCGACACGAGCACCATCAGGAACGCAGTTCTTAGCTGCTCGTATCGCCTCTCCGTAGTCCTCCAAAAGGCGGTCCTAGGGGAGGAAGCCTTTGTAGGCTAAGGTAGGTGTTTCCGCCCTACGGCAGCTGATGCTCCTAGCCGTCGGCAGAAATACCCGGGACTTCCTCACCCGGAGATCTTCGTTATTTTACAGGGCTTATGGTTTTTTTTTGGAAGCAAGGCCCCCTGACTTGAGGCGCGCTTGGTGGAGAGCGAATCTTGTTGTATAGCCCTAGAGAGACCTGTATCCCAGAAGATTTTACCAGTCAGGGCTATATTTTCCCTCAAACAAGAGTCACAGTTCATTCCAAACCATGTTACACCCCTCCCTAAGGCTTCTTGGAAACCTTTTGGTTCCATCAGCCATTCGAGGGGTGGGAACCATCCTACATAGGTCCACCCACCCCGGGGGGTGATTGTGGGGATCTAGGTAGGAGGCCCTTGATTTTTGCCTCCACAAGGAAAACATGACTCCGTCATGACCAGAGGGGAACTTATTAATTATTTCCGCCACCAGGATTTTTCCGCTTCCTGCAAAAGACCAAATCAAGTGTATTACCGCAAAATGCGTTTGGACCTGAGATCAGCTGGGACAGGCCCATGGCCGCCATGGTATTCATGAATTCCTGAGCCGCCAACCGGATGGGAACATAGGTTGGCCGCGAAGGGGATGGAAGGGGATGTTGAAGTCACCAGGACAAGTAGCCTGGGGTGTTTCCAACCAGCAGCTCCGAGACCAAACTTGTTGTCAGCTCGTTAAGGAGATCTGTTAGCGCGCACGGGGGTGGCCGATACACCAACAAAATCCTAGCTGTTCCTAGCTTTCAGGGTCAGGTAAATACACTCGATGAGAGAAGTTTGACAGACAGATGTGGTTTCTGGTGAGGAGACAAGGTGTTTTATGTACCAAGGCAACACCCCCCCCCCCGGCCCACCAACCCTGGACTGGTTCTTCACCGAAAACCCGGCAGGGAGGGCCTGTGCCCACCCAGCATCCCCTCAGGGCCCAAGCCAGGTGTTTGGTTAATGCAAGCCAGGTCACACTTACTCTCCTCCAGCAGATCGTAAATAATTGGGTCTTGTTGTTAATTGACCTGGCGTTGCACAGGAGCGCAGAAGAAGGGTTTGTGCATGGCTTGAGTGACCCTCAGGTCCTTTCGTTTTGGGGAGGGACAGGAAGGAGAGATAGATATGACACATCGATTCTCGCCTTCCTCGTAACGTGAGTCCACTCTCCTACCGCCATACTCCCCCTGCCACAACCACCCTATGGGAGCTCCGCTCAATGCAGATATTAACCTCTCACTCCCAAACCGACAATTCCCACATCCATATCCTCCCCCTCCCCTCCCCAGCAACGAAAAGGAACAGAGGTATGCCACAACAGAACATCCTCTGTTCAGAAGCTGCAGCACACAACCTCCTGCCCCAAAGATTGTGGCGGGCCTCCCCGGGCCGGGTGGCGCATACTGCGGGCACCTCTAAACAAGAGGAGAACCGCCCGGCAGCAAACGCAGCTCTCGGTGGAGTCCGGTGGCAAGGGGAGGCGTGGCGGAGGAGACCAGGCAAGCTGGCTTTAAGCATGCCGCTGCCCCGACACGCCCCTCTCTCCACCTTCCCCCCAGATGTCCCAAATTTGGCTCACCAGAGCCGCCGCCAAGATGCAAAAGGAGAATGGAGTCGAAACAAACAGTCCATGGGCGGCCTCCCCGGGCCGGTGCCTTTCCTCTCACAATGGGATTCAAGGAGGGTTACAATAATTTTAAAAAGACAAATTAATTTTAAAAGACAGAAGTATAAGCATCAATTTACAAAAGTTTTAAAAAAAATTATTAAACATTATTAATATTAAAATGTCACAACACATTTAAAACCAGCACAAGTAAAATTCAGCTGCCAAATGAGTCATGGCAGTTAAAGCGGTGTGAAAATGGGTCATTTCTGCAGTGTGGATAAGGTGAAAAAGAGAAGTTGGTAGTGGGAGCTTTGGGTCCAAAACACACTGGAGAAACAATCCAGTTTGAGACCACTTTCACTGCCCTGGCTCAATGCTAGGGAGTTCTGGCAACTGTAGCCTTCTCTGTCGGAGAGCTCTGGTGCCACAGTAAATTACAGTTCCCAGGATTCCCTAGAACTGAGCCAGGGCAGTTAAAGTGGTCTCAAACTGGGATATTTCTGCAGTGTGTTTTGGACCTTGGTAGACTTGAGCCTACTTCCTCAGATGCATGAGGTGGAGTGGGAAGCCATTGGGAGTCTTTTGTTTTGTTGTGGACCAAAATTGTGGTACATTCCTTTGCATAAGTGTCTCTATGGAGTGACACTGTTCTTTTTTCTAGCTCTATGAACACACGCTATTGCGTACTTATCCCTATTGAGTGACTCTAAATTTTTCTAGCTCTATGGGTTCTACGGACGCCAGCTCAGCGCTTGAGAAGGACGCTTTTGCGTCTTACGTCATCAACACTCGACTGGAATTTCCTTAGCAACGGAGGGATGCTTCCGCTGTAGCCTTGATGGAGCTAAGGCTCCAGTTGGCGCTTAACGCGGACGCTTTTGCGCTTGACGTCATCAACGCGCGGCCGGAGTTTCCTTAGCAACGGAGGGATGCTTCCGCTATGGCTTTGATGGAGCTGAGGCTCCAGTTGCTTCTCCTGTTGTCAGGATTGGCAGCAGCGGCCGAGGTTGAAAACACCACTTTGAGGGGCGAAGAAGTGAACAGTACGGTGGCTCCAGAGGGACTTAACAGTACTGTGGCGGCGACAGAGGAGGAAAACTCTACTCTGTCGACAGAGGGACTGCCTACTGAGGCGCCCGAAGGAGTCCAGAGGGAAGAAGGTGGCTCTCCAGCCGGTGAGGGAGCCTGAGGAAGCCAGGGAACGCATTCACACGCAGATACAAACCCATCCTCTAATTAAGAGATAGCTAGAACTTGCAAAGGTTATGTTAGCTGCGTCCGCACTACAGCAATAGCCCATTTTGACACCGCTTTAACTGCCCTGGCTCGATGCTAGGGAATTCTGGGAACTGTAGTTTCTTGTGTCATTAGAGCGCTCTGGTGGCAGAGGACTTTATCACAAAGGTGGAAACACTGGTAGTTTAAATGGCGATTATCCCATGAAAATTGCACAGTCGCGATTAAAACCATGATTAACATTTTCACACATAATAATAATAATAATAATAATAATACAATTCATATATATATATATATATATATCCCGCTCCTCCACACGGTCAAAGCGGGCTTGTGATAAAATAAACCAATGAAGTACAATAACAGTATAATAACATTATAACCCTACCCCTCCCACCAACAATAATAAAATACACTTGAATTATCAATTACTAAAAAACAACTGTTAATACTGTAATTAAATAATAATAATAATAATAATAATTTTTATTAATTTTTTATATTTTATAATAATTAATTATTAAATAATAATAATAAAATGATAAAAGAACCGTTATCCCGGAAATCACCAGGGAAAAACAATGCAATAAACAGCAAATAAATAAATATAATTCACAGATGATTGCCTGGTTAATCCCGGAATAGTTGCGCTTTGATCACTTTTCGTTGCGACGTCATGTGAAAACTTTTACTGCGACCGCACGGTTTTCATAGGATATTCCTGGGATGAGGGAGCTTCAGTCGCGACGTTGTGTGAAAATCGTAATTGCGAATGCTCAGTTATCACAGGATAATCGCCATTTATACTTCCAGTTTTTCCCCACGTGATAAAGTCCTGAGCAACGATAAATGTCTTGCAAAACTACAAATCCCAGGATTCCATAGCATTGAGCCAGGGCAGTTAAAGAGGTCTGAGACTGGATTATTCCTGTAGTGCAGATGGAGTCTAAAAAGGCGAAAAGCAGTAGGTTTGGTAGCCTTGAACTGACTTCCTCAGATGCATGAGGTGGAATGGAAACTCCAGTGGGAATCCATTTTGTGACTCCATACATGGAGCCAATGCAGTTAAGGCAGTCTCAAACTGGATTATTTCTGCAGGCTTTTTGTCCCAGGAGCATGAATTCCCTTTGCTTCCCCCTCGAGCGCCATTTTGGGGCTCTTGTGGTTGGCGTGTCTTCAGCCCCCATTTTATCAAAAACTCCCCATTGCATCCTTGAAGCTGGGCTGTAAAGCATGGCTCTGCTCTTACAAAAGTGTTTCTTTTTCTAAGGTGCGTGGGAAGATATCATCTACCCTACTATTATGAGGGGGGGGGGAGGAAATAGAAATGTTGAAATGGCATATGTAGAAGCTGCTGCGAGAGCCAGCATGGGATAGTGTAGGACTGGGACTGAAGATCGGGTTCGGTTCTCTGCTCAGCCATGGAAACCCACTGGGTGACCTTGGGCAAGTCACATCCTCTGGGTCCCAGAAACCACAGTGATAGTTTCACCTTGTTCTTAACTGCCTTGGAGTGGGCCCCGACTCCTGGTGACCCTGGAGATGAGACATCTCCAAGAACCACTATCTTCCACTGCTTAGGTCCTGAAAATTGAGGCCCCTGATACCCAGGGTGACCAGATGGTCTCATTTTCCAGGACATGTCCTACATTTCAACCTTATGTCCAGGAAGAATTCAAAAATGTCCTCTATTTTTAGCATCACTAAGAAGCCCATTGAGTAGCACTGTGTTTGCTGTTCGCCTTTAAGAAATGCATCTGCAGTCGTCCCTCCATTTTCGCAGGGGATCTGTTCTGGACCCACCCCACCCCCTGCGAAAATGGAAATTCACAAATATTCAAACCCCATCAGCTTCAGTAGCTGCATGCTCCCACGCGTGCACCAGTTTAACCCTCCCCACTTGCCGGTCTGCGAAGGACCGAGGCCACGGACTCGAAGTCCGTGAAAATGGAGGGATGACTGTACTTGGAAGCCTGTCCTCACTGCAAATAGTGGGGGTAAGACAGACCTGCTAGAGCCCTAAGATCTTCCAAGGAAGGCTTTCTTTCAGTCCCACCACCATCTCAGGCTCACTTGGTGATAATATGAGAGAGAGGCTTGTTGGTGGCTGCTCCGAGCTCAGACCCTCTGAAACTCCCTTCCACAGGAGGCTAGTCTGGCTCCCTTCCTGCTGGCCTTTCTCCAGCAAGTAAAAACGTTTTTATTCAGGCAAGCATTTTAAAATCACGACAGAGTGCCTTTTATATGTGGTATGTTATTTAACCCTTGTATGGTTTAGTCTTAATTTTATATTGTTCTAAGTTATTTTAATTGTTGTTTTTTTAAATGTTTTTAAAATGCTTTTATCTTGTGAGCCACCTTGGGTCCCTTTTTGGGAGAAAGGCGGCATAAAAATGAAATTAATAAAATAAATCCTTCTTAAGCTCTTTTTTCCTAGAAATAGCAGCAGACAAGACTTGTCCCCAGAGCTTTTGTTTTGGGTGCATTTGTTTCTCGGAGAGGAAAAGGACAGCAAAGGTGTCAGTCAATGGGCTGCTTGAGGGCACAGTGCAAAGGATCCCCCCACTAATTTCAGCATAATGGATAAATGAAAATGTTTGCCAAATAACGCATGTGGACAAATGAAAGGAATAAAATCTAGCTTCAGTCAAGGGTTTGACTGCTAGTAAAGTACAATTTTGAACCTTTGTCTTGCTCAGAGTTCTAGAAGTCTGTGGCAAGCCAACAAGACATATTAACAGATATAAATTCATCAGAAAAATACAGTTGAATACATAATATGAGTCCCAGTCCTGGGAAAAGAGCAGTATACTACTACTACTACTACTACTAATAATAATAATAATAATAATAATGTACAGTATATGTAATATAGCTGTAAATAAAACATATGAAATGGATTTATATTTATAAGTGTTTTTAACTTTATTTGGTAATGGCCTACATTTTTCTTGAATGTCCTACATTTTGTGTGCCTTGTCCTTCTTTGCGGTTATGCTATCTGGTCACCCTGCTTTTTGGGACGAGAGTTCTCCAACCAGCACTGGCTGCAATGGCTTTGGAATTGTCATACAAAAAGTAATATTGGGGATGGGTTTTGGAGCTGTAGTCCAAAACAGCATTTATTTTCCAAGCTCATCAACACTGATAGGTTATGTAGCCTTTTTCTCAGTTCATGGCCTTTTGTGGGGAGGGGGCTGGCTGAATCCTAACTGTCTTATCCCTTTGCTTTTCCTTCCCCCCCCCCCCCCCCCCCCCCCCCCCACAGGTTCAGTCTGCCCCTGTGACTTGCACCCAGGCTTCTGTGACCTCAACTGCTGCTGTGATTCAAGCTGTGGCTTGGATTGCAACCTGGAGAATCCCGAGTGCCCTTTCTCCTTCTGTCTTCCAGGAAGCACCAGGTAAGATCATTGAATGGAGAATCTCACCTCTATTCAGTGTGTAAGGAAAGGATGGTAAGCCAGTGGGAACTGACAAGATACCTAGCAATGTTGCTTCTTTTCCTTGGGAATCTGTGCATGCTTTGAAGCTATGTGTCTGATGTATTTTAGGATAGGAACTAAGTTGAAATGTTAACAGGTGTAATAAAATTTAACTGTTGTAAAATATGAAAAGGTGCACAGAGGAATCTGACCAAAGCAAATAAGAGATTCTCTCTGGTCCTGAGGGCCTGTAAGGTTCAGTTTGGACACCTGTTGTAGCTAGGGATGCATGGAAAGGCCCTATTTCTTTGGAAAATTTACTTCAAATATCCTGCCCCATCAATATGTGGGCTGGGGAAGAAGAGCTTTTTCTGGGCTTGCTTGCACATACTTTGCATATGGAAGATTGCAGAGTGAGATCTTGGAATCTGTAGTTAAAATGATTTTCAGGTAGCTGAGCTTGAGCATTGCCAATCAGAGTAAACAGTACTGTGCTAATCAGAGCAATGGTAGCTTTCCATATACTGTGTATTTGTTTATACAATTGTCCCTCCATTTTCATGGAGGATCTTTTCCGCTGCCCCTCCTGCGTAAATGGAAATTCACACATATTCAAGCCTAATTGGTTTGAATGGCCATGCGTTTCCACGTGCACCATTTTAACCCTCCCTGCTTGCTGATCCATAAAGGACTGATCCATAAAGCACTTGAAATCTACGAAAATGGAGGGAGGACTGTACTGGCATTTTAAAAGTGGTAACCTGCATGCTTCTAGACTCCTACTGAATTCTGCACATGACTCTGAGACAAATTTGCACGGTTTCTATAGCCATCCCTTCCATAAAGTTGAAACAGGAAACTACTTAGAATATATACTTCATTGTTTACCAGAGCTGCAGCTCTGTTTAGCAATCCTGCTAGAAATAATTGTGTGGAGTGTATTGTTGATGCAAATTTGCTTAAATTGAGCATCTGTGATTTTTGTATGCTTATGTTTTCTGCTTAGGGCTGTGAGTCAGGTGTGTTTGGAAAAGTCCCTCATTTTCCGAAATAACACTCCTTACCGCACTCAAATCCTTCCCAGTCCTGATGGATGTGCATTTCTCTTCTGTGTGCAGTTAAATGATCGTAAGTTTGAATTAGCATCTTGATTGTTTTTCTTTTTGGGCAAGGTTCTTTTCTAAAAGTATATTTTAGGAACAAACATGCAAGCTGTACTTGGGGTGGGGGCAGTTTGGTCTTTGGTGGAGAAGTAGGAGATATAATGGAAACTTTATACAGTTTTTAAAATTAACAATAAATTTGGAATGCTCAGTAATAATCCAGCAGCATTTGGTGAGCTGAACTTTGCCTACTACTGCTTTACGTACTCCAGTAAAATTTTTGCACAACTCTGTAGTTCTGCTGAGGACTAGAACTATCCAGTGTTTGTGCAAATATACTGAAATTGGCTGCTGCTGCTGCTGCTGCCACAGTGAAGTGATCAATGGAGCTGCTGATGGCACTGGAGGAAGGGACTCTTGCTGTAGATCAAGTGAATCTTACTCTATAGCAAAAGCATTCTAAACCTTCCATGCTTTGAGGTTTATTAATTTATTTGATAAAGATTGTTGCCCTTCATAGGAACAATATTTATTCCAAGTGGTTTACAATGTATTTTAAGGCAAAGATATGAAAGTGTTAACGAGCTAATTCATAAATAAGCAAATAACATAGTTAGCAGATTACTCAATTAAAGTAATAACTTCCTGTCTGTGTTAAATTATGCCATTGTCCCAATAGTGTTTTGAAATTGCAGAACATTAAAATGGCTCACAGGATAACATTGTTTTAGTCTAAGACCTAAAAGGGAATAAAGTGGACTACATCAAGCCTCTTTGGAGAGGGACGTCCAGCAAAAAAAGTCTGTAGTCACTCAGTAGTTTTATGCACTCAGACAAGGAGTAGAGAATGAACTGTTAACAAATGCAGATGCTTATTGTTTGCTGTGAAACAATTTTTACTTCTCAGTGAAATTCCTACTGGACAGATTTGCCAAAGGGAGTAAGATACCACAAATATTGCAGTGTTGCTGATGGGCTTACTTTTTTCATTTCTTTCTATAGCAAAACTGAACTACTTACAAGAACCACAGTTAGTTACAAAAACAAACTTCCCAGCACTTTCAGCACAATATGGAGGGTCATCCTTCATATTATCAGAACAAGCTCAGTCACCTCCAGCTGCCTTTTACCGGGTAAGTTGGCCCTCAGATACCAGTAATTGTTTGTTCTGAGGATGTTTCATGGTAAAAGGGCTTCTGCTAGATTATGTCTAGACAGAAGATGTTAAAGTTAATTTTTCCTTTTTAGTATTCATCCTTCTAATTTCTTCTTTTTTCAGTATGATAAAACCTGCTTCATAGCTTACAGCACAAGCTTATTCAGAGACCCATGCTCTTGCATGAGGATGAAGGAATAAACACATACTTCTGTTGCATGTTTTACATCTTTATGTTTTTGTTATGTTTAAGTTGTGTTTGTACTGTTTAATTGTAGGCTGCCTATAGACCTATTTGTGGAGGGAAAATGTGATGTAAATTGAATGAATGAGAGAGTGAATGAATGAAGAATGAATGAATAAATAAATAAGAAAGAGCTACTTCAGTAGTGTTACTCTTCCTGATGCTTATGCTCCTTTTCTATGTGTGTGTTGCTGCCTTTCAACAATTCTGTTTCCATTTCAGGCTGGGGATCAAATTCAGACCTACTTTGCTGCATCATCCATGCTGAGTGTTCTGAAACAACCTACAGACCTAGGACTCAGCCAGCTTTGTGTTGATGAGAATCCTGCTGGTGAGCATGTGGACCTGAGCAAAGTTTTGATGTCACTTAGCAGTGATTCACAAATTTTGTCTTGACTTGTGTGCCATTCACTCTCAATGTTTCTGTTTCTTGCCTCACAGAGGCCAAAATAAATGAATCCCTTTTCTTGTTCACTGCTGGGAAAGGGTGAGGAGCTGGTGTACAGGAATGTGTGACACAGTCAATAAGCATTTCTGATTATTTTGGGGCCGTGTTGGCCTTCAAGAAGTAAAGCTTCCATGTCTGCTAGGAGACTCTGTCATCATTCTGAGGGGTTGTTTTATTCATAGGTCGTGTGCCAGAGAGAGCAGCTGACTGTCAAAGGACTTAGGAGCAGGTGTAATCTAGAAACATAAGAGGTCATGGTGAGGTGCTCATACTCAAGGATAGTATGAATTGAACTGAAACCTGGGTTTTGTAAAGCCAGATGGTCAGGATTGGTATGGGTGGTCAGCTGATGAAGTACATGTCTAGGTGATAGAGCTGAATGTGTAGCATAGACAGTGTATATATTTGAAGCACAGAGCTCAGATTGCCTGGTTTCTGGCATCACGGAGTGTTGGTGATGGATCCAGGATGTAAGATGCTGGAGGATAACTGTTGGAAGCCTTCATTTAGGATGCAATCACATTGCCCTTTTGGTCTGCATTGTAGAAGCTTTCTGATTTGTTCTTCTTCTGTTGTCACTTATTTATTTTTCAGCCTTTCTCGAGAGTAAAACCACAAGCTGTGTGCGGATTTTTACTGACCTGATGAGTAGCTGTACCACTGACCCTGCGCTGGATGCAGCTTCATACTACCGTGACTTCACTGTGCTAAAGGTATCAATATTTGGTCTACAGTTGACCCTGCTGTTTCACTGTCTTGGTGTAATATTGCTTATCTTTCCTAGTACAAGTAAGCTTCTGATGGTGGCAGTACTACTTCTATCACTTATTCTTGTAAATTTATTGCAACTACTTTCTGAAAAACATTCAAGGATTCTTACAACAATTAAAATATATTGAAACTGGAAAAAATATAATACAAAGGCACATCTTCTCTCAAGAATAATTTTTCAAGCATCCTAGAAATATGAGTCTATTTTTGCTTTCCCTATTTAAAATAAGTCTTTATTTCCAAATAACTTAGAAATCTTGAGGAAAAAGCTTAAATTTCTACTAGACTGATACAGGAATAAGAGTTATAGTTCTTATAGAAAAGCTCTATTCTCAATGGAAAAGTGTTCATTGTTAAAAAAAAAAAGAGAGATTAAGACTGCAAGACTAATGTCAGGGTTTTAAAGACTATATGTTCTTATGGAATAAGGTGTCTGTGATTTCTTTTTTTCAGGTCCCAGTCAACGTTACTCTGTTCCAACCTGTACAGGTGAGATGATCTTAGTGACAGTATTTGTTATCTTCCTCAGTTAAAGAGTCACCAGGAACTCTTTGTGAAGTTCAGTCGAGTCTCACAAACATCATGAAACAGAAGTACTGCAGAAAAGGATTAGAAAAGGAAGCTAGTTTCTACCTACAAACAGAGAAGAATTAGTTTTGGAAAAGTGTTTGTTTATGTGTGCATGGTTGCATCTTTGCTAAAGATGGAGACGAAAGGTGCAGAAGTCTAAGGCAGTAATTCTGTTGTTGTACTAAGCTGGCATAAGTACACCTGTGTAGACAGTGACAGTAGCAGGGTAAAGACCAGACGTGTTGCAGCTATGAAGGAAGTAAAACATTGGAGAAATAAGCTGCTTGGAGTCAGCATATTTTGTCTGCATTCACTGACTTCCTCTGAATAGAAAAAAGCACAACTGGTAATGAAGTACAGTAGGGGTTCTGGCCTTAGAGTGCAAGCAGAGAAATAATTATGGGAAATAATTTGTGGCTTGAAGCTACCACTGGCCCTGTATCTAGAACAGATTCTGTGAGTTGAAGATATGTTGGCCTTTGAAAATTGGAAGAAAAATCATTTTTGTGTCTCTAGGTCAACATCACCACACTCTCAGAGCCTGCTTCTCCTTCACTGAATGGCAACATATGTCACAATGTTGTTTCTGAGGTATTTCATACTCTCTTTATTATCAAAGTTGGGGAATGGGCTGAGTCCTGTGTAGTATCCAGCTTTGCTTCCCACTAACCTGTTATGTTTCCAGGTGACCTATGAGGTGCAGTTCAGTGGGATCCATGGAATTCAGGAAGTTTCTGTCCAGTTCAAAGTGGCCAATATATCTGGAAACCCAGGAGCCACACTGCAGCAACACTTTTCTCTACATTTTTGGGTCAGTACTTGTTTTTGCATTCATCCTTCTTCTGGGGAGAATAGAAATTGGTATTATGGGAAGTGGGGCAGTGCATTCAGCTGGTTCCTCTGCTGTGTTGTGTTTATCTCAGTGTGAATGGAATTTAGGGTAAGTGTGTGGACTTTGACAGTAGTGATGCTGTGGAAGCAGTGGCTACTTCCTTGACATACAGTAGTCTTGTGGTTCTGTCACCATTTCCTGATGTGTGCTTGGAGAAAGGACTGCATTTGTGCAGTGGAAAAAGTGCTGTAGAGATAATCTAGAAGTCCAGATACTTCTCAAGCCCATCCTAATGCATTGACCCCTCAGAACTGACTGTTGAGCTAAGTGCTCAAGATAATTAGATTTTTTTCTAGGTCTGATACTGGGCTGGCATGGTTCTTATCGTTTCATCAGAGTGATGCAGATATAGATTAGTGGGAGTTGAAGAAAGGAAGGTGTTAGTGCTTTGGTAATGAATTCCAGACATTTTAAAATTTAGATCGTTCATTGTGTGCTTGAGAGGAGTAAGGAACCCTTATTTTGGAAAGTTTCCAATGAAACTGGTTAGCAGCACCAGTAATGACAGGAACTGCTCAGACTTGTCAAATACTGAATGTGTTAACACTTCTTGTGTACTTATGCCATAGACCTGGCCTAGTCTGAGTTGTTTTGTTTGTTCTGTGTTCCATGATTTTGTGATATTTACAATTTGTGGCATATTTTTTATTTTTATATCTCAATATAAATAATAATAATAATTTTATTTATATATCGTCTTTCCAAGGATCAAGGTGGTTTACAACATTGCTAAAGCAAATCCATAAAATACAATAAAATACAATGCAATAATACAATAATAAAGCCAATACACATATAAAATACAATATAATTCTAATGCAATACAATACAGTATAATAATTCCCTCCTCCCCCCCCCTTTACATTTATAACAGAATATCTAACTATAACAATGATAAGATATAGTCTAAATCGTAAAGTGATGTGTGGTAGAGATGCTTCCAAACCTGTGTGTATGTACTTCTCTTCATTAACATAATTGCTCTGAGGATGGGGGTTATATGATAAATCCTTAGTAAAAAAAGGTGTTCCTCTCTATCTCAGTTTCTGAGGAGGACAAGATGGAAAATAGAAGTGCGTTAGTTTCATGGTGGCAGACTTTCCCGTGGCAACTGACATGGCCACTGAGTATAGAGCCAGGTTTAAACTGGTCTGGGACCAGATGTCTGTGGTGTCTCCCTCTCTATAATGTCCCTTCTCTCCATCCCTCCTAGCAACAAGTCCAGTGTTCTTTCCCAGTGCTGGCGCAGGTGTTTCATCTCTCCCCAGTGCGGCGGAGGACTTCAGGCGCTGGCGTTGGGAGGTCTCGGGTGCTGGCACTGGTTTTCTGGGCCATTTAGGAATACAGCCAGCGAGTCTCTCTCACTTGGCCTCTTCCCTTCCTCAGTCACCTCAGCTGCTTTTGGTGCTTGCGCTGGTCTTCTGGGCTGTTTCGGGATGCTATCCATAAATCCAGAGGAGGATAGCTTTAGAATAATTACTAGTAGATTGAGTAGATCTATATGTAGTACCAATGACTGCAATTCAGGATCTATGTATAGGATAGTATTGGGTGGTTAATATCATTTTTTTACATTCCTCCCCCCACTTGCAGAGTAGGAGACCTTCTTCCACCAAACAGAGAAGTGGGAATCCTGGCTATATCAAAGAAGCCCCACTAATCACACTTTACAATGGCACCCAGCAATATGTATCCTTTCTAACACTGTATTTGATCAAGTGTCTTTGCTATCAGCTGTAGTTGGACATTTTAGATGATTGTTTGTTAGAAAGCTATGGAGCACAGTATGGGAGATGTTGACTTCTAGTATTCTTCAGATCAGTGTACAGTCTGTTCTTGGCTTACGCGGGGAATCTGTTCTGGACCATCACCCCCCGCATAAGCCAAATACGCATGCTAAAGCCCCATTCAAGTGAATGGGGCTCATGCATGCGGCGGTGCGTGGGCTGCCCCTTGTGCCCTGCGCAGCTTTCAGCATATGCTGAAAGCTGCATATAGCACGCCCGCGTATGACGCGGGTGCCCTGTATATATTTAGATGGAAGGAACAGCAACCTGTGAAAAACAAGGCTAGAATCTTAGAATCATAGAATCATGGAGTTGGAAGAGACCACAACGGCCATCCAGTCCAACCCCTTGCTATGAAGAACTCTCAGTCAAAGCATCCCGACAGATGGCTATCCAGCCTCTGTTTAAAGACTTCCAAGGAGGGAGACTCCACTACTCACCAAGGAAGTGTCTTCCACTGTTGAACAGCCCTTACTGTCAAGGAGTTCCTCCTACTGTTGAGGAGGAATCTCTTTTCCTGCAGTTTGCATCCATTGTTCCATGTCCTGTTCTCTGGGGCAGCAGAAAACAAGCTTGCTCCCTCCTCAATATGACATCCCTTCAAGTATTTGGGCTATCATATCACCTCTTAACCTTCTCTTCCCCAGACTAAACATCCCCAGCTCCCTAAAGCATTCCTCTTAGGGCATGGTTTCAAGACCCTTCACCATTTTAGTCGCCCTCCTTTGGACACACTCCAGTTTCTCAACATCCTTACTGTATTGTGGTGCTCAGAACTGGACACAGTATTCTAGGTAGGGCCTGACCAGAGCAGAATATAGTGGCACTATTAATTCCCTTGATCTAGAATTAATAGCCTTCATTTGGATAACAGGGTCTCCTGTTCTTAACTATAAACAACATTTAAAAGCTTATTTTTTACTCCTGCCTTATTATGTGTACCCAGTGTGGTGGAAATTCCTTTTTGAAATATAAAAACTATAGAAAGATGGAGTCACCTTTGTCAGCCAGAGAAATGGTTTTTTTAAATAAAGGCTTGGAGTTACTAGAGCAAAGGAATAGTGAGTGCATCTTGACCTAGATGGAAGCTGGCACCAGTAAGAAAGACATAACATAAACTACTGAGATATGGATACATAGTAGACATTTAGAAGCAAGGTTAAGAGGGAAAGCCACTGAATTCCTACAGGAGGGGTAAGGCGTGATGATGCAGTTTTAATGTATGCATGTATTTCTGTTCTGATTGTAAGAATTCTATATGTTTAAATTGTAATTAGCCAATCAGGTGTATTGAAGAAGCCTCTTTGTCTTGAATAATATAAAAAGAACCATTTTGTCTTGTTCGGGGTTCTCAGCTTTTGGAACTTGAATTCCACTGAGTTCAATGTTTTCCTTTGTCGACAAATGGAAATAAACTTATGGATTTTCAATTATTAGGTCCTCTTGCGAATTCCTTGATCTGCAAATCCTAGAAATCTAAGTTTCCTGAAATTTCTGTTACACCAGCAGAATTATTTAAAGTGTAGCTATTGGGTTTTTTGCCAAAAGTTTTAGGTTGTAGCAGCAGAGATGGACGTAAGTGTATGGGCATCTTTTTTTGCTTACTCTAAAGTTCTGTGCCTTTGATTTCTACTCTTTTGTAGTACGTGTGTAATATAATTTTTAATTGACATTAAAATGCAAAAACTACCTTCTGTGACAATTAAATCACCTTAAATGTGTGGAGAACAAGCTTAGTTATTACAAGAGAACTGTATGAAGAGCCCAGATGTTTTGTAGTGATGTCAGCGGGAATGGGAACTTGTTAAGTAACAAGTCAAGTTAAATAAATGAATATGATACTAATGTGGGTGCTGTTGTCTGTTTTTTTTCCTTCAAGACTGAAGGATTTCTCTAGTTACTTTGTATTCTAGTTGGGCTCCTTGACATGTCCCCTTCCTCAGGTAACCATTTTACAGAATCAAGGTGACAACCACTGTTCTGCAACCAAGAGGTACAAGGTGCTGTTTAGAGAGAATGTAAGGACTAGTTGCCAACTCAGGTAACCATCCTTTCACGTATCTTCTTGCAAGTGTGTGTGTTCTTTGCAGGGTTCACAGAGAATTGATCAAATCAAGGATTTCTGCTATATGCTTGGCATGTAACCTGACATATCTTCCAGGGCTGTTCTCTCTTGTGCCATCACAAACTGTACCTTTATTGAAGGACAGATAATAAATGTTCCATAAAAATTCCAGTTCAATTTCTCAAATCACTGTTCTAATTGGCTAGAATATCTTCAGCCAACAGAACAACATCTTCATGTCCCTTTTATCCCCTTTCTTAGATGAAAAAATGAGTTAAGCTGTAAGATTTTTGTTCTGTATTGATTGGAGCCATTCAACTATGACATCTGTCTTTTTCCATGTTTCTATATGGAAGCTGAATTTCACTGATCTACTAGGCACATGAGTTCTCCTTGTTCTTTTTTATTTCTAGTGTACCCTTCAAGCTGGAGGAAGATAACTGTAGCAATTTGCAGGAGATGCTGTATCAAGCCTTTCAAGGGGGACATAGTCTAGGGAGTTTGGCTATAACTGGAAATGCTAACCCAGGCCATCCAGGAGAGTGGAACAGCATTATCACCAAAAAGTGCAACATGCAGGTAATGCAAAGAGAAATGGAGAAGCTAGTTCCATATCTAGCTTCCCCTTTTAAGCTGCACCAAATCACCTGAAGAATGAGTGGCAACATCTGCCCTATATGAGAAATATTTCCCTTCAGACTTGTTAGTCTGGGCATTCTTTTTTCACCAAGATCTGTGGCTCCATCACAAATCCCTACTCAGATCCCTTCCCAAATCCTTTTGTTCCTGCCATTGAAAGGGCAATTGTGGCTGCAGATGTTTCTGCATTCTCGTGAAGTACCAGTTGCTTCCTTACATTTTGCTTTGTGTTTGGACAGAGATATTGTGGTAATTCTGGGTGATATCCATTACTAATCTATTAATTACTCTCCAAAAGTAACCTTTTAGAGTTACTTTTATTTGATTTCTGATTTCCCTTTTTCTTGCTAGAGTGGACATTGCCTGCTTCCTGTTTACCTGGAGATCCAAGTTTTGTGGGCTCAGGTGGGCCTCTTGTCTAACCCACAAGCTCAAGTATTGGGAGCACGGTACTATTATCTCTGTAAGCCTCTGAAGGTATGTCACAAATAATATTTTTGGACCTGTATGTCCAATTTGTTTCATAATTTAGCTTTACATGTATAAGTCACAACTGGGCGCATATCCTTCTGTGTGTCAGAGGAGAAGATCAAAAGATTTCACTTCTGATTTAAACTAACCAGAGTAGTTTGTTGAAACTCAGAGGATTCTGCTTTGTTTAGACTCCTGTTGGTTCTTAAAAACTAGGTTCAAACTGTGGTGATCATGATTTATTTGCTGCTTAGAATTTAAAGTAACTAGAGTTTCTCAAGTTCAAATGTAATGGGAAACTCCACTCAATGAATGCTTTATATCAGTATTTTTGATGTATGTGGGAAGAAGAGTGAGTGAGACCAAAAGCTTTAGCAATATCATGTACATAATGCTTAAATATATTTTAGTATTAGAATCGAACTGTCCCATTGAAGTATTTCTTGATTTTAAAAATAGGGCCTAAAGAGGAAAAGTGACAGTGGTGATGGCAAATCCTAGTTAAATCCTAGTGTTTAAACAGTATTTTTGTGAAGATTAGCCAACAGATTAATGGAGAAGCCTGAACTGGTCCAGAGGAAATCTGAGGGAATATTGTGCAAGTGATATTTATGGTTGTTGCTCTATATCTGCGTTATAAATTAATCTGTTATCCTGGCAAAAAGGACCTTAGTTCAAGAAGCGGGTTTCGTAGGCAGTGCAATGCCCTGTTCTGCCACAGTGGAGCATATGAGGGATAATAGGTGTAGCTTTCATTCCAACAATTAGAAGACAGAACAGTTGATAGAAGAATTTGACTATAATGTTTAACATGTTGGGGCAGGGTATCTAGACTCTGATACTTACTTTTTTTCCCCTCCTGCTTCCTTAAGAGTATACTTCTTCCCTTGTCATTGGTAAAATGGATGGGGAACTGTCATGGGAATAAAAGGAATATCACTTTTCCTTTCATCTCTCTTTGTTATGAAATAGTCACTGAGCAAAAGAAAGGAATACTGTAGCTTCCATGATAGAAAGAAAGCTGTAATATTTCTTGTAGAAAAATAGCCCCTTCTATCCTGGATGGAAAAACTGGGGAAAATGGAAATACATGCAAAACCTGGGGAAAATGGGAAAACATGCAATACTTAATTCATGTACAACCTAAACTTATTGTACTTTTAACAACATAAAATGTTTCATTCATAGCTTGATTAACATACAAAATTGTACAATTTGTTATATTTATGAAATATACTTATTTTTATACAAGCACAATTGTGAATGTACAGTACTCTATTTTAATAAGAGACCTGCAAACTTCTACGCCCTGTGCTACCTAAACTCATATGTATCTTAGGTCTTACCATGCAAAATGAAGTTATTATTTTGACACACTGGCTGATATCTTTCCAGTCGTCTTGTCAACAACTTATATGTTTGTTTTGGATGGGCTATTCCAGTGATGGCGAACCTTTTAGAGACCCAATGCCCAAACTCAAAGGTGTTGCTGCACCAGGTGTTACCTGGTGCCGGGATGGTGGGACTTCTGTAGGGACAGGACTACAGGTGAGTGGGACTTCTGCCTTCTGGGGTGGGAGTTCCACCTTCCAACAGTGGGACTTCAAGGGACAGGACTTCCCTGGAGAAAGGTGAAGGCCTGGGAGGGTAGGGGGAAGAAGAGGAACAGTTGCGTGCCTGTTCCTCCTCTTCCCCCCACCTTCCAATGCCTTTAGCTGTCTTTGGGGAGGCAGCTGAAACCATGGGAGGGTGGGGGGAAGAGGAGGAACAGGTGTCTTCCTGTTCCTATTCTTTCTCCCACCCTCCCATCGCTCTGTGTGCCCTCAGAAATGGCTTCGCTTGCCAGAGAGGTCACAAATGCCATACGTTTGCCACCATGGGGCTATTCTCTTGCTTGTGCACTCCATTCAAAAACCTGACAATCTTGGCAACTATCAAGCCTTGATAAGAGAAAAGGGGAGGGGGAGGAGGAGATTCAGGCCATTAATATCCAGCTGCTCTGAGCTCCTGGAGGAAGGAAGAGGTGAGTATGGCCCCATACAGACAGGCCAAAATAAAAGTGCTTTATTTTGGTCTGTCTGTATGGGCCTATATTCCATTTGAGAGCACACTCATTTCTCCCATCCTGACTGAGCTGAGACCAGCTGCTTCTCTGTGATCTGAAATGCCTTTGGTTTATGTTCTGTTGATGACAGCTTTGTATTACAGTTGGTCCTCCATATCCACTGAGTCTGCATTCACAGATTCAACCAACCATGATTCAAAAATATTCACACACACACACACACACACATTCCAAAAAGCAAACCTTTGTTTTACATTTTTATGTAAGGGATGCCATTTTACTATGCCACTGTATATAATGGGACTTGAGCATCCACAGACTTTGATATCCACTGAGGGACCTGGAACCAAACCCAAGTGGATACTGAGGGGCCCACTGTATGATGAAGTGGGGATAAGAGGGAGAATGAACAGTTTGCTTCTGTATTTCTTTTCACTCTGTTCCATCTCCCATCAAGACTGACTATAAATTAGCAACCAAACAAAGCTGTGCAGGGCCCAGGATAACAGTGTGTTGTTGTTTTTTCCAGTCCTTTGGCATATCTATGAAGACATCATTTTTGACAACTGCAGTTGCCTTCACGGATATTACCAAATGGCCAGAGCCACCACGTGGACAGCCTAGAGTTAACTGGAAGCTTCCATCCGATTTCTTCTTCCCTTTTAAAGCGGCATTCAGTGGGGCTATGAGCAGCTCGGTTAACCTTACTGGAACATTGCTGGTTTCACTAATGTTGTATGAGCTACACATCTCATGAAGTGAAGAGGCATCTGTCTTTCTAATGAGATCTGCAAAGGTAATATTAGTATTACTTGCTGAAAAGGAAGCCAGCATCAAAACTGATAATACCCTGGGTGAAAGAATATTGAAGAGACAATCTGCTGTGCTAACAGAGGGAGCAGGGTGGAAGCTGTGTGTTCAATGGTATGATTAAGAATCTTTTTATGTGACCATCCGAACATGTGGTCTATTGAAAAGCCAATAGACTCTGGTAAGTGTTTACATGCATAAAGCACATTACAAAAAAAAGTGACATTCTACCCATGATGATAAGTTTTAACTGTTGTGCCATATCATGGTGGATTTCCTTTCTGCCTATGAAGGACACTTTAGATGTCATCATAGTGAAAGTAAGAAGTGGGATCCAACATGATGGGGCAGATCTTCTCTCTGTGTTCTGAGGCTTCTTAGCCTCTTTATTCTGTATAGCACCAGTTATTTGCCTTTGTGCTTCTGGCCATAGCATGTTTTTGAGTCCTCAAAAGTTTTTCTAGCTTGAGGGCGCACAGGCATAAACACAGACTATTTTAGATCCCAGTCAAGAAAAACACATTCTGACCATCAACTCCTAGTATCTTCCTCTTCATTAAGGAATATAGAAAAATAGAAAGAGTTGTGCAACTTTCAGTCTGCTTTCTTCTGCATTCCTTGGAACAAGCTTGAAACCGATATCTCAAAACTCTAATTAAAATTACTATTTTATCTTCATAGGATATCATTAAAACTGATAGAATTCCTCTCTTTATTATACAATGATCATACATGTTTGTTTGACTCATTTTTATTGTACCAATTCTTTGCCTTTACACTACTGCCCTGGGCAGGCTAAAGCCTTGCCTAGAGGAGTCAACTTGGGGCATGAAGATTATTAAACAGAAACCTTCTTATGAACTCAGAGGGTGCAGAGAAGTCTGTTCTGGAGCAAAATTCAGTTATTTGTTTGGCAAGATCTAATTCACCATCTTGACTATTAATATGTATTTTGCAAATTGTGCTACTGAAGATTTCCATTGTTAGGCTATTACACTTTAACTCAGTGATGGTGAACCTTTTAGAGGCTGAGTGCCCAAACTGCCCCCACTAATTTATTACAAAGTGCCATGTCCCTCTGGCTCCTAGTAACAAACTCTGGCAAACTCTGTGCTGGGGTGATGGCACATGTGCCCACAGAGAGGGCTCTGAGTGCCACCTCTGGCACGTGTGCCATAGGTTCGCCATCACTTATAGCCTTAGTAACAAAATCCAATGTATAACATGAAAAATTATGAAAAGTTTTATGTTGAGCCATCTTGTTGCAAATGTTTTTTCGCACTGCTTCATAATGTGATACAAATCCCAGGATACTTTTGTTCCAAGTAGTTACACTTTGTATTTCCATTTATTCAAATAACTGGAGTGTGTCTATCCTAGTGTATAGTTGTTTCTTAGCATATTCCTATGATACAAGAGAATCATGGCCCTTCTCAGTATCTAGAATTTTATATGGTTTAAAACCTATTTTGTTACCAAGTAATCAATTTAGAAACTATCCTGGCCAAAGGGATCATCCCTCTGAGAGACAAGAATTTATTGAAATGGGGTAATGGTGTCTTTGCCTATAGATCTAAAACACACTGCAGAAATAATCCAGTTTGAGACACTTTAACTGCCCTGGCTCAATGTTAGGGAATTCCAGGAACTATAGTTTTGTGAGACATTTATCTGTCAGAGAGCTCTGGTGCCACAATAAACTACAATTCCCAGGACTCCCTAGCACTGAGCCAGGGCAATTAAAGCTGTCTCACACTGGATTATTTCTGCAGTGTATTTTGGACTTATACATCCTAAATCCTTTGTTTTGAGATGAGTCTTCAGGACCGTTGTTAACCTCTATATGGTAGCCCTATGAGACTAGTAAAACTTCATGGGTGATGGTTCTGCTAAGAGGATGAATAAAATGACTTGCAACAAACAAGTGTATCTCTGTAACTTGTGTCTTATATGTATGGATATGTTTTCTGGTGTACAGTATTCATCTGAGCTTTGATGAAAAGAGTTCATAACTTACCCAGTGTTGAATATGTTGGAAAATTCTCTTCAACCTTAATCTGTAATTTCAGTGTGACCTCTAGTCCTGAGGTAAACAAGACAGTGGCCTTCTACCTGTAAACTATAAAACAAGGACACATAAGGAAAATTAGCCTCAAAGTCCAATTAGGGCTATTAATTTACAGCTTTCCAGTCTGAGTATGATATGAAAACAAATATGATAGTGCTTTGGCCCAGTGCTTGACTTGCTTGTCCTCATATCACCTGGGGCTTTGACAAAAGTGTTGCCAGAATGATTTTTCTGAGTACTACAAGCTACTTGTGTAGGTGGCAAGAAACTAGAGTGATTTTACAGAGCTTCTCTATATCACCTATTTTGAATTCACTGAACATAACCAAGAATAAGAAATACAGTCTGTACTTCATCCCAAATTCAACACCCAGTTAGAATTTCACTTTTGGACTTCTTTATGTGAAAGGTGCATATTTCATTGTAGAAGTATTAAGGGCTTACTATGTTACCCTATGATGTGCCACTCAACTGCTTTTTTCTCATGCATGATTTTCTTCCAAATACCCCAGTATACTTTGGCCCAGAGAATGCTGTTACACTATTGAGACCAAGCAGGTTTCAGCACTAGTAGGCATATGTTTCTGGAAGGCCCATGAAAGCTGCTCCCCAAAGGAAATTCAAAATAAGGAAACTAAAAGAAAAAGTTCCTCCATATGTTATACCTTGCTGGGAAGATTTATCAATTTTGATTAAGTCATATCAAGTGGGATATACAACCTTTGAAATCAAAGGAAATGTGTGTTGGATGAGAGGACCATTAAAAAAACCTTCTGAAAAAAAAAATGTACTGTATCTGAATTTGACAAATATTTTCTTACCTTTACTCTGGGCAACTTAGGCAGCATACCCCTCCTCCCATAGTATAGAAAATAAAGGTGAAAGGTTGGAATTTAATTGATAGAATGTGATATTTTAACTATTTTTCTTAACTTACCTGGAGAATGAATGGTCAGCTCAATTTATATTCTGAATCTTTGAACAGGTTAAAAATGCCTTTGCTCAGTATTAAACAGCTCCATCTGTACGACAACAACCATGGCAAATTGACTTGTACTGTAAATGTTTTTGGATATGTACAGTATATTGCTGTGTTAACAGATACGATCTAGGGAAAGCTACAGAGATCTTTCCCAACTTTTCAGAAGTGAGACTTTTTGTTGTTGTTACAATTCCTTACAAAAGTGTTTACTCCTCTTTCACTTTTCCAGATTTTGGTGTGTTATATCCTGGAACTGAAATGGATTTAATTGGCATTGTTACCATTTGATGTACACCAGATACTCAACATTGTAAAGATGCAAGACATTATGACACAGAAGTTAAGCAAGAAAAACAAACTGTCACTTATTGGTTGTATGAAGGTCTGACGCAACCAACTCTCTCCAGAAGTCACATAAGAAACTAAATAGTGTCATTTGTGTGAAATTCCAGTGTCACATGATCTCAGATTAAATGCACCCATTCCTGGAAGGCCACAAAGTTTAATGGAGTGGATGTCTAAACAAACAGCACCATGAAAACCAAGAAGCTATCAGAACAAGACTGGGATAAAATCATGTATATGCACAAACTTATTCCTAGAGAAAGTTATCCACTAAAACTCAGTGACCAGGAAAGGAAGGCATTAATCAAAGAGTACTCAGAGGACAATGGTAACCCTGAAGGAGCTGAAGAATGCCACTGTTGTGGTAGGAGAATCAGTCTATGGGACAACTGTCACCTGGATGTTTCACAAAGCTTGGATTTATGGAAGAGTGGAAAGAAGGCAACCATTGCTGAAACCTATATCAGGTTCTATTTAAAATTTGCAAAAGGGCATGTTGGAGACACTGCAAACATGTAGAAAAGGTTCTGTGGTTTGATGACACCAAAACTGAATTGCTGACCTTGCCCCAAAGCACCTTGTATGGCACAAAGTCAATAGTACTTGATCCCAAGAATACATCCCCACTGTGAAACATGGTATCACCAGCACTATATTGCAGGGCTAGCTTTCCTCAGAAAGGACTGGGAAAACTGGTCAGGATTCAGGGCAAGATGGATGGAGCCAGATATAGGCCAATTCTACTGGAAACCCCATTTTAGTTTGCTGGGACTGGATTGGAGAGTCACCTTTTACCAGGGCAATGACCCTAAACACACAGCCAGATTAAAACTGGAGTTGTTGAAAAACATTCTGAACATTTTAGGAAGACCCACTCAAAGCCCAGACCGCAATCTCATTGAGAATTTATGACCAGACTTGAAGTTGTTGTTCAGTGGTCCTCATTCAACATAGAAGAACTGCAGCAGTTTCTCTAAGATGAATAGATAAAATTGCAGGATCCAGTTACACAAAGTTGATATATACTTACCCAAGAAGACCATCAGCTGTAATTGCTGCCAAATGTGCATCAATGAAGTATTGATTCTGGAGGGTGAATACTTGTACAGTCAGCAAGTGTCTCTTGTTGTTTTACTTAACCTTTGTTCCCAAATAAAAATATTTTTCACCTTAACATTGTTGAGTATCTGGTATACCTGATGAGTAACAATGCTAATTAAATCCATTTCAGTTACAGGTCATAACACAACAAAATGTACAAAGTGGGGAGGGGAGACTACTTCTGCAAGGTGCTATATTCGAATCAAATTTGGATTTAGGATGGTTGGACTAATTGGTGCTGCTATGAATGATTTATTTTCAGTGTGTCTTTGTACATATTGTAGTTTATTTAAATTAAATGTATTTAAATATTTAATATAAGCATGATGGTATTCAACACTGATATTTATGTTTGACTGTATTCATTTAAAAATGGGTTATGCATATAATGGTTAAACTTGATACATTAATTGTTAAGATATCTTCAGTGCTGATAAGGGTATGAGATCTGTTCCTTTTAAAGATTGGGGGATGTATAGTACCTGGGAGTGAATAGTATCTCCCCCCCCCATTTTGCTGCAAAGGAATATTGTAGCATCTTTGAAACTCAAAGCGACAACAAGATCTACAAGATTTCTTTCCATACTGATCCCAGACTAACATGGAAATGTCTTTGAATTCTCCGACATTTAACTGAGAGTCACATCCTTAGGCAGGTCCAATAGTAAGAGGACATTTTATTGAATGGTGTCACATACCTCCTAACAGAGGCCCATCTCAGGCAAGGTTATGCATTAGACTAGAATTTATTCTGTTTTCTTAACTTACATTGTCTAATCATTTTCACCTTTGCTCCTAAAACTGACTTTCATTAACGCCAGTTGCCTGTTCTTAATATTTAGTTAGAAGGAAGTCCAGTTGCATTTATTATATAATTATAGCTTTGTAGCCCTAATCATGCCCTGATCAAGATATCTTAGTATGGCTCATGTCTCAGGATCTTGAATACTGGCTGTGAGGGCACATGCCTCCTGTGTGAGTCCCAGCTGGAAAGTGCATTTTGACTGTCTGGGTTGTGGCTGCACAGAGCATGCAAAAACAAAGTCCAGCTTTGTTGACTTAATCTGTTTGAGCATGAGGCCAGCTCCTACATGGGTAACTCCTAGGAACAGGCTGTTTCTGACCTGCCCCCTTTTCTCAAAAGGAACTGGAATTCTTGAATTCCTTTGTTCTGAAAATAAAACAGTATTCTGATAAAATCTGTAAGCCAAAACAATACTACGTCCACTTAGGAAACAGAGTATAGGTCCAAATGGTCACCCTGTCTTCTTATGTGAATGTCAATTGCTGACGGAGAGCAATATCGTTGCATGCCATACACTTTCAAATAGATTCTGCTTAAAAGGGACAGTCCCTTCATTTGTTTTGAAGTAATTTTGTTCCCAGGTGTAAGCACAAAGTACATTTTGTGAAAGAGTGGAAGGTGAGTGATGTATGTCCTTGCTAGCTGTTCTCTCCAAAATTCTGTACTGAGTGAAGAAATAAAGAACGAGCAACAGAACAAATTCCTTAAACACTGCTTTGGCCCATTTGTCTCGCAGTGGTAAGACTGTGGAGTGGACCCTTGTGAATACCTGATACCTTTGCATTGCTAATGTGTAATAATGTGTAATTTATAGTCCGGTCCCAACAACTCAGGATAGGTTCATTTGGTGTATTCTAAATTAACAGTTGTATACAGCCTTGAATATGTACAGTATCCTAATGTTAGAAGGGATAAATTTATATTTACAGTAAGCTTGAATCCCACCTTAGATCCCATATAAATGCTTGGAATAAACAAACAAACATTAAAGATTTGGCTTTTGAAGCCTCAGATCCAGTTCTGTTTGCTATTCAATGCTAGGGAATTCTGGGAACTAGTTTTGTGAGACATTTAGCCTTCTCAGTCAGAGAGCTCTGGTGCTACAATAAACTACAGTTCCCAGGATTCCCCAGCACTGACCCAGGGCAGTTAAAGCAGTCTCAAAGTAGATTATTTCTCAGCCATGTTGGCCAATAGTCTGGAATTCTGGGAGCTGAAGTCCAAAATCCAGTTAAAGCGCATAGTATGGGGACCACTGATAGTATTATATCACTCCTAACTGTGCCCTTTTTTCTACTTCAGCTCCCAGAAGCCTCAGCCATGTTGGCCAATAGCCTGGGATTCTGGTATCTGAAATCCAAAATCCCTTAAAGAGCACAGTTTTTATAGTACCTCAAACTGTGCTCTTTAAGAGCTTTTGGACTTCATCTCCCAGAAGCCTCAGCCATGTTGGCCAATAGCCTGGGGCTCTGGGAGCTGAAGTCCAAAACCCCTTAAAGAGCACACTTTGGGGTCCACTGTAGCACTGAGGGGGAAGCAGAAGAGGAAGAAACCCAATTCTGTATGGAAGGCAGTGAGGTTAGTAGAGGGCGGCTGACAGATAGAGACCAGGGTTGCCAAGGAAAGGCCTGCTCCAGCAAGCAAGCAGGGAAGGGGCGTGGCCGGAGGCCTGGGGGCGTGGCCACTCACCGGAAGTCCCTCCGTTCTGAGCTGTCTCCGGAGGAGGAGGGCGCCTGGTGTGCCTCGGTTCGTGTAAGTGATGCTGGGGAGAGGAGGGCTCAATCGCTGCTTCCCTGGAATGGGATTGTTGTGTGCCTTCGAGTTTCTGGCCCCTAAGGCGACCCTGGCATGGGTTTTGTCTTGTCAAGATTGGTCCAGAGGGGGTTTGACGTGGCCTACCTTTGAGGCTGAGAGAGCGTGACTTCCCCAAGGTGGGCAGGGAGGACTCGAACCCAGGCCTCAAACCACCACTCACACTGTCAGTGGGTTTTCTAAGGAAGATCGGTCCAGAGGGGGTTTGACGTGGCTTTCTCCTGAGGCCGAGAGAGTGTGACTTGCGTAAGGCCACCCAATGGGTTTCCAAGGCTGACCAGGGTATCAAACCAGGGGTTAATGCCTCTGCTTGTAGTGGTTCCCAAACTCTGGCCTTCCAGTTGTTTTGGACTCCAGCTCCCAGAATCCTGGAGCATTGGCCAAGATGGCTGAGGCTTTTGGGAGCTGAAGTCCAAAACACCCAGAGGACCAGAGTTTGGGAATCACAGTTAGCCCGTTTTACCCGCCTAGAGATGGATACAGCCAGGCTTCCAAAAGGGTACCATATATACTTGACTATGGCCATATATAGACAGGCCAAAATAAAGCTGCTTTGGGTCACTTTGGAGGTATGCTGTTTAAATGATGTCCTTAGGACTGGAGCGTGGCTTTTGGTGCAGCTTCCGGACTCTTAGGACGCAAACATCATTTAAACATCATACCTCCAAAGTGACCTGAAGCAGCTTTATTTTGGCCTGTCTGTATGGGCCCTATAAGTCGACCTCATGTATACAGTAAGTCAGAGGCAGGTATTGGGGCCAACATTACGGATTTTGAAATTACCCATGGATAAGTTGAGGATAAAACATAAGGTCATGAAGCAAAGGAAAAGAATGCAAAAGAACTTACAAAATCCCAGTAGACATAACTGTGTTCACACTAAAGCTGGATGGATGAGAGAATAGAAAGGGTCAGTGCTTCCCAGACAGATTATGCGCTAGCCTTTCACCAGGGGATGGTTCCTCCTTAATTAGGAATTAAAATACAGTACTTACATTGACCCATGGATGAGTCGATTTAGATTTTGTGGGTCAATTTTTTGACTAAAATTTCTAGACTGATACATGAGTATATACAGTAAGTAGATTCTTGATTCTCTTCTTAAGCCATAGGGCAGTGATGTCCAAACTCTGGCCCTCCAGGTGTTTTGGACTTCAGTTCCCAGAATCCCAAACCATTGGCCAAGGTGACTGAGGCTTCTGGGAGCTGAAGTCCAAAGCAGCTGGAGGGCCAGAGTTTGGACATTGCTGCCATAGGGTTCTCATTCTTGCCAGTGATTGTGGGCATGGGAACAGGGCACTTTAAAATGTGTGCATGTGTGTGTATAATGTCATGTCACTGCTAGCCTATGACAATCTCATGAATTTCATAGGTTTGGCTTAGGCAAAGAATACTAAATACAGCCTATAGCACTCGGTATTCGTTGGCAGTCTTCCACCCAAGTACCAACTTGGGCTGGCCCTGCTTAGCTTCCAAGATCAGATCTGTAAACCCTGGTAAATGGGATTATTGTCATGTCTGTGTGGCACAGGACTGTACAGTGAGCCCTTGGTATCTGCTGAGATTTGGTTACAGGACCTCCTACTGATACCAAAATCCATGGATGCTCAAGTCCCATTAAATATAATGGCATAGTAAAATGGGGTCCCTTATATAAAATGGCAAAATGAAGGTTTGCTTTTTGGAATTTATACATATATTTGAATATTTTCAAGACATGGATGCTTGAATCCAAGGATAAAGAACCCATGGCTATGAAGGGCCTAGTGTACTTGTGTAGCACACAGTGTTTCCAAGATCCTGGGGCATCAGCCTTGAAATTACAACTGTCACAACTCATTTGTTGTGATCACATACACAGGTACCCCTTAATCAGGCCAACAGCTTTGTTGCTGTACTAGTTTGGGTAAAATTGTTATTCACATATCACTCCTTGATGTGAATAGGTCTCAGGGACTGACCCTATGGAGAACTTAGGAAAAGTAACCTTTGTAAGATCGGTCTGCTAAAAATTGTCATATTTTTTTGTAGTGCTTCTTTGACAATGTTCACTTTCAAGAAAGAAATGACTATACTAAAAAAAAAAATCTAAAAGAAAGATCAGTCAAACCCATCGGCAACAGAAGCTGGCATTTCAACACAACCTTTGCTTTTATTGCCCCTTTTCCGACTTGATAAAACTTCATCCTGGATTTTTGGGAAGTTCCCTTTTGAGGGGGCAGATTTCAAAATTACTATAAAGTGAAGGGCAAAGTCTGATTCCGGCCGGAAAAAAATATCATTAAAGCCATAAATAGTTGCGTGAACCTTGGTGCTCTGTTCTTGTATTTATAAAGGAGGGTGCCTTTGTTACAACTGCATCTTACCTTGGGATGAGGCTGAGCTCATACCTAAGAAAGGCATATTAAAAGGGTAACTTTTTTTCTGGCTTCTTCCTCCCTCTCTGTGTTTGTGATATTACCTGCCCTGTTGGTCTCTTCTTGTCTTTAAAAGAAAGTGCGTCAGTTTCTGAGTAGGATTCCTTTTAAAAATGTACATTGTTCTTCTGTTCTTTGACATTTGAAGCGTGGCACAAACTGGTTAGTAAAAGCTCTTTAAAGCTTATATACACATGGGCATGTCTCTGCAACTTTTCTCTGTACTTTTTTGAAACCCCATGTCTCCTTCATTATAGATGTTATTGATTTTTGGATTATATGGGGCAGAGGTCACTTCTTAACAATGGGAAGTTGGAGGGGGAGAGAGAAATCTGCTCTTTTTCTGACTGGTGAAGAGGGAATGTTCTTTATTTCTAGGTTTGCATGCATTAGATTTTGATAGAGTGACTGGAAAAGATACTGTCAAGTAGTTAAGAGTTTGAGGTAGACAGCTACCTGCTCATGAATTATTGTAAGGATAAGGTTTTGCTTGCAAAATCAATTATATGTAGAAATCAGAGACATAGCTGTGTTAGTCTGGGATATCAGTATGGAAAGGGATATTGTAGCACCTTTGAGACTAACAATATCACACTACACTGTTATCTCGCTATTATTCCATTTTAACTGATATGGCTGCCATCTGTGAAATCCTGGGATTTGCAGTTTATGGCAAGGTGTTTAGAATTCTCAATCAGGTCACTTTTAGACCTCACTAAACTACAAATCCCAGAATTCCACAGGAAGCAGCCATAGCAGTTAAAGGGGAATCATAGAGCTATGACTATGTAGTATGATAGTTTCAAAGGTCTACAAGACCCCTTTCCATAATATGTAGAGAGTTGCATGAGCTAGTTTGAAAGTCTAGTGTGTAGATACTTGTGGTAAAAACTCTCCAGTCCTTTTCTGAGGTCTTGTATTTGACTCTCATTTTATGATTGGCTGGGCAGAAATTGTATAAGGGGCACAGAGAGATGCCACAGACATTATTCCTAAGAATGGGAGTAGATGTAATCATTTGTTGAAACAAAAAACGACCATTTTGTGGTTATGACACCTTAAATAGGGGCAGATTTACTATAGCATAAGCTTAGTGAACCTGTGCTCAGTTTATCTGAAGCTTTATGTGTTACCCCTAATTGGCTGACATCTTATTGGGAAGTTCTAGAGCTAGGAATCTTTCAGCCTAAAAAAACAGGGTTGTTGGGAAGGATTTTAATATAAATGAGGCTAGTGATGTTTGGGTATTTTACCAGAAAAATTAATTCAATATACACACTCAATTTTGATTAGCTTTTCAATGCTGCATTTTGTTTGGTTTACAGAATGCTGTGCATAGAAACGTGTTTTTTTTTAATCAGTAAAATGTTAATATGGATGAACTGTTTTGAGAAAGTGAACATAACCTCTCTAAGTTTACCATTTTTCATCTTGCATGCAATAGTTCATAATATTCTGTAGAGTATAAGGAGCTAAAGGGCTTTAATTTCCATCTGGAACCACCAAGTAGGTGCTGAACAAAGACAATTTTGTAGCAGGGTTTGGAAATTTTATTTCTTTTAACGACAGCTCCCAGAATCACCCAGCCAGCATGGGCAGGATTATGGGTGTTGTAATCTAAAACAGTAATTTTTCCAAGCATTAGGTTGGAACTGTTGCCCTGTAGCACAGAAATACTGTTTTTTAAATTAGGTGTTCTATCATCTTCTATACAAAGCCAGTTTTTCCAAAGACAGAGATTAGATCTTGTTTTGATGCCTTTGTTAACATCTGCCTTTGAACCGGAATTTTCCCCTGGTTTGGAGCTGCTTGATTGGATCTGCACATAATTAACCGGGTGGGGGCAGCAGTAGTTTTCCTCTGAAATGTTGGGCTTGGGCCACTGTAAATTGCCAGGCCAGACTAGACAAGCTGGATTTACTATATAACTTGTTATATAGCATGCTCAAACGTACCATTCTCCCAAGGAAAGACTTTGCAACAGGAGCCTAAAATACTCTAACCAGAGCCATACAGGTAAGTCTTGTCTTGATGGGAGATTATTATATTGTTCTTTTGTATTTATTAAAGATTTAATTTAGGCAATGGATCTATATATCCACCAAAAGTCCATGGCATTGCCTCACACAATGTATGATTTTAAACAGATGCAGATAATGTACAGCCATGCTTACTTTGCACTAGATTTTTGAGGTGAAAGCCTATATCTGGAATAAATTTTTATTTGCCTGGGTACACTTACTTTTGATATTTCTGGTCGCTGAAACTGGGATATTTTCCTCTTCCCATTAAAAAATATGTTTTGGGGCGGGGGCATGAGAGAATGGTTATAAAATCTAGAACTCTGGAGGTTGTGTCAGGTCAATTGTTCTGTTCTGTGTTCTCTTCACTGGGTTGTTGTTATCTGAATCACTGTAGCAAAAAATTGGGCCAAAGGCTTTCAGGTATTATCACACTGTATAAAATGCTTTGTAGTACTGGTACCTAGATGTCCAAAGAGTTGTAGAAAAGCACTATGTCCTTTTACACTGGTGCTACACTGCACTCACAACATAATTTTCTTCCCCTACCCTACCCTTCTGACCTCGGTGCCATCTAAAAACTGTCTGTAGGGTTTCCCAGTCTCACTTCTATTGAGAAAAGCAATTCTGTCAACATGTGTTTCCACTGGATTTGATCCTATGATTAATCATAGTGTAGTATACTAAAAATTTAGAGTAGGTGAAATTCAGCTATAGCAATAAGTTGTAGTTTATTGCTATGGTTTATTATGGGAATGAGCTTAAACAAGCTTTAGTCATGTGTATTCTGCACTCATCCTCTCTTTGGCATGATTATGAGGAGAAGATGGGGCCCTTGTGCTTCTGTTTGACTACTCACAGTTAGCATTATATCTGAACCACTATTGTGGTTAGTCTTAACCATGGTTCATTGGAATAAATCAACCAAGCTTTAAGTTGGTTTGTTTCAATAAATCACAATTAAGACAATTACAGTTTGTCTGGGTGGTTAGCCTTGTGTTTGTTTTTTTAATGCAAAAGTCACAATCTATTCCTCAGAGCTTTGGTGGAGGAGGAGAGGATAAAGTGGTACACAGAAGCCCAAGACTCACCTAGGCTCATATCTTTAATGATAACCATTTATTTTTTTGTGCTTTAACACGACCATTGTATTATCATACATACAGAGTAGTTTAGGACTGAGTTTGTCTGAAACAAAACAGAAGTATATTTCCTGGCCTCTGCTGATTTGGTACAAAGTGGTTACGGTTAAGTCTTGCTTTGAAGGTTCACTCAAAGTTGTTTCTAAAGTTGTAGGTATAGTTACACTTAAATTAGGGAGACTGATGCAAAAATGTTTGTGGTTGAAGAAACACAGGTTTTTTTATATTAATTCATTTATATCAATCTGTCTCGTAATCTGGGCAAATGTTGCTGCTGAAGGAAACCCTCTTTGCTATCCTATAGGAAATTCTATGGATGCTTGTCATCTTTCAATTTACAGTGCCAGGGATGATTTTAATTTATTTTATTCCGTCACCTGGGACAATGTTAGTCCTGGAAAAGGATTGAATGGTCTGATTCACTGTGTTCTTTCTGAGGATGTGGCAGCAGCAACCCTTTTCTTATGTCTGTGTTGTGGTTCATAGCAATGAGAGCATGCGCTTAGGCTGCAAAAACAAAAACAAAAAACCAGGCTTGCTGATGAATGGCTGGAATTTAAAGCAGCGAAACTATAGCATTAAAACATGGTTTTCTAGTTTGCTTTGGCAGAGACTCAAGCCTAGACTCCTGTATGAGTAATGCCAGTCTCCATATGAATTAGCTGTTAATTAATTTACTGAAGTCACATAGCTTTGCATAAAAGCTCAAATGGCAAAATATGGCTCTGGAAATGTGCAGAATACAAGAACATCCCACATTTGAGGGCAAAACGTGTTCCCCAGTCCATTAATGTCACAAGTCCCACAGTACGGTAAATACTTGCCATAACTCTGAGTACACTGTATTAAACTGAGCATAAATTGTTGGAAGCTCCAGTTGAAACAAGATTTGAGGGTTTAAGACAGTGGTCTCCAAACATTTTGGGCTATCTCCCTTTTCTCTTAGGTGAGGACCCTAGTGTCCACCAATGCCTATTTCTTAATATTAGATCTACTCTTTTACTTCAAATTCAAAATAACCAATCACAGTCACTGCTCCCTTTGCATTCATTCATCCTGGGAGCAGCAACCAAACAACTGGGTTAGCAGCAACCAAGAAGTCTCTCACCCATGCCAGTCTTATAGCAAAGGCTAGCCCAGGTGAAAGACTGCTTGACTGGCTACTCAGTTGCTGTTCCCTTTGCACCTGATCATCCTGAGAGCAGCAACTGAACAGCTGGCAGAGTAGTGACAGAGAAGCCTCTTGCCCATGCTAGCCTTGCAGCAAAGGCCAGCCAAGGCTCCCTATGCTCCTCATTACCCTGGGAGCAGCAACCGAGGAACTGGCCGAGCTTTGATGGAGAAGCCTATTGTCCATGCCAACCTTGTGGCAAAAGCTGGTACAGCTGAGAGGCTTCTTGGTCACTGTTCAATCGGCTGCTTGGTTGTTGCTCCCAAGGTGGCTGGGTGCAAAGGTGGAAGCTTCTCCCCAGTGAGGAAGGACTCTCAGTCTAAAAGATGCAAGAGAGATGAAGGACTCTTTCAAAGAATCAATCATGGATACTCCTTCTCCTTCCCCAGAGATGTGCCTTCCCCACACAAGTCCCCCCCCCATCAGAAAACATTGTTTCTTCTTCTCTCCACCTGTCCCATAAAAGAAACCAAGAGTGGCAGTTTAGCTGAACCCTGCCAGCCAAGTCCTGGCAAAACTCAGAAAGCTTCAACAGGGTCCCAAATGTGAAAGCTTCTTCCCCACCGCCACATGCTCTAACTCCTCACTCCAGTCAGTCCATTCCAAAGGGGTTCTGTGGCTGTGAGTTCACGGGGGACACCACTATACACGATAGTGTTAAGGGATCCTGAAAAGAGAAGTTTCATACAACCCTCATCCCACCATGATCCTAAAAGGCTTCTGGTTTGCCTTGTCTTTCATGCATGCCAATATTGTACTTTCATTGGAGGCCTCTCTGCTGGCCCCTTTCCCTCACCAGCACCTTGGATCTTTCCACCACCCCCTTTAAGGTAAGAAGGTCTTTATGGAGTAGAATAAGAATGGTGGTGATAATGTTGCTGACAGTTTACATACTTTCAATTGTCATGGTAAATTTTTTTTGCTGCCCTTTGAAGATCTGGTAAGCTGCAGTCTTTCCCTTAGCCTTCAATCTATAAAGATAGACATTCTCACACTGAGAAGCTTTCTGAAGATGACAGCTCTGTGAAATTAGATTCAGGGCTTCAAAGGGTTACTTGTCTGGACAAGACTATAGTGTCTAGAATGTCCAAGCCAGCATGGCCCCACTGACCATGCTGGCTTGGGAATTCAGTGAGCTGAAGGCCAAAAAACAAACTAGCAAGCTCCAATCTGACTTTAATTTATTGTTATTTGAGGAATGATCAGAAATTAGACTTCTTTGACCATCTAGGGGGTCATTTCCAAGAAAGCTTCACCTCAGGGTTTGTACAAGGTGACCCTCCATCTTTTGACTACTGTATATGTTATTGCAAACACTTCCCCCTGGACTTTCATACAGCCCTTTTACATCACACAGTTATTAGTGATTCCACTTTAACTGCCATGGCTGCATCCTGTACAATCCTGGGGTTTACAGTTTAGGGCCATTTAGAATTTTCATCCGGAGAACTCTAGTGCCTCCCCAAACTACAAATTCCAGGTTTCCATAGGATGCAACCATGGCATGATATGATACTGCTGTAATTGTGTGGCATGAAGGGGGTCCTGATGGAAGGGGTCCTAGTGTGGCATGATTCAAAGGCTTTGTACATTTACTTCATCTTTTCCTTAATATATTCTCAATGGTGGTGGTGGAGAGACAGAAGACACAACTGGAAAAAACAAAAGAATTACAAATAGACCCCCTGTAAAATTCCAGGAATAAGATAAAATGAGAGATTGTACCATAAAAGTCTCATCTGGAGGCACCCTCCTTCTTTGTACTCAGACCATATACAGATTCTGTGCTTTCTTGGGCAGACTCTGGGAACTTTCTAGAGCTTTTGCAATGGGACTGGCACTTTTGACCTTTCCCTCCTTCTTCCTTTGAGTCTTTCTTCTCACTGAAAGACCTGTGCTATCCTATAATCCAGTTTTCTGTAATCTTCCATTCTTCTTTATCCTCCTTAATTTCCTGTGGAACGTTGGAAACTTTTCCATTTCTATTTATGTTTTAAGCCATCTCTTCCTTACACTTTGCTTCATCAGTGAGCCGAACTGTAACCAAAATGATATGTAGAGAACAACCAAAAATTAAAAATTTACTTTTTAGCAACTGTTACACACTATTTAGCTGTTTTTTTGTTTTGTTTTTTGGATTTGGGGTAATTGCACATGAAGAGCATGTGTGTTTCTCTGCCCAGTATAATACAGGCAGAAATACAGATATGGATGCAGTATTTCAAATATGACAGTGCTGCAAAAGAAGAGGAAGTTCTCCAGAGCTTTGTTCCTGTATTTACTCTTCGTTCTACGCATGAAATGAGCTTTGTTTTCATGCTTGTTGTGACACAGGAAGAGAAAATACCTAAACAGCTCCTGTCTTAAAAAAACAATTTTGCCACCAATTGTAGCTGCTGGAAAAGATACACATATCAGGCCCAAAAGAGCTTTTTTAAAAATTTCTTTTAAAAATATATATCTTATTATTTGCATGCATGTTTACAATGGCGGGTTACAGACCGCCATTTAGGACGCACTCCGTGTGTCCTAGGGTTAGGAAGGGGCGTCCTAGGGTTAGGAAGGGTTGCCCCTTCCTAACTGCCCCTGTTCCCAACAGGAGCGCGTCCTAAATGGCAGTGCCCATCCACATGGGCGCTGCCATTTTTACGTCTTGGACACACAGCGTCCAGATGTGGCACACTGGAAGTGATGTCGCGAGAGCACGCCTCGCGCTTCGCGGCACCACTTCCGGGGGCCAAAAAGGAGTGCCATTTCGGCGCTCCTTTTTCGCTGCGGCCAGAAGCCTTGCGGTCTGGCCGCTGGGGCTTCCCGCTGCAGCTAATGGCTATGGCAGCAGACCACCCACTTTATTTATAGCCCACTTTTCCAGGGTAGATCAAAGCGGGTTACAACAAAGCAAAAGGGAATACAAAACAGAATACAAAACATACAATATAAACATCATAAAAACAATTCATTACGTTAAAACACTATAAAAATACGAACAGCATAAAAAACCGGAGAAAACAAACTAGCTGAATGAAATCATTGTATAACAGGGGAGAACAGCATGAAGTCAGGACACATGGGGGAAAGCTTGTCGGAAGAGAAAGGTATTTAGTTCCTTCCTAAAGAGATCAAGAGAGGTGACGGAGCGGAGCTCATCGGGAAGAGAGTTCCAAAGCTGCGGGGCCGAGATGGAAAACGCCCTTTGTGCAGTCAAGGTGTATTTTGACTTAGGAACCCTTAACAAGTGCTTCCCGGCCGATCTGAGAGTGCGGGGCGGATTATATGGGGAGAGGCGGTACTCCAAGTACCCTGTGCCCAAGCCATTTAGGGCTTTATAGGTCATAACCAACACCTTGTATTGCGCCTGGAAGCAAATAGGCAGCCAATGTAGATCTTGCAGGATAGGTGTTATATGGCTGGTCCTGGAGCATCCAGTGATCAACCTTGCTGCCATATTCTGTACTAATTGAAGCTTCCGGGCATGGTACAAGGGTAGTCCCATGTAGAGCGCATTGCAGAAATCCAACCGAGAGGCTACCAGAGCATGTACCACCATTTCAAGGTCCCCCCGGCCCAGGTAGGGTCGCAGTTGCCGTATCAGCTGAAGCTGATAACAGGTGCTCCTGACTGTCACATCCACCTGAGATGTAAGGTGGAGCGACGAATCCAGAAGCACCCCCAGACTGTGAACTGAGTCCTTCAGGGGAAGCGTGACCCCATTCTGGACAAGTGGACAAACTTCCATCCCCGGGCCCGGGGAACCTATCACGAGCACTTCCGTTTTCTCTGGATTCAGACTGAGTCTGTTTTCCCTCATCCAGCCCATTACCGACTCCAGACAGGCATTTAGAGGAGAGATGCCATCCCTAAGTCACTGCATCAGTCGGAGACAGAGAAATATATTTGGGTGTCATCAGCGTACTGATAACACCACGTCCCGTGATCTCTCCCAGCAGTTTCATGTAAATGTTGAATAGCATGGGGGACAGAATGGCTCCTTGAGGGACACCAGATGTAAACGCCCTCTTGTCGGAGCACAAGTCCCCCAGCTGCACCATCTGGAATCTACCCAAGTGGTAGGAACGGAACCACTGGAGCGCAGTGCCCCCGATACCTAACTCCCCCAGGCATTCCAGAAGGATACCATGGTCAATGGTATCGAAAGCCACTGAGATGTCCAAAAGCACTAACAGGGACACGTTACCCCTGTCCATGCTCAGACGGAGATCATCGACCAGGGCGACCATGGCAGTCTCAACTCCATAGCCCGCTCAGAAGCCGGTTTGAAATGGGTCTAGAAAATCCGTTTCATCCAAGATCACTTGAAGCTGGAAGGCAACCGCCCTCTCGATCACCTTCCCCAAAAAAGGCAGCAGTGAAACAGGCCGATAATTATTCCGAATCAGGGGGTCTAGGGAGGGCTTTTTTAGCAGTTGTTTTACAACGGCCAATTTTAAGCTAGATGGAAACCACCCTTCCCCAAAAGATTAATTGATTATGCAGCGCAACATAGAAATTACCGCCGTCCCCCCCCCCCTGAGCTACCAGCCATGAGGGACAGGGATAGAGAGAGCAGGTTGTCTTCCTAACACTTCGAAGAATCTTGTCCACTCCCTCAGTACTCACAGACTCAAAATGATCCAGTCTAACAAAGTCCACGGAAGCTCTGGAGACCTCTACTCTGGATTCTGAAGAAATACTGGCGTCGAGATCAGCCCTTATTTGAGAGATTTTATCCGCGAAGAAGTTGTTAAACTCGTCACAGCAGGCTTTGGATGGTTCTAGAATAGGGTTCAGGGAGGGGGGCAGTTGAGTAAGCTCCCTCACTACCCTGAACAGCTCTGCCGGACGCGACTCCGCGGACGCAATACGTGCAGCATAGAACGAATGCGTTGCTGCACTTATTGCCACTCCGTAGGCCTTCAAATGGGACTCTAGGAGTGCCTTATTGGCTAAGTGCTGATGGCTTCGCCAGTTGTGCTCTAGTCGTTGCGCAGCCCGCTTCCTTTCCCTGAAATCTTCCGTATACCAGGGTTGTTTTTTGGAAGCGGGTCGGAAAGGACGCTTGGGAGCGATACTGTGTATAGCCCTGGAGAGATCTAAATCCCAGGTGTTAGTCAGGGCATCAACAGAACCGCCGTCAGTTCCAACCATATACCCCTCTAGGGCTTCTTGGAACCTTTTGGGTTCCATCAGCCTTCGAGGGTGGACCATCCTAATAGGTCCACCACCCCAGGAGGGAATTAGGTAGATGCCTTGAAGCTAACCTCGACCAGGAAATGGTCCGTCCATAACAGGGCAGAGATATTGGTTACCTCTGCCCACAGCATCTCCATGTCCGTACAAAAGACGACATCAAGTGTATTACCAGCAGAATGTGTAGGCCCTGAGACCATTTGGGACAGGCCCATGGCAGTCATGGTAGCCTTGAACTCCCGAACCACACCAGATGGACCATTGCTGGCCTCGAAGGGGATGTTGAGGTCCCCCAGGACAAGAAGCCTAGGGGATTCTAGTACCAGCTCTGAGACCAGCTGTGTCAGCTTGGCCAGGGAGTCTGTTAGCGCACGGGGTGGCCGGTAGACCAACAGAATCCCTAGATTGTCCCTAGCCTTCAGGGTCAGGTAAATGCACTTGATAAAGTCAGTTTGTTGGACATGGTTCCTGGTCAAGGAAAGGGTGTTCTTATGGATCAAGGCAACACCCCCCCCGCCGCCACCCACCTAACCTGGTCTGGTCCTTAACTGAGTATCCAGCTGGAAGGGCCTGTGCCCACACTGCTTTGCTTTCAGGCCCAAGCCATGTCTCAGTAATGCAAGCCAGGTCACAGCTCTTATCCTGAATAAGGTTGTAAATAATGTGGGTCTTATTCCTTACAGACCTGGCATTGCACAGGAGCAGAGACAGGGTTTGTGGTACAGTTGGACTGACCCTCAGATCTCTTTGGTTAGGAGAGTGGAAGGAAAGAGAGATAGATATTATGCATAAGGATGAGCAGGACTTTCAGTGGATTGTGAAATATACTATAGAAAATATTTAAGCCTGATGTTCACGGCCTTTCCGTACTTCAGTATTACAGAGTCTTTCAAAATCTGCTTGGGAAAGAAGATTGATAAAAATGTTTGGTCTGTTCTTGTGGACTGCATTTCACGGTTCTGTAGAACTGGTCACTGTTTCTAGCAGCAGATTCAGCTAGTTTAATGCTCAAATAAATGGAAGCAAAACAGAGATAATGACAGGCATATATGCTCATGTTCAGGGAAAAGATTGTAGAATTAAAACAAAATCTTTAAAACAGCCCTTACACTCTCCTTCATGAAAAGTGAATGCACTCAGGAGAAAGTTAAATGTCCTTTGGAATTCGAATTATTCTGGAGCAGGACATGACTTGCTGGCATTCTAAACAGGAGAACTCTAATAGAAAGTAATGATACATTTTGCTGCAGGTCTCTCTTCTCAACATCTTAATCTGGAATTAGTTCAGAAGGGATTCTGTAAATATTTAATTTTATCAAACACATTTCGACACATTGCAGCTTGCCTTTATACTGATTGCTGTTTAAGGAGGTGTGGGGGGCATAATGTATGTAGTGGATCCTGATAGTTACAATTACATGTGCATCCTTCTGATTGTGGAGCAAAATAGATCTCTGCTGTAGTGCACATTGCAAAGTACATGCTTCTGATTCTGAGAACCCCTCCCTTTGAGGAGTCATTTAGCTGTGTTGGCCTGTAACTATGGCTCTGCACAAACAACATAATTGAATACTATGGAGCAAGCAAAAATAATAATAATAATAATAATAATAATAATAATAATAATAATAATGATGATGATGATGATGTTAGTATGTGTATGTGTGTGTATTAACATTCTTTTTTGGCTTACTCCTAGGAGCTATGCTCTGAAACATCAAGTCCTGTCAGAAAGCTTTGCCTACCAGATTGTAACAGATTACAGTATTGTACATACAGTATACAGTACAAAAGATAAAATTTGGCTTTCTTTTTTTCAAAAAAATGTGCAGGGACAGCATAATCACAGCTCCTCTTTCCCTAGCCAGGTCGTTTTAGTTGCAGAGCTGTAACATGCCTTCACCAATGGTGAGAAAAAAAATATGTTTTTTTAATATACATAATGTGAGCTACATTTTTTAATGCTCTGGGATTTCAGCTTCAAACAGAAACACACATGGGTGAAATGCAGATGTTTGTATTCAACTTTGACAGTATTGTTGCATTTAAAAAAAGATGAGGTTCTGTGGATAGTTGATTCTTGAAGGCATGGAACTGATGTTTGGGATAGGGTGGCACTTCATATGAAAGAGCAGATGCACAATTTTGGAGTATTCATAGAGCCAGCATTGGTGACAGGTGGCCTTAGTGTCATGGAGTGATTTTTTAAACTCAGTTTCAGATAGTAGCTTGAATTTGGCCCAAAAAGGAATGCTAGGTTTCAGGCCAGGTTGTACCCATTACTGGACAGTGGTAGTATGGTTGTGGTGATCCCTTCTCTGGTAACCTACCATTTGCATTAATTTGTTGTTGGGGTGTGCTTTCAAGTCATTTCCAATTTATGGCAACCTTAAGGCAAACCTGTCACAGGCTTTTCTCAGCAAGATTTTGTTTAGAGAGAACTTGCCATTGCCTTCCTTTTAGGCTGAGAGAGTGTGACTTGCCTAAAGCAAGCCATTGGGTCTCCATGGCCAAGCAGGAAATCGAACCCTGGTCTCCAGAATCCTAGTCCAACACACAAAGCACTACGCTACACTGGATCTCTGTTTGGCTTGTCACAAGAAGTCCTCAGGAGCTTCAGTCCAGCTGTCCTCAGATGTCCTCAAGAGCTTCAGTCAGTGCAGAATGTGGCTGTTAGAAGCTTGATTGATTTTGCTAGGTTTATTATTTATTGATTACATTTAATGTCACCTTTCCTCTAAAAAGATAGAGCTCAAAATGACTGTCAAAGATCACTAAAAACAAACTAACCAATAAAACCATTAAAATCATTACATTAATCAGTAAACATCAGAAGTATTTAAAAGGCCAGTTTGAAAAGCTGTATCGTCAAACACTTCCTGAATGGTATAAAACTGGGAGGGGGACTGATCTTCATAGTTTTGGTATAGCACAGGAGAAAGCCCATGTGTTGCCTCAAAATTGGTGGTTTTGAAGATCTGAACATCCAGACAGATTACAATGAGATAGCCAGACCCCAAGATTGTTTAGACTTTAATGATTACAGCTAATAGCTTGAATTTGATCCAAAGAGGAATGGAGAGGTATTGTAGGTCTTTTCACTATCATAGCAATATAATTTCTTAGCCATGTAAACCCACTGGGTGACCTTAGGCAAGTCACACTCTCTCAGCCTCAGAGGATGGCACTGGCAAACCTCTGAAGAAACTTGCCAAGAAAACCCCATGATAGATTCGCATTAGGGTTGCCATTTGTCAGAAATGATTGAAGGCATGCAACAACAACAAACCATGTACTAGTTAGTATTTAGTACTGTAGTTAGTTTTCTGTGTATTAGGCCACTATTGGTAAATCAATTCACTACTGGTTTTCTTCTGAGCCAAGTGCAAAGTGCTGGTACTTATTCTATTCTGTTCATTTCCTGCCTTCATGAGATTGTTGTTGATGCTGCTGCTGTTATGCTGTTTTCCCTGTACAGGATACAAAGAGGCTTATAAAATTTAAAACTGTTAAAGCTAAAAAAAATTAACATCATACAAAAATTAAAATACAGTTAAACTATAAACAGCACTAAAATCATATAATAAACAAAGCAATGAAATACCATTTGTCTAATAAAAACAGTAAAAATTAGCAGCAAAACAAATACTGCAGAAATCCAGTTGTACAGTATTCTTAGACTGCCTACCTGCCCTGATGAACAGATAGGGCCTGAGTATTTTCTAACAGATCTGGTCTGTGCTGGAGCCTACAGCTCTAGAGTATTTGTTGACATTTCAGCCTGGATTTTGTGCTGCAACGTGGAGCTTTTACATCAGCTGCTTCACCATGGCATGTGAGGAGGTGCTCCATCTCTTACTGGGAGTTGGGTTGCATCAGCTTCTGGCAGCTGCTCTGCCTTCCTTTGGAAGCTGATGTGGCTTCTCCTGACGTGGCTGCCAAGTAGTCAAGTCATAATTTGCTTCGGTTAGGATTTGGGGAAATTACCTTTGTTTCCTGAACAGTTTGTCAGCTGCATCTGTTGAAGATTTCCTCTTTCCACTCCTTCCCCCACTTTTTTCTTCATAGAAAGCAGGCATAGACATTAGGTGTTGGTGCCTGCTAGATTGGGAGCAGTGAGTATTCCTTGCCTAAGAAAACCCTATGAAACTCATAGGGTCACCATACATTGACAAGTGACTTGAAGGAAGAGAGAGAGAGAATGAGCGTGTGTGTGTGTGTTTTTTGTAAGAGCTGTTTTGGGGTCTATTGCTGAGTTGTAGGTATTGGACTACTTTGGTACCCAGTGGTGGGAAGCTGAAGAAAGGAATGTGGGCATCCTTGAATCTGCATGTGCTGCTGTCATGATCCACATACTATAACGATGCTTCACTCTGAGGAGTCTTCCAGATTTTATCTGTGATGCTTGGTTACAGAATGTTACTGAAATCTTCACTTCACTTGATTAAAATGAGAGTACACTTCGAGAACTCTGTGTTGACACCCTTTTCCTACACGGTTTCTCCTAGTGTTAATGGCATCAACTATTATTTCTCTAATGAATTATTGAAAAATCTGTAGTTCCTTTTACTGGGTTGCATGGAGATCAGAAAATAAACAGTCTTCCAGTTGTCCCAATTTATTGTGGAGCAGGGTTAGGGAACATAACTCTTCAAATATTTTGGATTTTGACTCCCAGAAACCTATGGTAGGAGATTATGGGAGCTGTAGTCCAAAACCTCAGGAGGGCTAAAGGTTCCACATGGTATGTTTTGGAATGGGAAGACTGCCAAGTTGCAGGATTTATGGATTCTCATATAAGCTTCTTTTTCTGTTGCAGGTGTTGTTGAAAATATCAAGCCATTCCACAATGCTGTACCGTGCTGCTCTTTGTCCTTCCCTGCGTTCCTCAGGAAGATTCTGGCGGCAGTCTGATGTTGCTGGCTCCCACCCCTGTATGTATCTGAGGGAATGAACCTGACCTTCTCTTGATACAGTGCTAAATAATTTGGAAATACATAGCAACTTTTTTGCTCAGAGATGTATAAAATTATGTGTGATCTAAAAAAAGATAAGCATATGGTTTTCTCCATTTTTCATAATACTGCATCCTGGGTTTATCCATTGAAGCTGAATGATGGGAAGTTCAGGACAGGTAAAAGAATGCACTTTTTTACACAGTTAGATTTTGGAATTCAGTGCCTCATGATATAGTGTTGGCTTCTGACTTGAACAGCTTTAAAAGGGACTGGACATTTTGATCAAGGATGGGACTACTAGTCATGATGGATATTTATACATCAGTACCAGTGACAGTGTGCCACTCTATATCAGTGTTGTAAGCATGTCCTGCTGGTAAGTATTGCATTGGGACCTGTGAGAACAGATTGCTGAACTAGATGAACCTTTGATCTGACTCAGTATAACTAATTATGTTCTTAATTAAAGTTTGGGCAGGATTCTTGGTCTGGTATATTTGGCCTAAATCCAATTGCTAGTCTTGACTAGAATAGATCCACTGAACCAATGGGAACTTGGTAGGTCAGCACTTAATATAAGTTTCATTAATGCATTGAGTATACAGGTAGGACTCACCATTTGATTTAGGCCCCAAACACTTTCAGGTGTCTTGTTGACTTATGACTACCCTATGAATTTCAGTGTTTTCTTAGGCAAAGAAAACTCAGAGGTGGTTCTGCCAATTCCTTCCTCTGAAATAAAGCCTTGCACACCTGGTATTTGATGGCAGTCTCCCATCCTAGGGCCTGTAGGATATTGTGTGTCCTTGTGAGTGGCTTATACCTTCTTTGCTTCTGTCCTGCTGCAGTTTTGATCTAGAATAGAGAAATTCTGCTCATCACCTTTGTAGCCCCTTGGTCTTGACTGTTCTTGAGAATAAAGGAAAATCCATTGCTTTGATGACGTTGGCAAGTATATCATATAATCAAAGTGCTGGAAGGGACTGCATTGGCCATCCTAGTCCAGCCCTGTGCCATGCATCTGTAGACCACACAGCTAAAGCACTCCCGAGAGATGGCTGTCCAACATCTGTTTATATGCCTCCAATAAGGGGGAGAGTCCACTATTCTCCAAGGTGGTCCATTTCATTGTCAAATAGATGTTATCATCAGAAAGTTCCTCCTAATATTTTGGTGCAATCTCTTTTCTTCCGATTTGAATTAGTTGGTTCATGTCCTGGTTTCTGGAACAGCCAAAAACAAGCTTGCTCCATCTTCTCTATGACATCCCTTCAGATATTTGAAGATAGTTATCATGTCAGCTCTGAATTTTGTCTTCTTCAAGCTCCCTAAACGTTCCTTATAGTGCTTAATTTCCAGAATTTAACCTTGATTTCCTTATATTGTAAGAGTGGGAGTGATTCTACTACCTTACTTCCCCATACATTTCTTCTCTTCAGTTGTGTAAGGAGTGATCTAGATCAAGAAAGTTCAGAAGAGTAAATGGCTTAATGTAGCCCAACTCATAGCTGGCATGGTGCAGTAGTTGGACTAGGATGCTGGGAGAACAGGGATTGAATCCCTGCTCGTCCATGGAAACCCACTGGGTTACCTTGGGCAGTCACACTACCTCAGCCTCACAGGAAAGCAAGGCAACTCTGGTCTGCCAAGAAACCCCTATGATTCACCTTAGGGTCACAATAAACAATAACAACAGCCCAACCTTCCTCTGCCTTGGAGCATTGAGATATGTCAGATTTTGTTGTTGTTGTTGTGTTCCTTCAAGTCATTTCTGACTTATGACAACACTATCACAAGGTTTTCTTGGCAAGATTTGTTCAGGGGAGATTTGCCATTGCCTTTCCCTGAGGCTGAGAGAATGTGACTTGCCCAAAGTTATCCAATGGATTTCCATGGCCAAGATAGGATTCGAATCCTAGTCCCCCAGGGTCCTAGTTCAATGCTCAAACCACTACACCATGCTGGCCCTGACTACAACTTTCATAATTCCCCAGCCAGCAGAATTTGTAGTATAGCATATCATTCATTGTGCCAGTTGTGGTCCAACACATCAGGAAGTTGTCAGTTGAGGAAAGCTGGAGTATATTGTCTGTTGCCAGTTGAAGCATCTGAGAGCATGAAATGTTTATTTATTATTTGTTATAAAAAGCATATTTTCCCCTCTCTATTTAAAATAAAAGCTAATAATATATTTTACAATATCAATAATAAGCACAATATATACAAACAAAAGCTTTTGAAGGATAAAAGAAGTCCAGGTAAAAACAGTTGTTAAAAACAAGACATGCCAGATACAAGCTTTTAAAAGATCATGCTGAGTAGAGAAAATTGTATTTACTTTTAAACATTGCCTGTTAGGATTCTACAGTTTGCACAGATAGGACTAGGGACAGGATGACCCATATCCTTAGATAACTGACTCTTAATCTGCTGCATGCTCTTGCTTCTCGCCTCCTTGCAGTTATATTCATACATTTTAAAAAAGCAGCTGGATTTTGTCCTCTGAATATTCTCTTCTGTTGGTAATGGGGTAGTTGAGGTATCATTTTCTTCTGCAAATAATTTGACCTCATGCTCAGATATTGCTTGAGCTAATATATTCTCAGTCATTTCAAAGCTAGGCACTTGCTTTGGGGGAAAATGTTCATATTCTCCCTCCTTGCCTCTAGAGAGAGAATCTGCGACCTTAAAAGGGGGGATGAGGGATTATTTGGTTAGGTCTGCTCCTCTAATGCCTTTGCTATGTTTCCAACCACAGGTCTGCTGGCTCCAAACCTGGTCTTAAGGAATACATGTGCCCGAGGCTGGAGTAACATACCTTTTATCACAGTGCCTCTCAGTCGAACCCATGGCAAGCCATTTGCTCACCGCAGCGAGCTGAAGCATGCCAAGAGAATTGCAGTGAAGCTAGGGAGTGCTGTTGTGACTCGAGGGGATGAATGTGGCTTGGCCCTGGGGCGGCTGGCATCCATCGTTGAGCAGGTAACCATGTTGCACCATTGGCTGCTTGTCTCTGTAGTTTAAGATTGTTAGGCATATTTGAAGGAAGTGCAGAAGAGTAGAGATTTGGTTGATGTGAAGGTTAAAAGGCAAGATTTTTGAAACACTCACCTAGATAGTATTTTATTATTTGCCTATGGTACCTAGCAAAAGTGGCAAATCCCTAATGTGGAGAAGGGGAGAAAAGGGAGAAAAGTCTTTTAACTGAAAAAAACTTTCCCTGCAGTTATTCAAAACAATATAGACAGTTCTCCATATCCCTACTTTGCCGTCACAAAAACCCTGCAAGGTGGGACAGATTGAAATACTATGATCGACTCCAGATCACCTAGTGAGTTTTATGGATCAAAGAGACTTGAACCTGGACTTTCTAAGACTCAGTTCAACACTCTAACTGTTATAACCCATTGACAATCTATATTATTTTATTTAGATGCCACCTTTTTCTAGGATTAAAACTTAGGGTAGCTCGAAAAGAGTAAGCTAAAAACCATACTTTTTAAAACATAATTAAAATCATCACATTAAAACAATATGATCATTAAAAAGCATACAAAAGTTAAAAAATAAAGTACCCTCCCCTCCCATAAGAATCCTGTTACAGCCCCCAAGTGCATTTAATGTGACAAAGATAATGAAGCAAAAAAGATATAAAACAAATAAACTGATCTTGGAGTGACTGTATTCCTCAGCTTATTCCAAAGAGTATTCCAAGGAGGGCCCATGATTTAGACAATCACCCCCATCCCCTTTTACCTGTTTAGCCCAGGCCTTCTCCCATCCAATTTTCTTGTGTATTAGGCAGCATCAACGACAGAGAAATGGTTACTCTTTTTACTATAGAGAAGTGCTTTCCCATAGAGTAGTTGCAGCTCTCCAAAAACTGCAACAATGCAGGATAGTCTTAAAACCTACAGAGATATGTTTCTTTTATGCCTGTAGGTTTCAATGCTACAAAACCAGGGCCGGGAGATGATGATTGTTACCAGTGGGGCTGTGGCATTTGGTAAGCAGCGCCTCCGTCATGAGATCTTGCTTTCCCAGAGTGTGCGGCAGGCTCTTCACTCGGGTCAGAACCAACTTAAGGACATGGTGAGTAGCTGAGCAAGATACTAGTATTCTTTCACAATGATCAGATCATGATGTAAGTGTCTGATGTGTTCTCTGACCCATGCAGGCCATTCCTGTGCTGGAGGCTCGAGCCTGTGCTGCAGCTGGTCAGAGTGGGTTGATGGCACTATACGAGGCCATGTTCACACAGTACAGCATCTGTGCTGCCCAGGTAAGGGACTTTGTATGTGCTTCACAGTGTCTTTATGTCTCTTAACTGCCTTGTGCCTGTCTCTCAGCTCCTGACATGTGGAATAGACCCTTTCATTCTCTTTCTGAATTATCCCACATGAGCCTAACGCTTGAAGATTTTTCCAGGGCAGGCCCTTCTCTTTATTCTGCCACAGTCATAGGCATATTTGAGGGAGTTGCAGTAGAGAGCTTTCTCAAGAGCTATTCCCGGACAGTGTCATTCTCTTCTAAAAGAATCTGGCCCTATTGCCCTTTCACCAGCAGGCAGTGTCTTGCAATTGGCTGTTTGCAAAGAAAGGGGCTTTTTATTTAAATGATACAGTTTAATTGTGTTTTGATATTATAGCTTCTAATATTCTTATCTGTACCTCTTAGTTCATTTTCTTGTGAGCTTCTTTGAGTCCTACTTTTAGGGAAGAGGTGGATTACAAATCAAATGAACAAATAATCACATTTCCCAGGAGCCCCAGCTAACCCTTGACTCTGTTTTAGTGAGGTATCTGCCAACATGCTCTCCATCACCCCTTTTGTGCTTCTGTGCACTTTTACTGTAATCAGGCACATATGATGGCCTTTCAGATTTCTTAGCTGGTTAATGTGGATTTTACATCTTCATTGGATTGGATTTTACATAATGGTCCTTTATTTGCTTTGGTTTGATATAATAGGATGTAAGAACTGGGGGAAATTGTCATCTGTCTCAGGTTTTTTATTACATATTTGATGGTTTGGTTCATGTCGAAACTGATAGTGGATAATTTTTTTCAGAACAGTTCTTCTCTTCTTTCCAGATATTAGTCACCAATTTGGACTTCCATGATGAACAGAAACGTCGAAACTTGAATGGGACATTACATGAACTACTGCGAATGAATATTGTTCCCATCATCAACACCAATGATGCTGTGGTTCCTCCCCCAGAGCCAAACAGTGATCTACAGGGGGTAAACGTGGGTAGTGTATTACAGTGGGTGGTTGGTGCTTGCTTGCCTGTGGATCTGCTAACATGTTACCTCCGGGCTGCGGTGCACACTAACAATGCGGTACTCTGGATTCTTCAAAGTGACTAGTAGTCCATGGTGGGGCTTGGAGTTCAGTGGTCTTGACCTGCTTGCATATCTCCTTGTGGATGCAGTGCATTAGAAGGAGTATTGGGTGTTGCTTGCAAGGCTTGCTTAATATGCCTCCTCACTATGCAAATGCTAATAGTGCAAAGTGCCACAGTTACACCTTGCTATTCTAGGAACTGGTTGGGTATATTGAAACTCTTGCCTAGCTAGTATTTACTGTTTTACATGTGTGTTTCAGGTAATCAGCGTGAAAGACAATGACAGCTTAGCAGCACGGCTAGCGGTGGAAATGAAGACTGATCTGCTGATTATTCTTTCAGATGTCGAGGGTACAAGAATTATTTCATTATACAGCTAAATTGAAAATGCAGCTGTGCAGTCCATCCAGAGTTCTGCTCCATGAAGACACAGGCGTGATACAGAGCACCTAAAAGAGGTGCCTCCCCGGCACCTCTCATTGCTCCGCAGGAGCGCTGCAGCAACCAAATTGTGCGGCGCTGCCGCCGCGGAAAAAAGGAGTTCCTGGAAGCAGCTCCTTTTTGCAGCGGCACTGCGACACCGCAAAGCACCAGAGACGGCGCGATGACATTGCAGCTGCGCCTCCCCGTTTGGAAGCAGCACAGCTGCAACATCATCATTACGCACCCCGTCTGGTGGGCATGCCGCAGCTGCGGTGTGTCCATAACATGCAAGAGTTGCCGGGCATGTGGGTGCTCCACCCACCAGGCAACCCTTGCACGTGACGAGGGCACCGCAAAGGCCCATCTGTTCTGGGCCACAATCTAGGAGGGAATTGTCTGTGATACTTATAGGCTGAACACTTGGCAGTGTTCACAGACCACAGCTGAAAAAGTGTAGCAATGTCCTTTTTCATACTATTTAGAAACAGAGGTGCATAGTGTATATTACTTGCTCGGGTTGAAGAGGAAAGGGCAGCCTTTGGAATATAGTCATATCTCCCTAAGTCGCATGACCTCAAAAGGAAAGCATTAGAGACCTTGTGGTCTTAATTTTGTTTCTGAATTTTGGGTGTTGGTATGCCTTTGTGCAAAAGCTTATGGAATTGGCTTTTGGCTTAATCCTAACAATATTATCCTGGTCATGCAGCTGTTCCAGCTACTTCACTCTGACTAGCAGAGGTCAAAGATTCATTCTGCTGTGGAGCCTACATAGTACTGTACTTTTGACACAATGAAGCAATATGTCTGCTGCTAGCTCACTTCCAACTTTTCATTCAGGACTCTTTGACAGCCCCCCAGGATCAGATGATGCAAAGCTTATTGATATATTTTATCCTGGAGACCAGCAGTCTGTGACATTTGGAACCAAATCGCGAGTGGGGATGGGAGGCATGGAGGCTAAGGTTAGTCAAGTTATATTTTAGTTGTTTATTTAAAGAAAGAGGCTGGGACTTAGATACACATGTGAGCAGGAGAGAGGGGCATTCCCATGTCCCATGCTCTGTCCATGCAATAATTGATTTTTCAAACTACTTATGTAAAATGTTGCCTCTGGTATTTAAGACTTGTAGTATAATTTTGATTTTTTTGTTTTGTTTTTTAATTTTTATTAGTGAAGATTAAAAACATACAATACAGGACTGTGTAGTCCTGTGTAATATAATTTTGGAGAGTATGAATTCTTAACTCAGACCTGATTTTATGTTAAAGCACAATATTAGGAGTTTTTTAAGTGCATAAAAATACACCCTCCTTTGCAGGTGAAAGCAGCCTTGTGGGCTCTCCAGGGAGGTACTTCAGTAGTGATTGCAAATGGAACTCACCCCAAGATCTCTGGCCATGTCATTACAGACATTGTAGAAGGGAAAAAAGTTGGCACCTTTTTTTCAGAAGTGAAACCTGCAGGTAAGTTGGAGCTATCGGGACTAGTTTGTAAGGAAAGATCAGCAGTATATAGACAGCCTATGGTATCTTAGTGAGACTGTAGGCCAAAGGCAGGCCACTTTTTTTTTTCAGTTTAGGATGGTGCTGCACTCCAGGATTAGTTAAGTCTATGGGGTGGAGTCAAGCAATGTGGAGTCAGATGCAAGTCTCACTAATTCAAGCCTTGTTCCCACCAGATGTATAAATCTCAATTCATTTCCCCTCAGGAGTAAGTTCCAATACAAGAGCTTTCAAACATGCAAATACAATCCAGCTGTTTACAACAGGATTCATATGTGCAAACCATAGCTCAGTTCTGTGCTTTGTATTTCAAGTTTAAAATTGATAAATACCTGCTTATCTCTGGTCAGAAACCAGAAAAAACAGCTGAAAAAGCAAGTTTTCAAACTGGTTGTGGAGAGGGGACTCCCCACACATATTGCAGGTCTTCACTCTTTCCATAGTCCATGCAGCTGCTGATTATTTAGCCATAGTGTAAAAGCCACAAAAGAGCTGTGGAAAGGAAAATGATTGGGGGGGTTGAAGTCTGTAAGAAAAATGCTGAGAGGCCTCCGTGAGATTTTAAGGCCTCCATTCTATAGGAGACAAAATTATTATTTCTTCAAATGTGTGTTCCTAAAGCTGTGCTTATGGGAAGAGAGTCAAGTGTGAGACATGATGAAGGTGACTTCTCAACGTCTTCTTCTAAGAGTGTGTGGTGGCTTGAAGTGATACAACTGTCATTTATTACAATAATATCCTCTCCTCCTTTTTAAAGGCCCAACAGTAGAGCAGCAAGCTGAAATGGCTCGAGCAGGAGGCAGAAGTCTGTCAGCGCTACAACCTGAACAGGTATTTATTCAGTTGGTCACTTTAATACACCAGAATACTGAAGGCTTCAATATGTATGTGTTTATTGTAAATATACAAGAGCAACAGTAACCCCATATAGAGATGGAATCAGGTAGAAATGCTCTTCCAGTGTGTGGCTGAAGAAAAAGCCACTCTGAAAATTTGCAAATGTAATTTCCAAAACCAACCTTCATTTCCTATTGTTAAGTGCATTCAGTTGTAAGGTTTAAGCATACAATTCAGCATAATTATGGAAAACTAATTTTTTCTCTCAAAATGATAACTGCCACTAGAGCCTTAATCCAGTTGCTAATCCCAACTATAGTAGACCCATTGAATCAGTGGGGTTTACAGAAATGTTTGCATATCATTCAGCAGCTAATTCAGTGGTTCTAATATACTTGAGACTAGCAGTTGAAAGTTGACCTCCAGACCAGACCTCCAAAGCCTATGATCCCTTGAGCTGAATGTGATTTTCTAGCCATTGCTGCTGACCCACTAGCAGCTCAGACCTTTGTTTTCCTGCTTTAGTGGAACTGTGAAATTGTGAATTTTTAGGCTCCTGATGGTGTATTAGAGTTGGTACATTCTGAAGTGTGTAGGGCTGATAATATGAAGCATATCATCTCAGCAAGTAGTATAGTTCAAGCAGCAAGATCCAAGTCTTTCTTGGATTCCAAAGATCAGGCCTCTTCACCATCATGTGGTTAGAAACAAAAGGGTAGGCAAGGTCAGGTTTCTAAGGAAGGTGCTGTGAAAGTGGAGAAATAAATTGAGTGCAGATCATACTGGTTAGATAAACATCAAGCCACATGTTTGAAAACTAGATGAACAGTCTTAAGGATTAGCCAAGGGGCCTAGCAATATCCCTAGAGTTTGGACTGTGACCTGAGGAGAGTACTATATCTGTGATGTCAGTATGGTTGGGAGAGAACTGGTTCCACACACAGTAAAGCCTAATGGTTTCTTGTGTATCTTACTGTAGAGAGCAGAAATCATCTATCATCTTGCTGACCTTCTGACAGACCAGCGAGAAGAGATTCTTCAGGCCAACAAAAAGGATCTAGAAGAAGCTGAGAGCAAAGGTAAGATGTGCTGGATAAAGAAGTTTAAATACACCTCTGCATCACTATGTAGGAGGTGATGACAATTTCCCATCATGCCAAGGAGTTATGAACATATCACAGGTTGCTAATTATAGTTTTAGTTGTCTTCAGCGACTGGGTGAAGAAATCCTTGAAGCACATAGTGGTCACATCTGTCGGAAAGTCTGCTTTGTGATTTGCTGTTTTGTTTGGGCAATTCCCCATATGCCATCTATTCCACTCAAAATAACTAGAACTAAATGGAGCCATTCAGGCTATTTGTATAACTCTACAGAAGTTGATTTCCATAAACCTCACAGAAACCATGAACTCTTCAGAAAGTGTTTCCCATAAACTATAGGTGCACAACTCATAATAGACTGATGGTGGCCCTCAGCTGCTTTTCATCCTAATCCATCTGATTAGCTGGACAGTGGAGAAAGAAATACTAAATGATCTTAGAGCAGGAGAACTGGAAGCTTTTGATTCTACACATACTTTAGCAATTTTCAGTGAGAATGCTGTTTTCTCGGTCACTAATAGTTACAGAAAAACACATTTTCCATAGTGATCACATGTAGGCAGAAGTCTCCATATACATCTGGAAATTTCCATACCCCAGCCATCTTTAGATCTGCCAGGACAGGGATAGCGAGATTTAAATCTTACCATCCTTGCCATTTGAAGTGAGTGAAAGAGTGTGCAGGCTCAAATGTATGCAGGCGTGTGTGCATATTGCAGCCCCCAATCAACCCCAGCTGCAGTTATTGGGGCAAAAGGATTCCCAATATGAGCTACCAGCTAAAGGGAAATCATTTGTAACACTGACCAGTAAGCCATGCTGTTCAAGATGTCACTGTCTTCTAAAAAAGAGGAGAAGCCTTCCAAATTCACTTGGCTCTTGGCCTAGCTACATAGTCCATTGGGACTAAATGAAAGGGGGAACATAGGAAGAACATGCTCTGTCAGACCAAAGCTCTATTTGGTCCCGCATTCTTTCCTTGTAATAGCCAACCAGTTGTCTATGGAAACTCACAAGCAAGACATGAATGCAATACTCTATTGTAACAAGATTATTGATATTTTTCCCCATTTGGAATGATACTTCCAGCTACAGTGTACCAAGCTTGTCTGTAGTTGCAAACTCAGAGAATTTTTCTTTGCCTAAAGTTTTGAATGAAGTTGTTTAGATCAGCAAAAACGTAGAATGTAAAGAAGAGTGGGATGTGACAGATTCTCGTTCCAGTGTTTGTTCTTGAATATTGTCACTTTGTATTAAAAAAATTCTTAGGCATAACCCCTGCCATCAAACTCTTGAATTTTGTGGCTTCGATCTAATTATTACCACAACTTGTTACTCTTTTTGTATGAGCTTGTGGCTATCTAAATTAAGCAAGAGGTATCTTCCAAGTATGAGAATGAATTTCCCCTGCTCAGAAGAGAAGCAAATTTTCCTTCCTTTTATTTGTTTTGATGTTGTGAAGTTATTATTTTGAGCCATTGGTTGAATTGTTGGTTAAGTTTGATGCTAAGACTGGCAACCTTATAACATGTATCCTGACTTCTGCTTCCATTTCAGGGAGATTAGCTCTCCCTCTATTGAAGAGACTCAGTCTGTCAACTTCCAAACTGAATAGTTTAGCCATTGGTTTACGCCAGATTGCAGCATCTTCACAGGACAGTGTTGGCCGAGTCCTCCGAAGGACACGGATTGCAAAGGATTTGGAGCTGGAGCAAGTGACTGTGCCTATCGGGGTCCTACTAGTAATTTTTGAATCCCGACCCGACTGTCTTCCCCAGGTATGTGAAACCAACAGCTAATGTAGAGTTTTTACTTTCTTTAGAATGAAAAGAACTTCTGTTGTTGACTTTCCTCTTTGCTCTTCTAGGGCAGGAAATAATACATATTGAAGTATTTTGGTGACACACATTTGTAAGTTGTAGTTAGGATCTGATTGGGCTGATTGATTTTTGTAATAAACTTGATACTGTGTACTTTACATCATATATTGTCTTCTATTCTCCATTATATTTACCTTTTAAATTCATTTTCTCTCCCTCTTAGCAGCAAGAGCTGCAAGTTGGCTAGTTTCTGTAGCTGTGTATCTTTCAAGCTGTTAACTGGGGGTAATGGAAGTTGTAGACCCACACATATGGAAGTTATTGGACTGGCAAAAGTTCTAACTGAAAATTCTGCTACATTTGCAAAGGTGTTCCATAATGCAGATCTTCTTCTTTGTCTGTCAATTTATCTCTACCTCTCTCTTCCTTTTTCTAACAGGTATCGGCCTTGGCTATTGCCAGTGGAAATGGCTTACTGCTTAAAGGAGGAAAGGAGGCATCAAATAGTAATCAAATCCTTCACCACTTGACTCAAGAAGCACTTTCTGTCCATGGTGTGAAGGATGCAGTGCAGCTCGTGAGTACCTATGAAAGGGCATGGTGGGGGCAGAAGGCACCAGAAGAGTGAGAAGTGACACAACTAGACACCATTCCTGGGGAAGGGGAGGGAATCGATATGTTCAGTTCTTTTAAGCATAGGCGTTTATTTCTTTGGTCATTGTGCAACACTGTCTGAGACAAAAGAACTGGTTAAATAATCCCACAAAGTATTTTATAGTAATAAGCAAATAAGACTTACAGTATCTATTGCATGGGAGGAAGCTTTCTTCAGTGCAGATGTTTAGCCAACTACTTGTTCTCCAATAAAATGATTGGGCATTTCCCTAACATGGGTTTTTGTCCATTCCTATATTTACTTTCATTCCTTGCTTTTATTCTGTGGTGGGAAATATGTGGCCCTATAGATGATGTTGGACTGCAGTTCCTATAATATTATACTAATGTTGGCAAAATGTGCCCTGGGGACCCCTATGGAGTCAACATTTTTTTCCTTCCCCCCAAATGCCCTGTAGGGAGTTTAGAAGGCATTTTAACCATGTTTGGAGACTCCCTGCCCGCCCCCCAGAGGTCAACAATTTTTTTTGCAATTTTTTTCAAAAAATGTTTTGACCTCAAGTGCCCGCTAGGGAGTGGGGAACATTATAACCCCCTTTAAGGTCCCCTAGGACCATTTAGGCCCAAAGAGGCCTTTTTTGGAAAGAAGAAGTAAACATGAAGTAACTTCAGGTCACGTCTTGTTGTTTTTAAGAAAGACCTTTCTTGGATTTAAAATTGCCCAGGAAGGGCTCAAAACATGGTGAGAATGCCCTCTAGAGAGCAATTTTAAAAGGATTTTATGGGAATGGGCAGAGCCCCCTAACCTTTCACTGTTGTCCCTCCCTATCATATACCATTGCTTGTGTTGGCTATTGGTCATGGTAGTTGCAGTCCAATGATTTCTGGATAGACCTGGGCTACCACAGCTTTTCCTTACATTCATGTTGTTGTTATATGCTGACAAGTTGGGCTTCAGAGTCCTCTAAGAGACCCTCTTATTAACTGCTCTGGTTTGGTCTTGCATACTAAATGCTGTGGCTGCTTTTACTGAATCACCCCACCAATAATGTGGTTTTCCTCTTTTCCTTCTGCTCTTGACTTTCTTGAGCATAATTTTTTCAAATGAGTCCTTTCATCTCATGATGTTTCTAAAGTACAATAGTTTCATTTAGACAAAATTTAACATGTAGCCACACTGTAGAAATAAAGCAGGTTAACACCACTTTAACTGCTGTGACTGTCCTACAGAATCCCAGGATTTGTAGCTTGGTGAATCACTGTAACTGTCCTAAAGACCAGGCTGAATACCTCGCAAAACAACAAATCCCAGGATTCCACAGAATAGAATCATGATATTTAAAGTGGTGTCAAATTGTTTTATTTCTGCAGTGTGGAAGCCAGGTTAGTAATTTTGGCTTTTAGTGAGACTTCAGGCTTCATTTGCTTGAGAACCAATTTATTTGTCTGTTTGGTAGCCCTTAGTATCCATAGAGCTCTCTTCCAGCACCACATTTCAAATGAGTTGATTTTCTTCCTGTCAGCTTTCTACACTGTCCAACTTTCCTAAACAGTTATAGAAATCAGAAATACTATAGCATGGATGTCATTCATTTTGAAGTTCAGATATATTGAATATATTTACTAATGTACCTTATTTATTAAGAAAAAGGTTTCTGTAACTTGCTTGTTTTGGTTTAACAGGTAAATACCAGGGAGGAGGTGGAAGACCTTTGTCGTTTAGACAAGCTGATAGATTTGATTATCCCCCGTGGCTCATCTCAGTTGGTACGGGATATCCAGAAAGCTGCTAAAGGGATCCCAGTAATGGGTCACAGTGAAGGCATTTGTCATGTGTATGTGGACATGGAGGCCAGTGTTGAGAAGGTCACCAGAATAGGTAAGAGGACAGAAATTTTATTTCTAAAGGAGCTGAATGATGGGATGGAGGAGGGTTAGAATGGTCAATGTTGTCCTCATTAAACTAATTGCTTTAGATACTCTAGCAGTCAATTGTGTGTATAACTAATTGTCTGTCTTTCATCCAGTGAGAGACTCAAAATGTGAATATCCTGCAGCCTGCAATGCGCTGGAGACCTTGCTGATACACCGTGATTTGTTGAGAACCCCTGTGTTTGACCAGATCATTGACATGTTGCGAGTGGAGCAAGTAAGTGGGAAATGGTTGCCTGCTTGACATAATGCAAGAGATTGGCTGGCAAGTTTCTGCATGTTGAGGTAGTAACTCAAAGAAATACTGCAGTGCAAATTCTGATGAATTTCCAGATGCCCCAACTTTTGTAGGCTGAAAACTCACGCTATAATAACATTTGGAGAACAGTACAGTATGTGTCTTGATCTATTTTACTTGGGGCCAGGTCTTAGCATACTCCAAGATACCTTCATTGAGACTCAAAGGCAAATAGAAAACACAACACATGAGAAATCAGGTTCCTGGTGAGACCATCTCAACATTTCTTGGAGACGTGAATCTTCTGTTGGTGAATCTTAAGCAGGAATGGACAGAACCTAAGAACAACAGATGGGTACTTCCTGTAATCAATATTATTCAAGGGTTGACCTAGGGAGTTGGATAGTGTGAATGCACCTTCTCTGCTAGCTGAGATGCTGGGGACTTTGAAAAGTTGAAAAGCTATCAAATACCTGCCGTCCACAAAATGGGACAGAGCTGCTCCACCAGGCTATTGTGAGAAAAGTGGCAGGTTTTATTCATGTATCTGATTTATGTCATGTTAGTCTCCCAATAGGGAGCTCAGAAAAACTGGTAAAACACATTTTGTCCCATAGTGAGAATGAGGGAGAGAATCTTTTGCAAAAGCACTTCAGAAGCAGCAGAAACTAGATTTTGTCAAGTCACACTGTGGGTCCATCTAGCTTAGTAGTGGCTACACTGACTGGCAGATGCTCTCCACTGTTTCAGATAGAGGTCTTTCCCAGTCCTACCTTGAGGACATTAGGAGTTATGCTCTCCTCTCCCAATTCTATGGGTTCTTCTTTTGTGTAGAACATGCTGGTAAGAGGAACATGTTCCTCTTTTGTCTTGTCTTGTCTTTTGTTTTATATTAGGTGAAGATTCATGCGGGTCCCAAATTTGCGTCGTATCTGACATTCAGCCCTTCAGAGGTGAAATCACTCCGCACAGAATACGGAGACCTAGAGTGCTGTATTGAAGTTGTGGACAGTGTGCAGGATGCTGTTGAACATATACACAAGTATGGGAGTTCTCATACAGATGTGATCATCACAGAAAATGGTTAGTGGCAAAAGTGACTGTTTCTAATACAGCCTTCCCCAAACTGGTACCTTTCAGATGTGTTGGTCCTCAACTCCCATAAACATCTGGAAGGCTGTTTGATAGCTAAGCAAATGGCTGCTGCAATAGAATTACTTTTCTAAGTGGCTGCATCTGGCACTCTTCTGTTATACAGCAGAGCATGTTAAGGCTTTTCTTCTTCATGTCTTCCTCAGAGAAAACAGCAGAATTCTTCCTTCAGCATCTGGATAGTGCCTGTGTGTTCTGGAATGCCAGCACCCGCTTCTCTGATGGCTATCGCTTTGGGTTAGGTAAGGGAGCATTTGCAAGGTATCCCATACTGCTTGAGACCACCTGAGAAAGTCTGTCAGGTACTGAAACAAGTTTGAACTAAAACAGGACAAAAGGGTGGATCTTCCTTTTGATACAAACTCATCATTGATTTTTTTTCCCCTGAGATCTCTTTAAAATCTTTGATTTGTTTTCGAAATGTTGTGATCTAGAGCAGTGCTACTCAAACAAATGGCTGACAGTCCATGGACCATTGGCAGCTAGTCCCTGATGAATTTCCAGGCCAAAAAAAATGTAACTAGTGTAGCCAGTTGGCACAAATACAGTATCAGTCTCTGGCCCATTAGGGAAGACATTCCCGGTTCCTCATATGGGACAACTTGGGAAGCACTGATTTAGGATGTCCCAGTGGAAGAGTCTTCTTGTTTGAAAGTTTGATTTGTCTCTCTGACTAACAGATGGAGGTTAACTTATGACAAGGTGTAGAAACAATCGTGGGCAATATGGCCCTCCAAATGATGTTGGTCAACAACTCTCACCATTCCTCACTATTGATGAGAGTTGCGGCCCAACATCATCTGGAGGATCTCATTTTACCCACCTTTAGTGTATTTAGTGATTAAGACACCATGTTAATAATATGTTACTGTGTCTTCAGTTGAATCTGTGAACCCTTTTAAACATTTAAAGATGTGGCATGTAGGCACCAAATTTATATGGATATCTATGTGTACATTGTTCTCCTTTTACTGAAGACTGTAGGTTTTTAAATTCACTATAGTACTTCTATTTTTTGAGACTGTTAGCAAGGAATGAACAGCTGCTGACAGTAACCTGTAAAAACTAGTGCATCAATATCTGGATAAAGTCAGGGCTTGTGAGGAGAACATAGAACAATTTAATTCAAAAGTGATGATTCTAATGGAAAGAAAACCTGACTTGTTGGACATGAAGGAGGGAGCTGCTTGGCCTTTAAGCTTTCCTTACAGTACTGAATCAAAATAAAAACACATAGGCTTCAAACATACTGTATAAGGCAAAAATAAACCTTCTAGTCAAGGCTTAAAATGCAGTATGAGAAGGTTGAGGAAAGGTTGAGGTGAATTTAAAGTTTAGTAGAACTTGGACAGGAAAGCATGGTGTGTGATTATTAACTGGAGAATCTTTTCCTCACTCAGTTTCTTGCCCTTCTGTGTGTGATGCAGGGGCTGAGGTTGGCATCAGCACATCGCGCATCCACGCCCGTGGGCCAGTGGGAATTGAGGGGCTGTTGACGACCAAATGGTTGCTACGAGGGCAGAACCACATCGTTTCTGATTTCTCAGAGCAAGGGAGCATGAAGTACCTTCATGAAAACCTTCCCATCCCTCAGAGGAACATCAACTGAGCACTCGTGTGGAGGATGTGATGTGTATGGACACTGTTACGGTTTCAGAACCTAGTCGAGATGAACTTTCACTTCTCAGAGTGCAGTGTTTTGTGGAAACTTTGGGGTTTGCCTAAAGTAATGACTTGGAGGCTCATGTAATTTCTCCCACTCAGACAGCACCACATAAGTGATGGCAGGTGCAGATAATAAGGATTCCTTTGCTCTTTCAGAAAAAAAGAACTCTGGCCGTCCTCACTTCACTCCAAGTAGTGGGTTAGCAGTGAACTTATTTATTGATCTGAATGCCTCTTTTTTTCTCCATTCCAACAGTTTCTACATTTTCCCCCCTGATGCTTTTCTTATTTTCAGAAGACATTGAGTAGAAATTCATGATTTTTCTGCTTCCTTTGGAGATTTGAAGTCTAGTAGTGGTTGCAATGAAATTGATTTTCTGGTTCATGTCTTACTTAAAATATTGTACCGTATTAATAAATATTCCAGGTACATAATGAATGAATTTATCCAAACAAGGCTTTTTGTGCCCAGTTACAAGTTGATTGGGGGGTAGGAGGGGGAGATAATCATAATTGAATAACTATCTTTGTTTTCATGATGGCCCTTTTATGACTATTTGTACCAAATATTTTTGTTCATGCATTTTATATGGAATTTTGTTTCCCCTGAGAGTGAAAATATTTTTCAATCTTGTTTTTTCAAATAAAACTCACTTACAAAATCACTCTAATTTTAACAGTTCTGTTTGCAATGATATAAGCCAGGTGTATGTCTAATCACAAGTCAGTTACATATATGTAATGATGAGACCTACATTGCATGACTGTACTCTACCTTGCACTGATCTAGTGATGATGATCTTGTTATTTTGTACCTTGATGTTGATTCCAGCTTAGGGTGAGCCTCTCGTAGTGTTTTCTTGCCAAGATTTGTTCACAGAGGTTTGCCATTGCCTGCCTTTAAGTCTGAGAAAGAGTGACTTGTCAAAGGTCATCCAGTGGATTTCCACTGATGGGCAGGTTTTTGAATCCTGGTCTTCTAGATTCTTAGTCCAAAACTCAAATCTTCAGACCATCATAGTCAAGGTAGTTGTTACTTATAAAACACATTACATATACAAAGTGTTTTGCAGTCCTCTTAATTTTAGGTGAGTGCAAAGTGTGCCCACTCCCCAGAGTGTACCACACCTTTAAAACGACAGATTGCATCTCCAGAAGGTTCCATGGTTTCAGTAAAATATGACTAGGATTCCTCCATCTATTTTCTACTCTTCTCTTTTGCCTGGCATATGGAGCTATAGTATTGGATGTGAGTGTTTTTGTGTGGTTCATATGGTCAACACCAACATCAGGTGACAAAGCTATCTGAGAAAGAAGCTGGTTTTACAGTTTTGCCATGTAGAATGAAGACTCCATTTTGTCTAACATACAGACATAGACAAGCTGATACCTGGTGCCCACTGGCCTCAGTCTTTTCAAATCTTTCCTCTTGTCCATTTTGATTGGGTGCTAACTCCTTTCCAAGAGCAGGGAAAAGGCATCAGCAGCATTTTTACTGTACAAGTATATGCCTGGTTCATGCATATCTGTGCCATTCCTAAAGCCAGTGATTTCTCAGGCCCGGCTCATATACTTGCCCAATTTACTGGCCCTCTTTGTGTGCAATAGTGGAACAAGCAGATGTTTCTTCCATGACACCCTTTCTCCCTACCTCACAAACACAGTATCATGAGACTCAAGGGTTTCATGTGCATTGTTGTTTGCAAGTAGACAATTTTGTGTACATGTACATATGCACACAGTTTTTTAATGGGAAGAACTCTACATTAGGGCTTAAGTGCCCACAACTAATTTCACAAAGTATTACTCCATACTGGTGACCTAATTATGGATTGTATTCCCTGGTGCCCATTCTCATGGGTTTCAGGTGCCAAGTGAAAAATAGTTGGAAATAAATCAATAAAAAGTTACTTAAAATGAGGGGAAAGTAGTATTATTCACCAGGCCTTTTAACTCTGGCATTACACTGCTTTTTTGTTTGTTGTTTTTAAGTATCATTTGTTTGACAGCTATCTTAGTCTTATTAAATGCATTTGCATTTTTATCTTTTCAGTTTGCAGTACCTTATATATATATATCTGGAAACCCTATGATTCACCCTGAATTTTTTTTAAAAGGATGGAGTGAAGTAAAGACTTCACACAGGCGTAAAGGATCAAGATTATGCTCATCTACTATTAACCAACTGGTCAAGTGTATTAATTTGTGTGGAAATGTCTGCTACTTTCTAACATCAGAAATGGAAAAGTTCTATATATGCTGTCTTTTAACCCTGTAACACATGCATCTATCTATCTAGCTACCTACTATCTAAAGCGGAGAAATGTCTGCATATGAATTCTGTAATGGGTATTTCATTACAATTGGCCCTCCATATCCAGATTCTGCATGCATGGATTCAACTATCCATGGCTTTAAAAAAATGTTTTTTAATTCCAAAAATCAAACCTTGATTTTGCCATTTTATATAGGGGACATCATTGTATAGCATTGGACCCTGGGGAGGAAAATGATATTTGAACCTAGAAAATTAGAACTTTTAAAATTAGCATGCTGAATTGAGGCTGGAAAGTTTTTTCTGTGAATTGGAGCAACGATGGTGGGTTGCCTTTTATGCTGTGGTTCACCAGATGCTGCTGTCACCCCGCTAGCATGGCCAGTGGGTAGGGATGATGGGAGGCAGAGTCCAGAAACACTGGGAGGACCATAGATTCCTCACTTCTATTCTAAAACCTGCCACTGATCAATGTCAGTGGTTTAGATCAATTCATAAGGAGTATTAAAGTCCTAACTTGTTGGATGATAACTCCTATCATTCACAGGCAGCAGTGGGTGATGAATAGATGCATAGATGTGCATAGTATGACACATCTATGCATGAGTAGATGCACAGATGTCCATTGTATGACACATCTGGGGGACATTCAATTGAGGAAGGCTGAGATCTAAAGTCATGCCCTTGGACTATGCATCTACCAGGTCACATCTGATAGGGCACCTTGGACTCAAAAATTCCAACCAAAGGGGGGTATATTTTACACTGAGACAGGTAACTGTGGTTCTCTAGATGTTTTAGGACTGTCATTTCCACTACCGTTCACTACGGACAATACTGGTAAAGGCTTACAATACTGGGAGTTGTAAGCCAACAATACTATCCACTGCTGTTTTAAATACATGCTCAAAGTCAAGCTCAAATAGCATGCACAGGGCCAAAAGTCTCCTATGCCTTAGGATATTTTTGTTCGTTTGCTTGCAAACAAGAATACTTGAAGAATCTACTGTAAGGCAGAGAAGCTATCATTCTTCATTTATCCTATATATTTCCTCCTAGAGAGCAGATGTTCTAAGCTTAAGCTGTATTTCATTTAAAATATAGGGAACCAGAGGCAGAAATAGTTGCAGAATTAATGCAGTTTGACAACATTCAATTATGGAATCTTGAGACTTGTAGTTTGTCATGGCACCATGACAAAGAAGGCTAAATCTCCCCCAAAACCACAAACCCCAGAATTCCACAGCATTGAGCCATGGCAGTTAAAGCAATTTCAAACAGCATTAATTCTGCAGTATAGGTGCAACCCTTATAAACCAGCACTACAAATTTAAGAAGGAGCAATATTCAGTTGCATACTGACTGAAAATAAGAGTGTTGGCACCTAACATTTCAAACATACATTTGTATAAGCTTTGGCAGACTACAGTCCATTTCATTAACGTTTGCCATTATAAAGCTGGTAGTCTTTTACATCACACACACAACTGCTTTTTGCTGCAACCCACTCACATACAGACTTCTGAGAAAAAGATACCCAAGGAACAGTCTTGCAAATAGCAAGCTTTCTAAAGAGCAGGAACAATTTAATTTTTTTTAATAAAAACCCATGGGTAAACAAAATGTCAGAGATAATTTAGATTAGTACAAGAGCTTTGTTCTTGTGAGCCTGAGTAACATTAGTGTTGCCATTTTTACAGAAGGCGCTAATAGACAGATTCATGTAATGTAATCCCTCAAACTACAAGCAGAACAAATATAGCACAGCACACAGATGGTTGCAGAACAAGACATCCGATGCAATCCGACAACACAGCACTTTTGGAAGGGGACTGGATCTTGAACACCACTCAGCTTCCCATCATTCTGTTTAGGGAAAGCTTCAAGAGGGCCTTTCGTTGCGGCATTCACATCCCCTCTGCCCTGTCAAATGTTGAACCTCTGTAAGGTCACTGACTCCTTATTTATTAGCAATTCTAGGTCAGCCTGCAGCGAGAATCTCCTCACTCAGGAAAAAATTACATTCTGTCTCAATGTCTCGAGACAGCAGCCGTTCCCAAGCTCTCAGCAAATCCAAACACAAAGGGTTCCTGTCTTTGATGATCCTTCCGAGGACCTGTATAAGTATTTTGAGCACTGCAGCGATGCCATAGAAGGCACAGTCCGGAGCGGCGGGAAGTGCTTAGTGTATTGTAAAAATGGACGCAGCAGATCTGCTGCTATCTGCACAGCTTACTTGATGAGGCACCAACATCTCAGCCTGAAGGATGCCTTTGAGGTACTATGAGCATGTGGGTGGGGGAGCAGTGGAAGAAATCCTCTCTTTATTATATATAGTTCTGTTGTTTAAGCTGTCAGGTAGAAGGACTAATATTTCAGCTGCATGTGAAACAAACATTGTGGCAATGTTTTGATTTCTAATATTGGAAATAAATGATATTTTAGTAGTGTTTTTTTTAAATGAAACCAACCAGTGACATAATGGTACACTGTATTTTGAAGTATTGGTGCATATCATTGTGTCCCAGTATCACAACCCTTAGGAGTATCCAAAATTGCTGGTAACTCTGTGGATGTGTACAGACACAAATACACTTTGCATTCGAACAAGACTATCAGATAATGCTGTTGTTGGGAAAAATATATCCCTCTTTACTGTGAACACTGTAGCTACATTCAGAAGGAGCACTGAGTAGGAAATGATGTCTTTGTCCCAGCTAAACTATAATTCCCAATACTTTGACCCTGTGAGCTCTCACTTCACTATACCACTGAAACCAGTGTACAGTATTAGAAAGACAACTTAATTATCAAGGCAGTCTGATTTGTTTCTTCCAGTCACATAAAGTAAATAAACTGTCACAAAAACATTTCCTCTTCTTCAATTAAAACCTACTGAATTAATATACCAGTGGCAAGTACATTTTAAAGTGTCACCTTCAGGAATTAAAAATGTCTGTAAAACAAAATTAGTCTGATTTATTGAGGGAGGTTTGCAGGTTTTTCAATGAGCCTACATTAAAACCCAAGCATGTATTAAATTAAATTAAATGAGCATGTATTAAAACCCAAAAAACACTGAATATTGGAGTTTATTTGTTATAATTCACATCTAGGGGTTCCAGATTTCAGGCTCTGGTTCCCCTTCTCTGGGCCACAGGATGGCGGGAAGGAAGCTCAGGGAGACAGAATTGCCCTGAAAATAATGATTCTACCATCCCTATATGCCACCAGCCCCTACTGCTGTAATTTGCTTTGGAGAAGATGCTACAGAGCTTCTAAAAAACCCTGCCCCACCTAGCTTTGTCTCATTCATTAGAATTTGTGATTTGTTTTTTATTTGACTGACATGCTCTCAGCAATTGTGGTTGATGCTTATGACTGCACCAGGTCTCACTCCCTGGACATCAGAAAGTGTGGCCCTAGTTCTGACATTTGCTATGAAACCTTAGGGCCTGAGATGTTCCTCACTTGGCAACTCTATTCACAACTAATGAACATCATCATATGTGACTTTTCCCTGGTAGTTCATTATACTAGATGTAAGAAATACAGTGGACCCTTGTTATACGCTAAGGTTTGGTTCCAAGATCCCCCATGGATAACAAAATCCGTGGATGTTCAAGTCCCATTAAATATAATGACATAGCAAAATGGTGTTCCTTATAAAAATTGGAAAATCAAGGTTTGATATTTGAAATTTATACTTTTTAAAAAGGTTTTCAAACCATGGATGCTTGAATCTATGTATAAAAAAATCTGTGTATAAGGTGCGGGCTAGCCATTGCTTCAAGGATAAGACAGCAACAAAAGGGAGACAGTGTCATGCAAAAGGTATCACAAAAGGCACTATTATCAAATTTCTACAGCAGTTTAAAAGCTGCTGCTGGAGTAAAAAAGTCCTGAGTTGCCTTGTTCAGTGACTCCAGAAAAAAGAAAAACAGAATTAAGGCCCAAAGAGAGTTTAATCCATTTCACATAGGACCTTCATTCGGGGCATCCCTAGAAGGGTGCATGGGGTGTGGGCTGCACTAGGTAAGACCCGAAAGGGGTGTGTGATATCACTGCTCCCCAAATATCTGTCTTTTGGCAGAAATGGGCTTGCATTCACTTGCATTCCTCTAAAACCCTGAAGAAATGGTGTGAGTGGGGTGAGGTTCACTGGGAAGAAAAAGGAGATGCTCAAGATTTAAAATGTTTAAATTTTAATTAAAATAAATAAATTAAAATATTTTATGTTTTATTTTTCTTGAAAAAATCACATTTTACCAAATTTTCACTTTAACCACATGAAACTAGGTATGTATAAATACATTTAGGCTATGTGTATGATATTGTAATTTAAATGCATAATTTTAATTTTGCTAGTTGTTAATGTCACAACTATTGCCATTATATTCAGTGATATACGGGAAATATTTATGAGCAACATTAGAACAAAAAATATGACTGAGGATTCTTTCTAATGTTGTATGGGAGGTCAATGGAGGGGATGAGGTACTACACCCGGTGACACCAACCCTAGTGATGCCACTGCCTTCACTATGCCATCTTTGAAAACTGGCATGAATGAGTTTCCTAAAAATATTTGGAAGGAGCAGCCTCTAGCAGGCTTATTCCTTGTCTCAGGCAGTTTCCCCGCCATCATTTCCTATCTGATCCTTTTTGCTCAGGGCAGGCAACTAGCAACCCTCAAGATTGTTTTGGACTATAATTCATCATTCTTCACCATCTGATATGCTGCATGCAGATGATGGGCACTACAGTTCAGAAACATCTGGTGAACCTGAAGTCATAGAATCATAGAGTTGGAAGAGACCACAAGGGCCATCCAGTCCAACCCCTCAAAACAGCTATCCAGGGTGCTGATCCTTTTTAGAAAACAGTTTGAACTCCCAAGAGACTGCTTTTAAAATTCAAATTAAACCTCTAGGTATGTTCACTTCCCTACTCTCCATCACTAGCAACCCCTCTTCATAACAAAGTGATGTTAAACTCTTCAGACTTCTGGAACTAATCCACTGGGAAGATTTCTATTCCACTAGGTATAATCCTGTGTTCTCTCTCTTTCTTTCCCCTCTCTAGATTGTAAAGACTGCCAGGCCAGTAGCAGAGCCCAACCCAGGATTTTGGTCTCAGCTACAGAAATATGAAGAACATTTACAAGCGCAGCACTGAGCCAATCCTTCACAAAAAAGAACTTCACAATAAGTATGATTTTTCTCCAGGTTATCATTTTGGGAAAGAGATGTATGTTCCTAAATAGCTTGGAAAAACACTGACAACTAGAAGAAAGCCTTATGGTGTGCTCAAAGAGATGTTTTTGTAGGCTATCCTGGCCACACTGATTGTCTCAAACGTCATGTTAGGAAATAAAGTAGCCATAAAGCTCCAAAGAAAAACAGAAAATGAAACATGGTCCTTTTGCTATTCTTAGATTCTTAGCTGCAATGAAAACAGTGTGTGTTTTCCTAAACCCATGATGAAGAGAATGCAGAAAACATGTCTAAAACATGTTTTTAATGCAGTTAGGCTAAACAAATGCCTTATTTAACAAACAAAAAAATGATATATGCTTTGAACATGTACATAAATATTAACATGGAAATCAACTACTGTATATGTAAACAAAAATGTCTATCTATTTCTGATTCATACATTTTAACTGTGCTTCAAAAGATCATGCCAGTAAAGGGCTGAAATACACAGGTCTGGTTAGGATGGGTTTGTAAAATATAAAATAAAACCTTTGTTTGGGTTTGTGGTCTGAGATAAATCAAATTATTTTTTGCATTTCACGTCACTACAGTATTTACAATTATATTTGTTTCTGGCTATTCATTTATCTTAAGTTTCTGGTGACATGTATAACTTCTGTCATCCTTAAACACTGTGGGGAATGACAGCAGCTAGACTGCAGTTACATCCAGAGGTCTGTAGGTTCCCCATCCTTGATCTATATCTAATTGCATTAGTAGTTTTCTTTTGAGATAAGAATGATTTGCTTGTGAAGTAGCATAGCCTTTTTTTTAAAAAGTCTAATGTGGTTCATGTAACAAAAATGTCTTTAGAAACCTCTCCTAACTAGATTTTGGAAGCCATAGTTTTCCTGGAAGATTCTTTATCTTTATTAAGGGCCACTAATGTGTGTTTTTAAAAAAATATATAAAGCACGGATTAATAGGGCAGATGGTGCAGTTTGGAGTGGACAAAGTAATAGTGGTACTACTTAAAAAATTTAAGCACTAGCTGCTTCTCCCGACCACCTTTCTTGTTACCTTCTCTTTTAAAGCTTCTGCCCCATCCCCCGTCCCATTTTTATGCTTTGAATCACACCATTCTGGATGATTTTAATATCTAAAGGAAGGTTTGGGGGTTTCCATACATCTTTGTAACATTTAATTTGTCCCAAAGCAGTTGGAGATGTAAGCCTGAATCTTTAGCAGTAAAAAAGAGGTCACAAAAATGTAGGGTAATTTAAGTTTCCCAAGGCTTCAGACATTTGTAAGGAAACAAAAATATTTAAATATCAAAAATATCAAAGCCAAGCCTGTTAAGGTCTAGCTTTAAATCAGCAGAGTAGCAGAAATGTGCTCTTGTCTAACTATGCTTCCCTAAGAACTGAGATTACCTCCAAAAACAACACAGGTAGCTTGCAGTTCAAACAAACGTTTACTAATGACTTTAATCTCTATATTCACAGAGGCTATATCCTAATCTAGCTAGTGAATAGTTCAGGTAAAAAAAAGAAATCTTTATCTCACCATGTTTCCAAAGAAAGTTGAGAGAGGAGGAAAATGGAAAATATGAAGTTCAGTTGAAAATCTTTGAGAAAATGTGAGTAAGCTTCCCTAAAAGGGAGAGAAAGAGAGAGAGAGAGAGAGAGAGAGAGAGAGAGAGAGAGAGAGAGAGAGGAGTTTGCATGCAGGAAATCCCTATCTATGTAGGGGGAGGGGGAGAACGCAAAAAATCTTCCAACAACCAGAAGCAAAGCACTGTTGAAAAGAAGCAAGCTTGTTACAAACACATACACAGTATACATATGTAAATAGTTTAGTATTCTTTTCTAGTTTACTATAAACATGTAACAAAGGTTCTTGCACAATATGTCTGTTAACATTTCTGTCCACTGAGAATTCTGTGGTGCAGTGCTTATAAATGAGGAGATAGAAATTCAACTCTCATGTCTATCATGAACTCCACAGACAGCCTTAGGTACAACTCAGAAAAATAAATGGGAGGAGGGACTGCAACTCAAAGAACTCCCTAACCAGCATGCCAGTCTCTGGGAGTTGCAATTCAATCTTGACTACTCTGGGAGGGCACAGGCTATTCCTTCTTCCCTTGGTGTACAAGGACAGGTGGAAAGCTCCTAGGTGCATCTCTGCACCCACAGTCATTGATAAGCCATGTGGTGCATCCAGGAAAGGGTCCCTTGTGAACAGAACGCAGACAGCTGCTTCTCCCTTGTCTGTGCAAAAGCAGATGGATCATGTCTGGGGTGCCCCCTGCCAATCAGTGGTTGGGGGGGACACACCAGGGAGTCTCCAAATGACTTTGAACACCAAGAACAAAGACATTGTGCAAGGAGACCCTGGATGCCTCCTTCTGTAATGTCTAAAAAACTTACTTATGCTGGTGCAACTTGGGAGACTTACATCACAGTAAACTACAGCAGGGGGCTGGCCAATGGCTGCATCCTATGCACATTTAACTGGGACTTCCTTTTGAGTTAACCTACCTAGGATTTGCCTAGGATTACACTGCAAAGCAACACATCAATGTTACCATTATAATAGATTTAGCAAGAATCCATTTGAACAATTTAGAATTTATATGCACATTCTTCAAATTACTAAACTATTTCGTGCTGAGTTACACCTGAAATGATTATACATTTAAAGCATTCCAATGCAAGAAGAAACATTATATTAAAAAAAAAACCAACAACCCACTCCTTGGGTTTGCAGAATACAGCTACAACTTCTTATCTTTTGTGTCCTCACACACAGCCATACCATGCTCTTGATTATTTCCAGAAGGAAATTTTATACATACCATAGTATTTGGTACTAAGACGAAAATTGTCTGTCTAGAATAAAACATGGGTTGGAAGGAAGAGTTCATAATGAGCTTGAAAATGGAAAATATTAATGTAACTAAACATAGTCTTGAACAGGCGTGACCGTCTCAGACTTTTTGATGTAAATACGAGATTCATTGGTTCGCTTGGCAGCACTGTAATCGTACCTCTGGTTTCTGCAATTAAAAAGATATTTACATGTTCTATAGCACTCTCTATCATTATCTTAGCTTACTTGCTAATTAGCTTACTTGCTGTTCACTGCTATGATCTTTGGAGTAGCGGTATATAAATAAAACAAATTATTAATTAATTATTATCTTTGTTTTTTATTTCACTCAAAGAAAACATCAACACATTGTTAAAAAAACTCCCTTAGTCTATAGAGATCAATAAAAGAAACAACTAAGACTTTCCTCTAATAACAATGTAAATATAGAGTCATCCCTCTATATTATCTAATTCTGCATCTACAGATTCAACCACCCATGGCTTTAATATATATATATAATCCAAAAAGCAAACCTTGATTTTGCCTTTTAATCTAAGTTACACAATTTTACTGTTCCATTGTATATAATGGAACTTGAGCATCTACAGATTTTGATATCCACAGGGGTCCTGGAACCAAAACCCCAGTGGCTACCAAGGGCTTACTGTACTTTGAAAATCCAGATGAAGCAATTCCCAGAATTTATAATCATCAATGCCACTTTGTACATTAGCATCACAAGCCATCTCAGGACACAGCCTAAAGGGAAACTAGCTTCCATGTGCTGGATGTGGAGGTAGAGGTATGCAGGTCTTGTGCAAAAGGAGCACATTTGTCACTCTCTAATCCATGAATGACAACCAGAAATAAAGCCATTTTCTTTCTTTTCTTTTTCATGGTACCTATGTACCAGGACCACATTCGTCACTCTCTACTTCATGAATGGCAACTAGAAATAAAGCCATTTTCAAAAGTCTAAAGACCAATATATTGTTAGAGTGTTGGATTAAGGTGGAAAGTTTTGGGAGATCAGATTTCAACCCAGTGATAAAGCTTACTTGGATCAAGGACTATTTCTCAGATTAACTACCTCACAAAGCTGCTGTGAGGATGCACTTATATAATCTTCATGCAAGCTGCTCCACGTTTCTTGAGATGAAGAAGGAATATAATTGTCAGAAATAAATAAATAACCATTCATCCAGTTAGATGTTAAGGAGTTTAATGAACCCTAACACTCATCTGCTTGTCAAAATCTTCACTTTGTTTTCAAGGGTCCTGCATATTCAGCCTTGTATTGATTTCTTTGCCTTTCATAGTCCATTTATAAGTACATGGACAATGAAAAACAAAACAAGTGACAAATTTTGGAAATAGGTTCAGCACACAGGTATATTCCTGTTCTTAAATAAATTACTGTTTGGACTACAACTCCCAGTTTCTCCATCTGACATGGACAACACTGATACGAGATTCTGGGAATTATCCAATGTTATATTTGCCAGAGCATCAATACTGGTTGCATGGGTTGTGTGTATGCAGTGTAGCAAATTGAGGTGTATAGGTGTTGCTGTACTATGATTGAAACAGCCCCCAGTCTCCTGGAGAGAGGAAATGGATGGTTTGAGAAATATTGAGAAATACTGAGAAATATTAAGACTCATAAAATGATAGAGGTTACTCTTATTTCAAGAATCAGGCTAGGTAGCTTTTAATCCAATCCTATCCATATTCAGAAGTTGCCTCTGTTTATTTCAGTGTAATATAGTGCATGTATTTCATAGATAAATTAGATATATATTTGAAATATTTTAGAAGTGATATAATGGAAATACATAGGGTTTGATACCAGGCAAAGAAGGTATCCAGATATTTCCTTGGCAGCTGGCACAACTGAAAACTCTGTTCTTTTCATTTATACCTGCTGCTCTTTAATATGAACATTTCAGTTACCTGTGTTTTCCTCTGCATGCTGAACATGTCAGGAAGACCCCACCAAGCATAGAAAGGAGGGAACCAGCCCATCCTAGGTATAATGCATACCCCAGTTCAAATCTGGAATGAAAGAAGATTGAACAGAACATCATACAATCAAATCAAACTTCTTGTGTTCTTTATTATACTAATATAGTGGCTGCCATTAGGACGAGGTGACACCTGTGGTTGTGTGGGATGGGAATTTGAACTCATGAGGTGGGCTGCATAGTGGAGTTTAGCACAAACAGGTGGGGTGGCCTGTGATCGACACAGAGCACTCCATTACTGCAATTTTCCATCAGTAATCCCTCTTGCATCACAAATATCTGATATCCTGTAGGGCATGGAGGCTGTATTTCATGTGTCTGTTGATCACAATCCAGAATGAGCAAGAAACAGAAGTCAGGAACTGGCAAAACAGGAAGTACAGTGGATCCTTGATATCCACTGTGGTTTGATTCCAGGATCCCCTGTGGATACCAAAATTCATGGATGCTCAAGTCTCATAGTAAAATGGTATCCCTTATATAAAATGGCAAAATCAAGGGCTGGTTTTTGGAAATTATATTTAAAAATATGTTCAAGCTGTAGATGGTTGAATCCTTGGATAAAGAATCCATGGATACAGAGGGCTGACAGTAGAATAATGTCTCTGAAGTAACATAATAGTATCACTCTTAACTGTGTCGATTTTTGTCAGGATAAGCACAAAAAGCAAGAAGCCAAATATTGGTTTAATTTTCATCTATGTTATAATAGATAACTGGCTTGTGTAGATTAGCATCTTCAAACCCTGTTGTGCAGTTATGAATGCATAACCAAGTTATGAACTTGTGACTGCTTCATATTTATGAGCCTTACATATAGCCCCTGACAGTCAGCCCTTCACCTTTGTGGCTTTGATTATTTGTGGATTTGATTAATATAGACGCGGTACATACTGGCCTTTTGTGCCATAACGGCACTGATTCTAGGGTTGGGGATGGCATGGCGGCGTAACAATGGTGGCACCTTGTGTATACAGGCCATTGTTATGTAAGCACCACAGTATCTGCAAGTTGCCGCATGGCGCTTACGTTGCGAGTGCGCCATTGGTGCACTCACAACATCATGCGGCGCTGGAAAAAGAACCTCTTTTTCCTCTGCAGGGACGGTGTGCAGTTTGGGGGCTGTTCTGTCCCTGCGGAGGAAACTATGCTGCCGGCAGGCCGCCGTTTCTCATCGGTCTGTCCCAGGCCATATTCTCTCTAGGAATCTCTAGGTCCTCCAGTGTGACTCTGCCAGAAGTTAACCCTCATGCTGGAGGGTCTAGAGGTTTCTAGAGAAAATATTTTACTAGGCATTTGTAGGCCCTCTAGTGCAATCTATGGTCAGCTTCTGCTGAATGTTGACCATAGAGTTGCACTGGAGGACTTAGAGATACCTACAGAGGTGTTCTCTTAGGTTAAAAATAAGTAGTTTTTTAATTTACAGGTTTTCTACTTTCACAGGCATCCTGTGTCCCTAACCCCAGTGAATGTGGAAGGTCCACTATAGTTTAGGGGCTATATAGGGACCGTGAAAGTGACCCTATTCTCATTTATCAGGCAGCAGCCATTGTGATCAATGGGGGTATGTTCCTCTGATTATCGGGAAGCAGCAGGTTAATGATTCCACCTCCCCTCACTTACATGACCTCCTGCACAATCGCGGCAGAGGTCCTGCTTCTGCCTCTTGCACTAGTGATTCCTTATGGGAAGGGGTGGGAATGTCACTTAGCTGCTTACTGTTTGAAAAGGGAACAGTACCCACCCACCCCACCCATTGATCGCTGCTGCCTGGTAGAAGAGGATCAGGAAGATCAGGATGTGAGTCACTGCAAAGCACCATAACTACAGTGCTTATGCATTTGTAACTCTGCAATAGGATCATGTTTTGGCTATTCCAAAGTGTTGTGCAAATGTTGTGTTGAGTTTAAAGTACATGAATGACCATTAACTTACTTGGTTCCACCATAAAATGAATCAAAAAACTGAGCTGTGATCCTTGCTGCATACCATGAAATAGCAATAATTGATGAGAGACCTGGGGGAAATATAGATAAATTATAAAATATATTGATAAAGGCCATTCTCTTGCCTTCAGAAAACACATATGCATACAACCTGTATCGATATATAACTGGGAATGGAAGTGCAATCACCTGATCAGATGAGTTACAGACAATTAGTTTATTCAGTCAGCATGAATTTATATATGAGAAAAAATAATTCTAAAAGAAAATAAGCCAACCTCTTCCACCCTCTCAGTCAATGGTCTCAATCTTAATCTTGGGCTGTATTCACATTGCAGAAACAATCCAGTTTGACACCACTTTAACTGCCATGGATCAATGCTATGGAATTCTGGTAGCTGTAGTTTTGGGAGATATTTAGCCTTCTCTGCCAAAGAAGTGCCACAACAACTACAGTTTTCAGAATTGCATAGCATTGAGCCATGGCAGTTAAAGTGGTGTCAAACTGGTTTATTTCTGAAGTGCGGATGCAGCCATGGATTCTCAGTTGTTGATATTCCACATGTATAGTGAAACCATACTTTCACTATGCCCCACTAAATTTCACAGTTCCAGGTAAGTGTGCATAGGGCAATAGGAATTTGGGCCACTGATCCAGGCTCACAGAAGAAATAATATAAAACAGTCCCCTTCTCAGTCGGCTGACAGATGCACTTTACAGATCTCATCTGTCCACATAGAAGTGTTGCATTTGGATTCTCTCCCACCTTATGTCTGCATTCTAGCTCTCTGCAGAACCTTTTCCATAGTCTTGTGATTTTATCTTCATATGAGTGTTTTTAGCTTTTATTTTGTCATGTCCTATATTTCTCTTGAATGTCCTACATTTCATGGTGCCTTGTCCTCCTTTGTGGTTAAGATATCTGGTCATCCTGTTCTAGCTACAACTCTGATGTTAACCTTTAGATATTCTTTACTATGTCATTGTAGTAGTAGCAGTAGTAGTATGTGCCTATAAGTTCCCTGTTGATTCATGCTGACTCACCTCATGAATTTCATAGGGTTTTCTTAGGCAAGGACACTCAGATGGTTTGCTGTCGCCTTTCTCTGAATATAGCCTACAGCAGTGTGTATTCTCTGGTGGTCTCCCTTCCAAGAACTAACCAGGCCTAACCCTGCTTAGCGTTTGAGATGAGATAGGATCTACTACTTTTAGAGTATTTAGGCCATATTGTAAATTAAGGTGTTCTATTTTACAATTAGAAAGAATTCATCAATTTAATTAGCACACTGTAGAAAACACAGTCCTGTACGGTACTTCTTTATCTTTTAGTTGGTAAAAGCAGTTGCGTCAAGCACTTTTTCTTGGCAGCTTTCTTCCTCAGAAGGAGGCAAGTGAGCATAATGATCGATAGCCAGATAAGAAGAAGAACCACTCTTTGCCAAGTTTGGAACGGCAGTTAGGGTTTAGAATCTTGGGGAGAGAGGACTGAGGTCCAGGAGTTCCTGCGGGAATGTGTTAGTTAGGGGCTGGAATCCTGAGAGGGAGGGTTCCAGGGCTTGAGAAGGACGGTTAGGGTAGAGTCTGTGTAGTAAGGGCTCCCTACCATTGCACTGCCAGACCTCTAGGAGAGGGAGGGACTGGAGTGTAATATCCTGCGGGATGTGGTTAGCCTTGGTGGCTGAGTTAAGAGAACAAACTGTCTAAAGAGAGGCAGGAAAGTCTCTAGGTCAGGGGTAGGCAACCTGCGGCCCGCGGGCCGGATGCGGCCCGGCAAGGCCTTGAGACCGGCCCCAGCCCGGTCCTGATGCTGATTACCGCCGGAGCCTTTGGCCTCTCGCGTGAGGGTGTGGGGTCTTTGGCCTATCAGGAGGAGCCGGGCAAGGGGGGGGGCAAGAGGCGGGCAGGGGGGGCAAGCGGCAGGCAAGGGGGGCAATTGTCTATAGAAGCCTCTGAAACATGCATTTATATTAATATTTTTTTTAAAAAAATCAGCAAATTTTTCAGCGTATCCTCCATTTTTAAAAAAAGTGTCCTCCATTTGAAATTTTTGTCCTACATTTGTCCCAGCTTATTTATTTATTTATTTATTTAAATTATTTAATTTTTGGCTTTGGCCCCCCAGTTGTCTGAAGGACAGCAACCCGGCCCCCGGCTCAAAAGGGTTGCCTACCCCTGATCTAGGTAATAGAGGGATATCTAGGGAAAAGTAAAGTGACAGTAGCTGAGTCAAATAATACAAGTGTAACTAAGTAACCTGTGCCTGAACTAACAATTACATAATATCATTCAGTTCAAGAAAGAGATGTTCAACCATTCTGTTTAATAAAGTTTATATTTTGGTTTACATAAAAGCTTGTCAGTCATACATATCAGCTCCACGCTACTATATTAAATAAGGTGAACCTGCCAGAGGGAAGGGGGTTCATATTACAGAATTGGGTGGCAGCGGTGGGATAAGTAAAGCCCAAGTGCCTGCCATCTTTAAGTGGGGGTCCGTTACAGCAAGGACTCCATCAACACATGTCACTCTTTCTAGCAACTGAAAAAGTTACATTTGTGTCTGAAACAATGTATACAAAATATTTGTAAAATTGTTTTAAAAACATACCTCAGGGATAAAATAAAACTTAAGAGTACAAAGCTGAGATTTCCATATGTAATCAAATTTACTAAAAAATGAGACAGTTATGCTAAAGTTTATGAATATACAGAAAGGCATATTCCCTAAATGCCTTTACATTTATGATTATTATTAATCAGCACAAACAGTTATGCCTGCTGGAATTTTGTACATTCTTTGCCATCGTTTTCCTTTGCTTCATCCTTAAGATCATTTGTTACATGCTCCTAAATTTTAACCTTGACTTATCCACAGGTCATATCAAAAGCCATAATTTTGGGTTTGCCCTCGATTTATACATGAGGTTGATTTATAGTCAAGTATATATGGTCAATAATTTATAAAATTACAAAAATTAAACATTACAGACATTAAAATTCATTAAAAGGCTACATACAAACCTTAAAACAGCACCACACAGCGTTAGAAAGCCCCATTCTTTTCTTAAAGTCCAACAGCATAAAAATGTGTCAATGTTGACAGAAGGAGAGGAAAAACAGGGCCATTTGGCTATTTGGCCATTTTGGGAAGGGAGTTCCAAAGTCTGGGAGCAGAGACCAAGAAGGGGTTCCCACTGAATAATCCTGAGAAAGTGGTGGGGCAGAGAAGGGCCTCTCCAGAAGATACAGCTCTAATGGGCTAATAAAAGGCTACCATTCTTCCAAGAGCCTGGACCCAAGCAGTAGAGGGCTTTTTGTGTTTTGTTTTGTGTGTATCTTGAATATGTATAGTGTAAGATATATTTATATTCAGAATCAGGAAGGCGCATAGCTGACTTATGGCTAACCTAGGGCAAACCTATCATGGGTTTTCTTGGCAAGATTTGTATGGAGGGGGCTTACCATTTCCAGAGCAAAAATTTGAACCCTAGCCTCCTGGCGCACTCTCAAACCACTACACCAGACTGGCTCTTAATATTCTTACTTTATACCATTATCTTCATTTCTGATGTTTGGTCTACTAGATAGTCTCACCTCCTAAAATGAAGATCGTTCCACCTGTCATGGTAATCTTTGCTTTTGTGTTTTCACTATTGGATCCAAGTTGTGTGCACTTCAAGCCAAGCAACGTGAACAGAGTACCACACATGCCCAAGATGAGGGAAGTGATCATCAGGGCTCGGCATACTTGAATATAAGCTGTGGAAAAAGGGAAATTGATCAAAGATGTCAGCTTCAGTAAAGAACATATAAAAAAGCAATATCTATCCATTTGATCAAATACTTGGCTGGATGCAATATTGGGCAGACTGTACATTATTTGGATATCTGGTTTAAGAACAGTCAGCATCTGAAAGCTAACTGTGGCATACATGGAAGGATTTGGTCCAACCATGACTACCCCCAGTCAAAACATCTAAGCACCTTTTACATGACTGTATACTGGCTGGAATTCACTTACAGACTTACGAATGTATAAATCATGTTATGTATGTGGGGCCCAAAAATCATAATTCTGCAATGGATGTATTCATTGCCAACATCCTATATGCCAACATTCCTCTCATTTGTTAACCATTATGATAGGTTGGTTTAACCTTTGAAACTATTGTTTCTTTCCTAGCTTTACAAGTCTCTCTCACCTAATTCCATCTAGTTGTTGGGATTTACACCCCATTTATCAACAAATTATGTAGAAGTTATATTGCAGTATGTTAGCAGTGGATGGATCTGAAGCATAACCATCTTAGTGATGAAGAGAAAAGTGCCATGAGACACCACCTATCAGCAGGTATTGATTCATAAAGTAATTTATTAAGCTACTGCATCAATTAATAGTACATGATTAATGCATGAAGTGACAAGGACAGGTAAAAAAATCAACTCAAGTTGCATGATTTCTGTTTATATAACAATCTCTTTAATGTGTCACTGAATTATTAGCCACTATCTAGAGTTATCACCCTCCAATTGAAAGAGTTAGCTGCTCCAAAATGTACTTGGCTTAGGAATCTACAACTATGTAACATCAAAACATTGCATTTGGCTTGAATCAGCCATGTTAAGCCCTTTACATGAGATGTGCCCTTTCAGACAATAGTACTTACTCTAATTGGTTGTGGATTCACAAAACGTAAGATGAAAACTCAGACAGGTTGTGTACTGAATATCAAATCAGTTGTCCATTTGTAAATCTCAGTCCAGGCATGCTGTCCAGCCCATACCTGCTTCCTCTCTTTGGAACACTGAATATTTTTTATGCATCTTGGCTGTTTGAACAATTCAGTGGGAGAAAATGAGAGGAATAACTTCCCCTATTAACATGTAAACAGGGGGATATAGGCTGAATCCACACAAGGCCTATTATATAGTGCTCCTGCCCTGGTTTGACTCTGTCAAAGTCACATGCACTCAGCTTAATCTGCACTCAAATCAGTCTTGAAAGCCACACATTTCCCCCAAAGTCATATCAGTATAAAAGGATGTTTCTTCCATGGTCATGTGTTCAATTAATTAGATTTTGGATCACACAACTACAGCAGGTGCATTCGCGCTGACATCCATATGACTATACATATAGCCACATATTCATATCAACCAAAACCCTTTCTTGTTTTCCTATCAGTCTGACCACCCACATGAAATCCCATTGGATGGACCCTCTTGTCCCAACTTCTTTCCCTCTCCCACCTGCCCAAGTGAGTGGACGAGAGAATGACTGTGTGGCCAGGCCAGCCACCCTACCAGTTTGAGTTCCTCCCAGTAACCAAACATTTGACCACAGACTTCACCAATTTATCAAAGTCTCTATTAAAAATGGCATAGAGGAGCAGTTCCTGTGCTCCTAACCCCCACAAATGTGTAGGGACAACTGCATTTAATAAAATGTAATAAAATAATAAATATTTAATAAAATGTAACACACACACAAACATCAAACAGAGGATCTCAGACCTTCGAAAATGATCTGCATATACATATTGAACATATATGGGTTTAGAAGCGGAACCTGATCAACATAGTTTTACTAGAACCTGGGATTAAATTTCCAGAGCTTAATAAAATGTAACAAAGCCCTCCCATCAAGCTAGGAGAATCTCAGGCTTTTGGATATGTGAATATCCAAATATTCACATACACACACTAAATGAAAAAAATATTCTCAATACATTTTTCAGGGACAGATCTTCTCTTCTCATAAACATTTCTAAATTATTTCTAAGACTTTGTAAGAAAATGTGAGTATAACTGACTTATACTAAGAGGAGGACAAATTACATCCATGGGAGGAAATTTTACCCCAATTGATATAAGTCCCAGTTGAGTTTAGTAGATGTACTCTAGTCTAGCTCCAACCCTATTCTTTAAAAAAACAAAAACCCTTAACTAAACTGTGTTATTAAAACACTCTTCTAATTATATTTTCAATTTGGAAACATAATAGATACAAAGGACCATGATCTTCATTACTGTGTTTATGTCACCATCATGTTAATTCACCATGGACATCAAAGAAACTCATACCAGGAAGTGCCAGAAAAGTATCAAACTTTCTGCAGTTGGAGACTCCAGTGCTATCTTCTGCACAACTGTGCCACAGGTTTTCATACAAGCTGGAGGATGTGATCACACTCCCATGTACTGTGGAGACCTTCCAGTAACTATTTGATAAAGTTGCTCCAATAATCACCCATCCACCCAAGGTGAATGCAAAACCAGTAAGTTCCAAAATAATAGACATAGTTGAAAATATTAATATCTATTTATATTAATATGAAGCATTAAAAAATCCCATGGAAGGGCATTACTTGCTGTTTTAGCTCCACTTTCTTCCAAAATGAAGCTACCTTCGCTCTTTGCTCAGTTAAGTAGATGATAAGCACAGTGGCTTTTAATAACTGGGGGTGTGGTTTAAGGACAAAATGCAAATTGCCCTGGATTTACAAAAAAACAATCAATAAACAGATTTTGTTTGGTAAGAATTAAAGGGTGGCATTTGCACATATTCTCATCCATCATTTGCACCCTTTGCTCTCCTGAACCAAGGTGACAGAGCTAGACTTAGGTAAAGTGAAGCAGTCATCTCAAGATTTGGATGCTAGGGAACAAGAAGAGAAGGCAAGCTGTTGGAAGAAGATGGAGTTGTTTTGCAGCCTGCCATGGATTCCCAAACAAGCCTCCCACTTTCAGGTGTCCTATTGCCAGTGTTGAAATAAGATAAAACTACCAATACAGTTAGTTTTTGTGTGTGGAATGAGAGAGAAGGATGGTATCCTGTCCTTTCTTTGTGAAGCAAATTGTGTTGCGCTGGCTTTGGTCCAAAAAAGTTTATTTACTTACAAAAATAGGTTTACCAATCACAATTAATTTAACATTCAGGAAGGTTTTAGATCCCCCCAAAAGCTGGCAATTTATGGCAGATGCAAATTAGTGCAAAAGGAGGAAGAGTGACAACATGATTTGGGGAGAGGGGGGCTTAATTATACCTCCAGGTTCTAAATACTGACATTCATAAAAGAGAGGGTTTTATAAAACAAAACCATTTTAATAATAAATTAATATCAGTAACAATACTCCTTACCAATAGCAACAATTAAACACATGGAATGCTTGTCTCTGAAAGTTTTGTTTCCTCTGCCCAAACACTGGATATAGTCTTGGGTTTCCTTGCTGAAGATTTCCTTGGGAGTCCCCAAGGGAGGGACAACCGGACCACATCCCCACTGCATCCACTAACTGATCATTTTCGCAATGAGGTGGAATGAGACATTTATACTCAAACCAGCTACTGAATTGTAGTGGGAAAGGGGTTTATTAATAGATTACTTTCATCATAAAAAATTAGGTTCCAGCAACTGTACAGTACCCAGAGAACCAGGATGTTGTGCCATAAGGCTGAAACAAAAGTAGGACCAAATCACTGCTATGACATTATAATGAAGTGGTGTGATAAGGACTAAAGTAAATTAAGGCAGATACTGCAGTGATTGGCTTTAAATAGCTAATCAAACTCTATACTTGCAACGCTTCAAAAATACCTGGATTTGAAAATGAGTAATATTCTGCAGTGCCAAACCAAACCATGTGGTGCAGCAGTCAATCCACGGAGTAAGGAACTATTCAACACAAACTGCCCACATGGAATATGCACCACAAAGATGAAGCTTCAAGGGGCTTAAAGATGGCAACTAGTTCACATGAAGCAAACATCACAACATGAAATGGAGGTGGTATGACTGTCACACGAAAACCTCACAACATAAAAATGCAAGCAAGTCCTGGTCCAAAAGAGCTGACATTTGAAGAAGATTGCTTTAAATGATTTCTCATCAATCCCCACTGGCAGTCTTGTTTGGCAGTTTTTTTCAGCATCTGTACAAAGTACAGTTGGGTTCAACCATCCATGGCTTGAAAACATTCCAAAAAGATATTAATTCCAAAACATAAACCTTGATTTTGCCATTTTATATAAGGAAGGCCATTTCAGTACACCAGTGCATTTAATGGGACTTTGAGCATCCACGGATTTTGTTATCCATGAGGGGTCTTGGAAGCAAATTCCAGCAGATAGCAAGAGTGCACTGTAAACCTGAGAATCTGTGGTGTGGCAGAAATTCCTCAGACTATGTGCAGAGCAGCTGCACACAACTGGGCTTGCTGCTCAGAAACGACCACAAGGCAATTTTCAATGTCTTGATATGGCAAAAAAGTTTCAGCACAGCCTGAACAGCCCTATGTTGGGCAGGGATACATTAGATTTCCTGCATCTAGCAGGAGCTTTGAATAGATGACCTGCAATCCCTACCCCCTTTCTATTTTTTAATTTCTTCTTTGGAATCAACTAAATACTATAACTCTGCATACTTATCTGTGGCATTCTAATCTTAATAAAAGAATCACCCATTGCTGGTCTTTATTAAAGAGTGTGAAAACCAGTAGATTGTGGTTGACTCTAATAAAGATATGCATGCAACTATAAATTTTGCATCCATCCCCCATTCTAAGAACCAAAGCAGCTATCAGTTTTTTTAATGTGCCTGTGATGTGACACACATGTGGTTCTTTTGTCCTGTATTGTAATACTAGTAACAGCTTGTTGGTTTTTGTCTGCATAGACAGAGAACATGTCTGTCTTTGGCTCCCAAACAAATCTGCTTTTCTTAAGAGTCTGGATATAATATTGGAATGTCTTGCTCCTTCAGTAAGGAGGACACTATTCTAACACCTTTGTGTCACAGTAGCCTCCAGAAGAGAAAAGTGAAAGGTGATGTGATAGCCATCTTTGAATATCTGGAGGGCTTTCCTTTAGGAAATGAAGCAAGCTTGTTTTCCATTGCTGGAGGAAAGGACTTGAATGAATGGACTGAAATTAAAAGAAAGGTGATTTAAACTGAACATGAGGGGTTTTCTTTTCCTGAGAGATGTTTGACAGAGGAACAGACTATCACAGGGGGTGTTAGATTGACTCTCCTTCATTGGAAGTTTTTGAATACTGGTTTGATAGTCACCTGTCAGGAATGCTTTAGCTATGGATTCAAGGACTGGCAAGGGTAGGTAGAGAAGCCCTTGGAATCCCTTTAAACTCTTATGATTCTATGAATTCCATCAGCTGAATGTAAAAGGCATCATACTCCTAATGTACATATATTTTTACAGAACTATTCTTGTTAAGCTGATAAATTCTCAAGCAACTATATTCTATTCTGAGGGCAAAATAAAAGCTTGACAGAACATGATTACTATGTTTACTGATCACAGCACGATGATACAAAGTCTCACAGATTAAGGCATCATTAGAAAGTAGTTAGAAACAATGACCTATTCAAATGGTTAGTTCATGCTGGGATCATTTTCTTGATTTATTATAAGAGATAAGATGATAAGAGTATAATTATAAATTATCTGGGTTTCATGGGAAATAGTGGAAATGAATGTGCATGATAAAAAACTATCAGCAACTATGCTTTAGATAGCTACCTTATATAAATACTCAGCTGTTTCTACCACACCCAGAAGGGTTTCAGTTTCTAATATATATAACTGAATATATATATGCATGCGTACACACAGAGTGAGTGTGTGTTAATATATTAATTAATATAATTAACTGAACAACTGTGGGCAGAAGCCAAGGATATAATTAGGAAAAAATACAGGAAGACACTACTAGTGGCCAAAAAGAAAGAGAGGAAATAATGTATGACAGACGAAACACTACAAGCAATAAAAGAAAGAAGAGAAGGGAAACAAAACTAGAACCGTGAATACAACTGTATGGCTAGTGCACACAGATAAAGAGAACTACTCTAATGATCAATGCAAAGAAATAGAAGAAAACAACAAAATAGGGAGAATGAGAGGCCTCTTCCACAAAATCTGGGAATTCAAAGGGAAGTTCAAAGCAAGAGCTAGAATGCTCTGTGACCCAAAAAGAACATACTACAAGATTAATAAGAAATAACGAGACATTGGAAGCAATACACAGAAGAATTATATGAAAGAGATGAAAAAATGAATGACACATGAAGTGATGAGCCATATGAAGACAAACCCTAAATTCTAAAAAGGAGGATGGAAGTTACAATAAGAAAAATTGGGGAAAATAAATCACCAAGAACAGATGGTATTCCAGTTGAACTGCTGCAATGTACACAGACAGAAGCAGCTCTAGTGCAAAATAATATATGTCAACAAATATGGAAAACAAAATGGTGGTCTACAGACTGGAAATGATTGATATACATCCCCGTCCACAAAAAAGGAGACACAAAATACTGCAGCAACTATAGGACCATAGTATTAATCTCCCATGCAAGCAAAATTATGCTCAAAATTCTGCAGTATTTCCACAGTCTTTATTCTGCTTCCTAATAAATAAGCCCCAGTACCTGTGTGGAACCTTGAACACACAGGATTGCTAACACTGAACACAATTTTAAAAAACAAGGTGGGAGAAGAAGGGAGAAAAGGGTGGGGTGTGTGAGAAACCTAAGCCTCCAGAGCTCTAAGGGACAGAGAACAGAGAGATGGCAGACATACACCCCTCCCCAGGAATGGGCAGATTTCAATCCCCACCCTCAGGAGCATTTGAAGGGCCCACAGGCCCAGACTGGCAGTGAAACCTCATTTAAAGGTGATGATATAGTTCCACATTTGTGGATGAAAAGCCTGTTGGTTGCCTTGGAGACAGGCAGAGGAAGAATCAGGCCAAAGAGAGTCTTTTTGTTTGGGAGCATGGTACTCCTTGCATGAGATTTACAAATAAACCAAACACAACAGTTATCAGTCTGCACTTAGATTCATCTCAATATCACTTTCTTCCCCGAGTCTGGCAATATTATACTAAACAAGGAACATGGCGAGATGGGCAAAGTAGACACCGACATGTACTTTCTGTGCAGACTGGGGTAAACCTATACTCAGCAACACCTCTCAAATCTCACCCAAGGAAATGCAGAGACCATTCAAAATGGAATTGTAGGTGGGTGCAGAGTGGAATAGCTCAGTTCCTTTTGGATTTCTTTCTCAGACATTCCCTAAAGCAAGGATGGGAAACCTGAAGCTTACAGATGCTGTTAAGATTCCGCCCGTCCATCTCAGTTGTAAGTCATAAATAGTGGGAGGAAAATTTCTTTTCTGAACAACTTCCAGAATGCCCAACCAGCATTGGCCATGATGGGGGATGCTGGCAGGTGAAGTCCAAAACTAGAACTTTTCCACACTCTGGATGGGAGCAGCAGTTGTTCAGCAGTATAGATGCCAAACATACATGGAAAGAGAAATCCCAGAGGTGCAAGCAGGGTTCAGGAAAGGAAGAGGTACTAGGGACCACATTGCACACTTATGATGGCTCATGGAGTGCACCAAAGAATTCCGAAAGTAGATCAGCATGTGTTTTGTAGACTATAGCAAAGCCTTTGACTGCATAGATCATGAAAAGCTATGGATGGCTCTTAAGGCCATATGACTGCCACCACATCTGAGAGTCCTGATGAGAAATATGTACTCAGGACAAGAGGCTACTATTAGAACAGAATATGCAGAAACAAAATGGTTCCCAATTGGAAAAGAGGTCAAGCAAAGTTGCATTCTGTTACCTAGTTTGTTCAACTTGCATGCAGAAAATAACATAAGAAGAGTAACTTTAGACACAAAAGGAGGAAGAGTGAAGAGGAGGAAGGAACATCAGCAATCTGTGATATACAGACAACACCATATTACTAGCAGAAAACATCACAGACTTGGAACAAATACTAAAGAATATCAAAGATGAAAGTACAAAGATGGGCCTAATGGAATGACCACATGTACTTGTCCACAAAAGGCACTACAGACAGTATACAGTTGTTCCATCTTTTTTTCCCCTCAAGAGTGTTTTTCTAATAAGAAAAAAGATGGAAAAAGCACTAGGAAAACCCTTGAGGCCTGTAAACCAAAGATGTCATCATCATCTGGATGATCTGTTGTAAAATTCTGTGAAAAAACTGTAGAGTGAAAAACTACTCAGGGAGCCCCCTTTCTAACATTTTTTTTTAAGTTCTGATTTTCTTGTAAATAAGTATATGCCTACCACAGTGTCAGCTACTGGAGAAATCTCTAATTTGCCAAAGACTGTCCAAAGGAAGATCAAGCAGTATTCCAGTTACAAAAGGTACAACTTACTTTCTAAATTTAGCAAGGAGGAAAATGTCTTGCACTGAACGGATCCAAAGGATGTAGCTACACAACTTTTCCAGAGACCTTCATTAATCCAACTTGCAGTAATAATTTCTGTTGATGTACTAGAATATTTCCAGGTGTTAGAAACAGTGGCAGCGTGTAAAAGGGTAAGGCCCAGAAAAGCCAAAACCAATGCAGAGATCTGAATAGCTGTTGATGTCATTCTTCGGTCCAAGTTAAATTTCTGAAGAAATTTCCTTCTCAGACAATGATATCAGAATAAAAACTGATGTTCTGAAAATCAAATGAGAGAACCTTAGTTATTTCACTGTTTTAATATTTATGCTAAGAAAAAAATACATTTTAACATAATACTTATGCTAAGAAAAAAATAAAATGAATATGATATAAAGTGATAACATTCTTTCTTGTTATCTTAAAATGTATTCTGCTATACAGTGTGAATTAATTTCTAGTGTATTTACAATCAATCAAAGCATAACTTTCAGATTTATTTTAAATCCAGCTGTTAAAAATTGAAATAATTTAATGGAATACGTTGAGCAATATATGTAAATTTGAGAGTCCAAGTATACTTACTTTTGTCAATCAGCTTTTCGGGTGTTCTCTCTCCCCTGTAGCCCTTCCAGTCCCAGTGTGTCAGCAGGTTGTGAGCGCTGGTTTCATCAAGCTGGAATAAAGATTTTGTAACAATTTAGAACCTTTCCCCTTGTTCAAAATTCAAGGTTTCCCAGTCAGTTCATTGACCTTATTGATCAAATGAACTTAACTACAGCTCCAGTCCTAATACCTGAGAGTAATCATAACTGAATTCAATGGAACCTATTGATAAGTAGACATGCATAGTATAATGCTGCAAGTTATTGACCCTATAGCCTACTTTTACAAAATAAAAGTAAAATTGTTTCGTGGTTCTCCTATGTTGTCTCAGTCCCCTTTAATGTCAATTGTTCTTTGCATTTAATGTAGATGTGGAATCATGAAGCCTTCTAGATATCCAACTGCAATTTTTAGCATTCCTCACCACTGGCTACCCTAGCTAAGTCCTCATCTTTCACACGGGGTTAATTTGGAAGTTTAAAGTAGCGCCAATCCGGTGTCATCCAGGGGTTGTGCATTATTTTGCGAAAGATGTTCAAACGGGATCGCAGCCAATGCAGGGCCAATGCGAATTGATCCGGGTGTTGTTCCAGGATTAGGTAAATTCGGGCAACCATCGAAGTTACATTTCCTGTGTGAATTCGGGGTCCATTGGAATGAGTGTTGGTGTGTAATGCATTTTCCTTTCTGCCCTGGGATAACCCCTCGTCATTTATAAACTTAAATTCCCATGATCCTCTTCAACAACTCGACTTCCAGGTCACCTTGGGACTTCGCTGGCTCTCGTGAGGAGCATTTTAGAGGCTGTTGGTGGACAAAGGAAAGGCTTGGGACTATCCTACTTTTTGAAAGATGGGATCATTTTAATGATTGGCTCCTGAGAAGAGTCATGGCCTCGTCTCTCTAAGGAAGGGGTTCCTCTGAGGCTGTGAGACTGAGACATGCCCCATGTCGCCCCAATTTCATCCAGTCTAGTCATGTGCATATGTTTGTCTCCATTGCTGCTCCATTGTTGTGGTTGTGCGGTTAGCATGCCTGATGTTTGTTTTTACTACTATTGTAACCCTGTGTTTGTGTGTGTGCTCCACATGTATGTGCATGTGTATATATATATGCATATATGTATATACCTGGAGATATACATACATACATACACACATACACATATATATATGTAACAAATATCAATATATACACATCCGTATAGATAAGTAGACATGCACACACATATATATGTGTGCGTGTGTGTGTGTGCGCGCACACACATATGTATTGTTATGATAGATAGGTTGATAAATACACCAAATATATCTATATATGTATATAGATATAAATACCTGTATACCTGTATATAGATATACCTGTATTACATATATATATATGTATGGAGCCAGTTACAATAGACTGATAGATACACCAAGTATATATATAGATATAAGGGCCCGTTACAAACGGGCCATATAGTACGCACGGAGCGTGTACTAGGGTTAGGAAGGGGCGGTGCTTCCGCACCCCCCTAACCCTAGTACGTGCTCTGTGCGCACAAAATGTCGGCAGCCGTTCCACATGGCCGCCGCCATCAATACGTCACGACCGCGCCGCCTCCAAACGAGGCAGCGCGGTTGTGAAGTATTGGGGCTGTGCCATGGCGCCTATGGTGCCCTTTGCGCAACCCCGGAAGGAGCTCCGTTTCAGAGCTCCTTCCTGCTTTGTGTCACTGGGCGCAGCCTTCAGACGGCTGCGCCCAGCAACACAAGGGAGAAAGGGGCCACGTGGCCCCTTCTCTCCTCCCCGCCCCCGCAGGGTGGTCCTGGGCTTGTAAGCCCTCAGGACACTCCTTCCGAGGCGCGGGGTAAGTGGCCTTTTGCCTGCTTCCCCGCAGCCTGCAATAGTGGTGGTATCAGTGCGTCCTCACGGCTGCCGTTGTGGCTGCTGGAGGCCCGATACATCAGGGATAAAAGCAGGCGCCTAAGGCCGCCTCAAAGGGCGGTCTGAACGCGCCATAGCTATTAAATGCCTGTATCCTGTATAATCCTGCTACATTTTATATATTGTGCATATATTGTGTGTATACAACATAGATTACATCTATGTAAAATAGGTGTATATACCTGCATTATATGTATACATATTTATGCATACGTCTTTCTTGATACATTAAATAGGTGTATCATTAGTCTAAGGATTGGATATTCAGATACTTGTTACGCTTGGAAACCTCCATGTTGGAATTTGTAAATGGATTGAAATAAACACAAAATTTTTGCACTATAGCGCGAAAACAATAGTAACAAAAGACCACATGCAGGAAGGAACTGTGAAGGAAGCAAACAGGACGGATGGTTTTGGGTTGTCACCAGCAGTGGTTACAGGTGGTCGGAACTATGATCCTGGGTTGCTCTCTGCAAGGCGCCAGACTCTTAATTCAAAGTCTGATAAAGCGCTGGTTTATGGGGTTGTATGTGATTAATTTTCTTTTGAATTCGGCACTGGAAGGGATCGTGGTTGGTTGCTGTGTAAGTTCATTGCATTTTTATAATCAATCTGTGCTATTTGTATAAACTTCGTAAATTGACCACTTCTTTTTCCTCTCCATCAGGCTTTGGATGCAAATCCTGCCTGTGTGAACGTTCCTGTCTAGGAATTTGCAGTTCATGCAACATCAAAGCCCATTATGATTCTCCCCTTGAGTAAAGTGCAAACCAGTAGTGCTTGTCACTAATGAATCACCAGTATTTGGTTGGAAGGGAAAAGGTCATAACTTTATTTATAATTACAGCTTGTCCGCATGGATTCCATGACTAGGTCATTTGTGTCATATGGTTCACCTGCTGGCTGATGGAAATCAAACTCACTTTGGTTGCTGCTGGTAGGTTTGAATGACAGGTGCAGGATCCGCATTGTTCCATTAGTTTACCTACTATGGGTAGAGAACTGTCCCCAATGTTGCCTTAGTTTGTTATCACCCCTAAATTCCTTTAAGGGGAACCCAAAATGGGGTATGTATGAGTATCTTTTCTCTCCCCTGCCAATGTACCTGTATCACCATGCTAAAGCGCCCACTAGAGTTGGGTACAGGCCCCCGCTCCCCACTAATACCAAGTAGATGTAACAAGAGACATCTCATGACATTGCCACAGCCAAGTTGTTTGTCCCTATTCAACAGATATACTTGTCGGAATGATACAGAGACTCTAAGAGATGGAATAATTTCCCATCCACTAAATGCTACAACAAAGTTCCAGCTGTGCTGGTCACTTTTACTTCATCAGTTTACTTTGTAGTCCAGGTTTTTCAAGCCTCATGCCAGCAATGTCATTCCAGATATTATCAGGACCAACCTAATGGTTTAGTTGTTGGGGAATTACAGCTTGGATGGGCCCAAATGGTCAGTTTTTTTGCTATCAAATGCATCGCAGCCTTGTTTATTCCTATGGTTCATCCCCTACTCCAAGCTGAAGTGCCCTGTGGTTTTTTGCCGGGAATTTCCAAAGCATCTTATTTGGCAAGCCACTGTGCGTTTTACTCCTCTGCTTTTGGAAGGAAATACGTCCTCTTTTCAACTGATTAGACTTGTGTTAGTACTAATTCACTCATCCAACTGGGGTTCTGTTCTCCCGGAAAGCGTAAAAGACAGGCTGCATTGGAAAGGAAATTGTCGTATCACCTATATCTGCCACTTCTTTCCAGTGAAACTGCTTGTCCTAAAGTCCACATTGTCGTTAAGTGTCTCTTGTGCATCCCGCCAATCCTTCTTCTCATCTTATTTTATGGTTTTGTTTTTTGCTTTTTTTTTTTTTTTGTGTGCTTCTTTGTCCTCTTTTCTACATTCTCAGTACTTTCAGAACTTTCTCATTCTCAGACGTATCATTATTAACCACCCATCTAGTTCATCTGTTCCCTATATTTTCCTATCTCCCTGGTGACTTGTCCCTATCTTCAAAAGTTGAACAAACAGTGCAATGTGCCTCATGCCTTGCCCTCACACCACTCAGGGGTCTGAGGCTGGGGACAATGTTCCCTTAGGCAACTAAGGGTCATTTGTTTTCCTGCTTGCCTTTTCAGCACTCCCCAAACTGCAGATACCTCATCACTTGATGAGCTACTAGAAGTTCTCAGCCCTGTCATCACCTTTGGTCTTTTGGCAATTTAAGTTGCTTCAACATTCATCTTCTTGTTTTTTTTTTGTTTATTTCTTTTTGGCTGGCTCATCCACATAATCATTTCCCTCTTTTGCCCGGATGACCTGTGTCCACAATTGCTCGATGGTGCTTTCATCGGGCTCAGCATTTCTTCCTTTAGCTGTTTATTTATCTACTCAATTCTCTCTTGGGGTATGTAAGAAGCTATCCCGGGCAGTTGGTGAAGTAGCAGGTCTGCTTTGAAGGCCGAAGCTATAACTCCAGTGTCGCCCCTTTTTCTTTTATCTAGCCTCTCCCGTTGGTTTTTGGGAATGGCCTTGTGGTTACTGTGCCCATTGTGTTAGGCCTCTATTAGGGTCATCCCTAGGGTTGGGTGCACCTTTAATTGACTGTAATTATGATGTCACACCCTCCATATCACCTCACCATACAGAATTCATTTCGTAATGTTTTTTGTACTAATTGTTACTCATAAATTAATTCCCATATATCACTGACTGTAATGGCCATAGTTGGACATAAAACAACTAGCAAAATTAAAATTTCTACCTTTTATAATGTACAATGTCCTATATCACAGCCTAAATAATAAAAAATATGGATGATTATTACAGTTTTGCAACATGAAGTATCACTTTTGGTATTGTTAATATTTCCTGGATTTTGGAAATTTCCCACGCAGCTCATTATGAGGGACCAGTGGAGGAGGAGGAGGTGCACCTGGAAAGGATACCTACTCCAGATCCATCTGATAACCTAAGAACTTTAACCATACAGAAAACTGCAGACCTGTTGGTACCTAACTCATCTTTCTTAATGTTTTTGTAACACCTGCCTGATGAAGGAGCCACTGGAACTGCATAAAGCTTGCAAGCATGTATTAGTTGTTGCTTTTGGTTGTTCCCATAATAGGTTCTCAGTTTTGGGTGAATTTTGATGTTCTTGGATTTGCTATATGCCAACACGGATACTCCTGGATGTTACATGTACATGGTTTTCTGTGGTTAAAGTGAAAAGTTGGTAAAATGTGATGTTCTTAAAAAATTTTTAAAAAGGAATACAGTTTAATTTTTAAAAAAATGTCAAAAAATATTAAATTCGAAAATAAACACAAAACAAAACTGAGGCCTCTCCTTCTCTCCTATGCAGCTCACCACCATTCTTTACGCGCTCCAGCATTTAAAAGGGACAACACAGGAATGCACGACCTGTTCTGCCAAAAGCAGATGTTTGGGTGCAGTCGTGTCGTCTACCAAATAAAGTCAAAAATGCTATTGTTTTACTGATTTTTTTTTTTTTTGTTTGTGGTGTTGTTTTTTGTTTGGTTGTTTTTTTTCTTTGTTTTTTTTTTTTTTTTTTTTGTTTTTGTTTTTTTTTTTTTTTTTTTTTCTTTTTTTTTTTTTTTTTTTTTTTTTTTTTTTTGTTTTGTTCCCCCCCCCCCCCCCCCCCCCACTTCCCTCCCCTCTCTCCTCCCCCCCCCCCCCCGCCCCCCCCCCCACCCCCCCCCCCCCCACCCCCCCCCCCCCCCCCTGTATTTGTTTCCCCCCCCCCCCCCCCCCCCCCCCCCCCTCCCGCCACCCTTTTTTGTTTGGGGTTGTTGTGGTGTTGGGGTGGTTTGGTTGAGGGGGTGTGGGTTGTTGGTTGTTTTTTCTCTGTTTCTCCCACTCGAGAACACCTCTCTAGGAATCTCTAGGTCTTCCAGAGCAACTCTATGGTCAACATCTGCCAGAATTGGCCAAACATTGCACTGGAGGAGGTACACATGCCTAGTGCAGTCTTCTCTCTAGAACTTCTAGGTCATTCACAGCGACTTTTGGTTAAAGTTGACATAGAGTTGCTTGCGCTGGAGGACTTAGATTATTCCTAGAGAGAACATATTAATCAATCGTGAATCAATCAAATCTGAAAAAAAGTCAAAAACAGAAATAAGGATGACGAAGTGTATTATATTCACAATGTGTATAATGTTATTATATTATATGGATATAATGGATTGGTAATATATATATTTTATAAAAATAACCATTAAGCTAGACTGCTGTCATATATTACATTATATCTGGGTGTGTGTTAATGTTTTAATTATATATATATATGCTCTCTCTCTCTCTATATAATAATCTATAGTGCTGTAATAATATATATATATATAATGATTTACTCAATACATATATATAATAACATTATTAGTGCTGTAATAATACTATATTGATTAATTATATATATATAATCTATATAAACATTATTTATTGTGCTGGCAATCTTACTCATGATATAAAGATTTTAATATTAATACTCTGATTTATTACTATACATATATGATATAACCACATTGTGTAACAAAATAATTGGATTAATATATACTATAATGACTTTAATATATATATATATTATATATATATATACACAACAACACATCACTAGTGTTGTAATAATAATTATATATATGATTTAATTATATATATATATCTTACTTTATCTATAGTGCTGTAATATAATATATATGATTTAATATTATATAGTGTGTGTTATCTATAAATATAGATATATATAGTGATTTAAATTATATATATATAATACATATCTATAGTGCTGTAATATATCATATATAATGATTCATTTATATATGTAGTGAGTTATCTATAATATATATATATATATCCTATATATATATATTATATAAAACTGTATTTCGTGCTGTATTATTTAGCACTATGACTATTTCCCGTGGCTAAGGAAGCCTTCTATGCAGAGACACTCCCTCCCTCCCTCCTCCGAAGGAGGCGCCTGGGCGGGGCTTATCTGTGACGTCACCCGGGAACGACGTCAGTAGCAGCGGGCCGTTTCAAGATGAGGCGGAAGTAGGCGCTGACCCGGAGTGTCTTTCCGGGTGAACAAAATGGCGTGGAGCTGCTGTTCTCGTGTGTGGGTCAGCGGAGTTGTGGGGGAGCCGAAGCCGAGGGCGCAGGTAAGGGCAGCAAGCGGCTGATGCGTGCTGTGGAGGGAGAGAGGCACCGGCGCCCCTCGTTGTGCAGGGCTTTCCCATAGAGCCACTTGGCTGCGTCCATCTGGGAAATAACCGGTTGGCACAGCTTTTACTTGTTGCCTGGCTTTTTGCTTGAATTCTGCGGAGTTGGTTTGTTGTGGGCCCAAGTGCTGGCGGCACAGTAGCTTCCACCGTTCTCCGTACGGCCCGTTTAAAGAGCGTTCAATCCAAGCCCCCCCCCCATGTAAGCTGTGTCATAAGGAGCCTTAAGTAGTGAGTCTTGCAAGCTGTTGGCCCAGAAATAATTGTTCTGTGTCCCAGATGAGAAGAGCAAATGTTTTTGAAGTGCTTTGATAGGGGTAATTGATTACCTAGATAGTACTATTTTTAATAATAATATTTATTTGTGTTCCCGCTTTTCACCAAGGAATCAAACTGATTCCAACAGCATAATAAAACATCAGACAATTAAAATTACAATTTCAAAAACCTCCCCCAATCATAAAAACAGTGACCAACCCATAAAAGAGATTAAACATCCAAATTTAAAACTGTCCAATAGATGAGCTTGAATTTCTTGTGCTTATTGCATCAAAATATTCTGAGTGCCATATTATGCAGAATTGCATCACAGTGTCAATTTCACTGTGTTCTGAAGGGTTCAGCTATTTTTAGATAAGTATTAATCTTACTTTAGCTGGATGATTTTACTGAAATCTATGTAAAAGGTTTATTGTTCAACCACTGGGAAGAAAAAGATATAAATTAACTAATGGCCCAAACAGACAGGCCAAAATAAAGCTGTTGGGTCTCTTTGGATGTATGCTCTTTAATGATGCATGATTCCTAAGGACTGTAGTACAGCTTTGGCGCTACTTCTGCCTCTTAAGATGTGTGTGTCATTTAAAGAGCATACCTCCAAAGAGACCCAAAGCAGCTTTACTTTGGCCTGGTCTGTTTCAGGACCAAGATACGCTGAAAAACAAAGGACAGAGGCAACATCGTGGGTACTGTGAAGAAATGACCTAGAGATCCTTGTTAGTGCCTTCATTGCTAAGAACTGTCAGGCTGTACATCTGGAACTCATATTGTAGTTTGAGCATCAGTTCCATCATGCCCAGAAGCAATGAAAGGCCCCCCCTTTTTCATCCAACTGCCACTGCACTGTCCTGGAAGGGAGATAGGAAGAGGCAGTATCTGATGGATGTAATCCCCCTCCCACACCGTCTCCAATTTCCAGGGGGAGCGGAATGGCTGTCGCATGACTCTTTTTTCATAAAAGTAAAGGAATCCTAGGATTTCAGAGGGGCTGAAATTAGCTTTTGAGTTATTATCTGAATAGGAAATTGCGTTTCCTTTCAGCTAATAGTAAACATTTAAAATGGTCAGGCCTCAGAGGAAAGAAGAACTGTGGACCTGATCCCTTCCCCGCCATATTCCCTTCTCCGTTTGTGTCTGTTGCTTTTAGATTGTAAGCTTGAGGGCAGGGAACGTCTTATTAAAAATAATAATAACTGTAGCCGCTCTGAGAGCCTTAGGGCTGAAGGGGAGGGTATAAATACTGTAATAAAATTAAATAATAATAAAATAAATAAAATGTATCTGTTTTGTGTTCACTTTTCTATTTTCCCCATTTAGTTTTACTTTGTATCCATATGCACACAGAAAAATGGGTTCAGAAGACCAGCACAGAAGGTTCCTCATAGGTCAAACTTGGAAGCTGGCGCTAAACCACAGAAAAGGGTTTTGTCTCCTGCAGTTCAGGACCCAGCCTTTCACAAATCTTCTCGTTCAGCGAAGAGCTTGTGAAGCCATTCATCTTCACAGTCGGGGTAATTATTTGGCACATGTTTGTATGATTTAACAAGTTGGTTTATGTGTAGCTTGAATGTGGGAAGTACGCTATGAAAAGACCTAGAAAAGATCCTGAAGAGTAAAGATATGAAACTGACAATAAAAGTTAAAAACATACAAGCATTGTATTCCCCATCACCATGTACAGATGCCAGAGCTGGACAATAAAGGAAGCAGACAGAAGGAAAATCCAACTCATTTGAAATGTGGTGCTGGATCAAAAGTACTTAGGATACTATGGAAGCCAAAAGGACAAGATGGGTCTTGGAACAGATCAAGTCAGAGATCTCTTTAGAAGCCAAGATGATTAAATTAAAGCTTCCATGCTTTGGCAATATAATGAGAAGGCTGGATCACCGAAAAGAGAATCATGCTCCAGAAAAGTAGAGGTAGAAGGAGAGAATGGCTGCATGCCAGATGGATGGACTCCAGTCAGGGGGTGCATGGGCATAGGCTCACAGGAGTAAGTAGAGAGTGAAAGATAGGGTTCTTGGAGGTATTTCATCCACAGGGTCGCTATGAATCAAAATAGACTTGAGGGCAGTAATAACGAACAAAGGGTTTTGCGCCCAGATCCATTGAAGCACCATGATTGATAAAGATATGTCTATAGGTTTGTCTGATCTGTGGAACTGTTAAGGCCCTGGCCTTGTATTAGAGGTTCCATTATAATCCTAAAGACTGCATAAGCTTCAGTGGCTAAAACTGTTATCAGATATTCTAGTATTGAAATTGTAACTTGGTTATCATGTTGCTGTTTCTGCGATAATCAAAGTTGCCAGAACATGTGTTTCCCCCCCCCTATTTAATAAATGACGATTCCTGAAAAAAATTAAATATTCTATGTTCTCTAGTTTTCAGGCTGTGCTTTTGGATCAGCTGCTATTTGGCAATATGAACACTCAAAGCTAGGGTCCCAGAACTTTTTGAAGATGCTCGAGCAGACTGGATGGACGAATGCGCCCACAGAAAGGGTGAACTTCAGAAGGCAGGTATAAGGAACTTATTCCAATGTAACAAATAAGCTTTCTTTCTTCTTACAATAGTGTAGTAAAACTCTGATATTCTACACTAATGAATTAAAGTAGAACTTTACCATTGAAGCAGTGAGGAAAACAACCCCTAGTGCAAATGTTCACTGAATTCGCCCCCCCCCTTTTGTGTTTTAATATCTAGAGAAACTTATCTAGGGTTCTCATGTGTTTCATATGTCTGAAGCTTCATATGATGAAAAATATTTTTCATACGGTGAAAAATCAGTGATGTAAAACACGTTCCTTATCAAGAGGAAAATTCTGTGTTTTATAATTGTGGGACATAGCATCATGAATAATTACTGTGTTTGACTGAATTGTAGCAAAATTAATATTTGTAAGCATAGATGGAATTGGATACTGTAATTCACTATTTGGAATCCAGCAGTACTGTATTATGTAGTACTATAATAATTCTGGTTGCATTTTATATACTAATGTTCTTGTTACGCTTGTTCTTTTATTGGTGCTGGTACATTAACACTGGGTGGGGGAAATTTGGATTAGAAACAGATAAAGCATGAAGAAGTTGGCGAAGAAAATATAACTGCTATCTTACTTGTTTGATTATAGACCACTCAGTGTCTTATTAAGTCATACTGTGACAGTATGAAGAGGCTGGGCTTTTAGTTGCTATATAAATAAAGGGATATTTTGTGTTCTAAAATTCAATGAGAGCAGGAGATTGGAATCAGTCCATAGTTAAGACACCATTCTGATGACTGGAAGATTGGAAGGTTGGCAGTTTGAGGCCCAAGTGCTGCATTATTGGAGCGTCATGTCATTAATCCAGCATCTGCCAGCCTAGCAGTTCGAAAGCATGCAAATGCAAGTAGATAAATAGGTACCACTTTGGTGGTAAGGTATCCGGTTCGGTGGCAGTCATGCTGGCCACCATGACTACCATGACTGCACAGAATGCTGATACCTTCCCACAGAAGTGGTTATCTGTTGTCATTTTCGGACAACACTGGCTCTTCTGCTTAGTAACAGTGATGAGCATCGCCCCCTACAGTGGTTAATGCTGCAACTATTACAGTGTAACATAATTACCATGGCTGAAATGCTCTGTTACAGTTACTTTTCATACTTTAAGCATACTTAACTCTGCAGCAGAAGTGCTAAGGAACCCTGTTGTGTAATTGTGAAGATACCTAACAGGACACTGGCAAAAGTGCCCAGTGCACATCAGGCTTGCCAGTATGGATTGACACTCTTTAGCTGGCATCCTGTTTGCATCAGTCCTGATGCACAAAAATCACTATGCGGTTCCTGTGTGTAGTATGTAACAGCAGCCCCTTGTTAGTACAGACGTTGCTAAACTGCTCAGTTCTGCTTCCCTCAGGCTTAAGTTTGCTTTTGAACATACCTTTATTCTATTAAGTTCCCAAAGTGAATTCTACCCCATGTTATTTGGGTACAGTTAGAATCTTTAGTTATAAGACCTTGGCAAGGGCAGAGGGGTTAAGATAAGTATGAACACTCCTCCAACCCAGTGAGTAATTAAACGGTTTTCTGTTTCATGTTGTGATCACAAAACAATGGAATTTTAAATGACCATATCGTCGTCGTCTGAAGGATCAGGCTGGCCTTTTGGGAACAGGATTAAATAACTAAGGAAGAGCTATAGTTAACATATTTTCCCTTAGGAAAATTCCAGATCAAAATATTTCATTTTTGTTTTGTTTGAAAACTTGACTTCTTAAATGTTCTGAATACGGTTGCTGCCTCAGTATCCACAAATTCTGCATCCACAGATTTAACCATCTGTGGCTTAAAAAGCAAACAAACCTTGATTTGCCATTTGTTAAGGGAGACCATTATACTATGTCATTGTACATAATGGGTTTGACATCCACAGATTTGTATCTCACGGGGGTCCCCAGCAGATACCAAGGGCCTACTGTGCTAAAGAATATAAAGCTACATAATGAAAATGAATGAGTTTAATTTTCCCCTCTTTTATATATTCTTTATTTTATTGCAGGGGTAGGCAACCTTTTTGAGTCGGGGGCCAGGTTGCTGTCCCTCAGACAACTGGGGGCGAAGCCGGGGGTGGAGCTTCCACCTCCAGGGGTGGAGCCACATGCCGGGGTGTGATCTCCACCTTCTGGGGGTGGAGCCACATGCCAGGTGTGAGCTCTACCCCTCCAGGGCGGAGCCACACCTGGGGGTGGAGCTCCAAAAGCATCATCATCATCACCACCACCACTATCATTGTTACAGCAGACCTTTGTTACAGCACTTTGGAAAGTTATACTGTTTCCCCTTCATAATAATAAAAATAATGAATGAAATAAAAAAAGCAATAATAAAAATAATGAAATAAAAAACAAAAATAAGTGTTATTATTTTTAAAATTAATAGAAAAAACCCAAGGCAGACCTGAAATGACTCACCTTTCACCCCTCCCCCTTTTCTCATTGAGAGGCATTTTGGCAGAAAGAACACCAGGGCAAGTAGTGTAGTAGTAGTAATAATATATAATAATAGGTACAAGCAAAGAAATTACTAAAATGCAAATGAAATAAACTGCAGGCAGCTGCACAGTTCAACCTCAGAAAGCCAACAAGGGCTCAGAGGGGATTTTGCAGAAGAACACCCAGCTAACCCTCTCCCCCAATGAACCAACTTCTGGCTTTGCTGTGGCTGCAGCTGCTGCCTCTGGCTCCCTGGCTCCTCCTCGCTCGTTACTTCCTTCCTTCTTCCTCCTCCTCCTTTCCCTGCTCTTAGGGGGAGGAGGGCGAGGTGGAGCCTTGCCAGGCCTGCTGCAGCCTCGGAGCCCTGTTGGAGTGCTACAGGGGCTGCAACAGGCTCCTACTGGGTGCCGCCATTTTGTTTTCAAAATGGCGGCCAATCTCGCGTGACCTTTGCCATCCTGAGGTCAAGTGAGACTTCGCCCCATTTTGAAACAAAATGGCGGCCGGAGCGGGAGAAAACAGGGAAATCGTGCGGCAGGAGTGATCGCGGGGCCGGCAGGAAGGCCTTGGCGGGCCGGATCCGGGCTGCGGGCCGCAGGTTGCCGACCCCTGTTTTATTTGGTTGCCTGAATAACTTTGTTCATTTGTTTCAGATTAACCTCTGGTGGAACAGTCTGAGCAGCGGGCAACAGGCTGTGTCAGGTTTGTGTTAGCTTACAAGTATTAGACATTCTCAGGAAGAGAAATATGGCAAACAGGTACAGTATGTCACTGTATGGCTTTCATACCATGCTTACAAGTTATTAGTCCTAAGGCAGTCTTGTCCAGCTATTTCCTATGCTCCTTTACATAGTTAAAATTTTATTCTGAAGTGAAGTATATGTTATACTGGTATGTGTGCATGCACACACGTACACACACACACACCACTTTCTATAGGATACAGTATAATATTATATTCAACATTGTTCCTTTCAGTATATTTTATGATACTGGCATATTCCTTTTGCCTTCCATTAGGCTTGCCAATGATTAGAGCTTTTTACACGAAATCACGTTACCTACATAGGAATAATTTGTCATAGCTAGAATGCTGAGTATAACAGCATGTTATATGGAGTTTACCCTATATAGTTCTTAAATATGATTGCCACAATTATGATAGTATATATGTGAAATAAGCTTTCCCTAACTTCAATATTTCAAAAAGAAAAACCTAATTAATGCAAATTTGATTTTATGCATATCAGTAATAACTTTCATCCCATTGATCCTCTTCACATACTTCATCACTTAGCAAAAAGAAAAACAAGGGTGTCAGTAGTGTCCTATAAATGATCTTTCTCAAGTCTCATTTAATAGTATATAAGTTAATTAAAAGTAATTTGTAAAAGTAAATATGTGTATAATTGCTTATCAGAGATATGAAAAAGCAGTATTATCAGTCTTTTATTTATTTAAAAACTAATAGAAATATAACTATACCACTTTTTATTTATATATATTTCAAAGCCATTTGAAGCAGCACCATCATAAGACAGTGGAATGATGAAAACAGCATAATAAAGTATGAAAGGGAATTGAATATCACTGATGGTTATGAAAGAGCCAAAGTAAACATATATATTTTAAAGAAATACCTAAAACCTGGTAGGGTCAGATGTACCACAAATGGGAGATCATTCTATAGATGGACTACCATCTCAGAAATGACCTGTCTCTTTGCCACCACCAAACAGAAATCCCAAGGCAGATATCTTACTGCATTTTGTTGTTTCGGCAGTCTAACTTGGCTTCTGTTTTCTTTTGCAAAGATTTGTCTCAAAATCAATTATTCCTTCTTAAATCAATATAAAAGTAAGCTTTTTGTTGTGCTTGAGTTCACAGAAACTAATATGAGAGATGTGTAAATTGGAATGTTTTACCTGTTTGCTTTGTCATTAAACCTTTTTGTTAAATTCATAGGCATTATAGCTGCAAATGTCTTTGTATTCTGTTTATGGCGGATACCTTCTTTGCATCGGATAATGATCACATACTTCACATCTAATCCATCTTCTCGTAAGTGTACTCAGTTGATAGTACATGGTAAATTGTACAGATTGCTTGTCTTGGGTATTACCTGTACAATTTTAGTAGATATTGAGAAAATTAGCTTTCATAATAGGAAGAGTTTGAATGAAAGGAATAAAAAAACTAATGAAACCAAATACTTGCATGGTGTTTTTATAGTTTAATATAAAAATATTTTATGAGTGAAATTTTTTGTTTGCCATGATTATATTTCTTAGATCTTTGGGTAAGAGGAAAGAATTGAAAGGGCATCAAAGCCTTGCAAAATGTTCCAAGCAATTGCACCAAAGGTTGGGGAGATATATATATCTTGGGTTTTAAAACCAAAGTAATACACCGCAGACCTATTTTTGACAGTATCAACTGTTTGAGAAAAAAAACCTTGAGATTAATAAATTAAAATTTGGGAGGCTTGTTTCCTTTATACAGTGGGTCCTTGCCTTACGCAGGGATCCGTTCCGGATCCCTCCGCGTAAGGCGATTTCCACCTATGCTCAAGCCCCATTGGAAACAATGGGGCTCGTGCATGGTGGCATGGCGGCGCGCAGGGCGCAACGGGCGTGCGCGCCCATTCAATTGAATGGGACGCGCCGCCCTGCACGTGCCCCGCAGCTTGAGCGCGTATGCTCAAGCCGCGTAAAGCGCACCCGCGTATGACACGGGCGTGCTATACTTCTTTTAAAAACTTTGCCTATCAGTACCAGTATCTTAGCTGTAGTTGAGAAATGAAGGATACCTTGGTTCTTTGCTTCTTCTGCCATTGCTGCCTTGGGTTTCAGAGTCCTATTCCTCAGATTTTATTGGAAGCTTTAGTGTTTTGTGGAAGTTGGCATATAGCACTTATTAGCTTGTTTGCAAGAAAGCCAGCATGGTGTAGTGGTTTGAGTATTGTATTGCAGCTCTGGAGACCAGGGTTCAAATACCTGCTTGATCATAGAAACCCACTGGGTGGCCTTTCACAAGTCATAATCTCTCGGCTTCAGAGAAAGGCAAAGGCAAACCCCTCTGAAGAAATCTTGCCAAGAAAATCCCATGACAGATTCATCTTAGAGGTCACTATATTATTGCAAATGACTTAAAGGCATAAACCTCACTTACAGGTCCTTTAATCCAGTCTTAGGCAGGTTGTTGGTGACCCCCCTCAAAACCCTTACACCAAAAATAACCATTCTAAAAATTAATTGACTGTGTCTATGAAAATCTCCCAAATTGGGTTTTAAAAACACTTCTCAAAACCTTCAAAAATGTGGATACTACCATGGTCTAATAGCTGCTTTTTCCTTGTTTGTCTAGGTGTTTTATGTTCTCCCATGTTGCTGTCAACATTTAGTCATTTCTCATTTCTGCACATGGCAGCCAACATGTATGTTTTGTGGAGCTTTTCAACCAGCATAGTTTCTCTTCTGGGACGTGAGCAGTTCATGGCACTATACTTCTCTGCTGGTAATAACCCTAAAATACCAGTCTCACCTGTTAAGACTTTTAAAAAATTGCCTACAACTTGATAGGTATAATAATAAGATGGTGTCATGTTTGGTGAATTTTAATTCATTAAGAAATAGTTGGGACTCATTTACCTTTGTTAAATGAGGAGCTCCCTAAGTTTTGCTCTGTAGACAAGCTTTGTGCTGCACACCAATGTACAATTTGACCATTGGGCCTAGATTTATGTGATCATGCATTTTGGTTTAATAGGATTGGGTTGCTAGTCCAATAACCATCTAATCTATGGTGGGTCATAGTAGTGGCACTTATTTTAGAGATATTTTTAAGAAAGGAAAATGGAGAATGATTGCCATATAAAGCAAAGCCCAAGAGCTCCTTCCTCCCAGTAATTAAGTGGGGGAAATTTTTTTTAGCATATGCAGTATTCTTAATTTTAATTGGATATGCTGCACTAGCTAAAATATTCTCTCCCTTTTCCGACCCATGAAGGTTGTTACATACTGCAAACCGTAGGTTGGTTTCAACATCTGAAACAATAGACAAGTTGTGAACTCAAAGGCTTTCATGGCCTGCAGCCATAGTTTTTTGTTAATTTTTCAGGCTATGTGGCCATGTTCTAGAAGAGTTTATTCCTGACGTTTCTCCAGCATCTGTAGCTGGCATCTTCAGAGAATCTTCATCTCCGAAGATGCCAGCCACAGATGCTGGCGAAGTGTCAGGAATAAACACTTCTAGAACATGTCCACATAACCCGATAAACCAACAAAAACAATAGACAAGTTGTCTTTTGATTTAGGGAGATTGATTAGATCAAGAGATGACAATATTTCCTAAATAGGAGAAAAAACAATAGAATGCTCTAATGACAGACCTTTAGCCTTCTCTGTTAGAGAGCTCTGCTGCCACAACAAATTGCAATTCCCAGAATTCTATAGCATTGAGCCATGATAGTTAAAGTGGTGTCAAACTGGATTATTTCTGCAGTGCAGATGCAGTCTTATTCCTGCAGCAGAATTGCATTAGGCAGAGAAAGGGGCAGCCTTAAAATTCAGGAACATTCTTGAAAAGCTCTTGAGAGAAGAATAAATAGAAGTGGAATTCTCATGAGACCTTGTTGATTAGTGCTTAAATTGAACCAACTTGGAGAATTAAATGTGTTGTCCTTGTCTAGTTGGTACTTGTTGGTGCCTTAAAAATTAGTGCTCTGTAGTGAAGCTTATTATTCTAAAAACTATGCATTTAAATAAGTAAAGGATAAAAATTTAACTAACTAGACAACTAAAGTTGTCCTTGAATAAAGCTGTGTTTCTAATTATTAAACTTTTTTCTAGGGGTTTTTTCCACATTTGCTAGCTATGTCTGCAAAATGGCCACCGGAAGGTTTGGACCGTCACTTGGAGCTGTGAGTCCTACTAAATGCCAATAAATCTACTGTTTTTCTGACATTATTATTGGAATCTAATATGCTTAACATAATGTATGTAAAGCAGAAATCAATATATTGTTTGGAGGGGGGAACCCTCAAGCAAATAACATGAATTTAAATCTTTTTTTTTTCCTGTAGGTCACATTCCAAGAAAAATATATTTTATTTCTGGTTAAATGGCTTATACTCCTCCTCCTCCTCCTTCTTTTAAAATAAGTTTATATTTGAATTTCTGAGTATCAGATGAGCTTTTTAGTAAAGTGAATAAATAAGTCTAAATTAGAAGGTTTGGTCAAAATGATTCTTTAGAAGAAGAACAATGACATCCAGAGTGTTTGGAAGGTCATTACAGCCCTAATTTTGACTTCATTAGATAACACTTGAAACTTAATGACTGTCATCAAGCCATTGGAGTTGTATGGTATGACAGACAGAAAAAGATGCAGACACTTTAACTTAAATTATGGTATAGGAACTGGCAAAGATCACCTTTGAGTATTGCTTGCCTAAAAAAACCCCTATGAACATTATGGGTTCAAGTTGTCAAGGGACCTGAAGGTGCACCCACACAAACAGTGGTCTGAACAGATGGCCAGAAAGTGCCGCCTTTGGACCAATCTGTGGGAATTGTGTGCAGATGACACAGGCCCCTGGATTGGTCAGAAGCCACTCCAGGGCTGGCTAACACAGCCCAAACTCAGCTGCAAAAGGAGCAGGAAAAAAACCTCTCCTTGCTGGCGGTTCGTTCCAGACCGTGGCAGCGACAGGCCTTGGGACCATGGTGTCTGGTTGCTGTGGTCCCATGCTGTTCAGTGCTCGATCGGGGCCATTCCAAACTCCTGCTTTGTTTGACCTTAATGTTTATTTTTTGAATTGAATAGGGAAGATGACCTTTACAGGTTGAGTCTCCCTTACTCAGAATTCTGAAATCTTAAATATTCCAAAAACCAAAACTTTTTTCATGGGTGGCTGAGAAAGTGACCCCTTACTTTCTGATGGTTCTGTGTATGCTCAGTTTGTTTCAGGAAGAGAAATATTTTAAATACTGTATAAAATTACCTTTGGTAAGGTGTATATGAGACATAAATTAATTTTTTGTTTAGATTTGGATCCCATCTCCAAGATATCTCATTATGTACATATATGCAAATACAGGTATTCCAAAATAAAAAATAAAAAATCCAGAACACTTCTAGTCCCAAACATTTTGGATAAGGGAGACTCAATCTGTATTTTTTCCATTTTTGGAAAGTAAAATTGGTTTCTGGTTGATTTCTGCTTTAATCTGAAATTAATGACCTTTTATAGTGCTGCATTTTAATGGCAAAGTTGACATGGTTTAAAATTGATGCTCTTAATTGACCTTTATTTCAATATCTTTCTAGTCAGGTGCTATAATGACAATTCTTGCAGCAGTATGTACGAAGATGCCAGAAGCCAAGCTAGCTATAATATTTCTTCCAATGTTCACATTTACAGCTGGAAATGTAAGTCATTTGAAAAACTGAAAGAATCCATTGCTGCTGTCTCCCAGTTTCCTGAGCACATTTCTGTTTTTGTTTGAAAGTCACAAGTGTATATAATTTTAAAGTTTAAGGCCAGGAGACAGATCTTTCTTGTTCTGAAAATCCTGTGCGCTTTTTTACACTGTGTATCATTCAGTTACTGAATGCAGAGTTTAATTTATGGATTTTTTGCATTTAAAAAAAAAATAAGCAGAATTGCCAAGGGGATCTGACAGCAACTAGTAAAAATGTGCTTGAGCTGAGGACTGAAAACAGAGTGCAGAGTTCTTTTGCTAGCCCATGAGATTTTTCCTTGTTTTTATAGAAGAAGATCTTGTACATGCTATTTCATAAATGGATGAAACAGTTCAGTTTCTTTGATTCCTTTTGACACTAGTAACTGTTTTAAGTATAAACATTTATAAAGACCCCCCCCCTCCCCAAAAAAATCCCCACTCTTGCTCATGTGGACTAGCTATCGTGCTGTTTGGATTTAGATACTACAAATTGTTCCACAGGTCATGGTATATTTTTTAATTTTTTTTAATATGACTGGCTGATTCCTTTTCTTCTTTATTTCTTGATGCATCAAATTCCTCCCATGTCTTCAAATTCTGGGAAGAAACAGCTGTTCTAAATTGTACTGTAATATAATACAAATAATTTGAAACATCCAATAAGTAAATTTTGTGGAAAACTGCTCAGCTTGATGAAATCTTAATCCTGTAGCTGCTATTGGATAGCAGGACCTAAGATTAGTCAACTTGAAAGTTCCTGATTGGATTTGGTTTTGTTTACTGAAATATTTATGTCCTATTTTATATCTCAGAGCAGCATACAGATAAAATCAATGTAAAACAGTTTAAAGGAAGGAGGAGTAATTCAAATAGTTTTAAAAAATGATAGAGGTAGGACTTAAACTCAGATCTGAATTTAGTCCTCACACTTGTTGTAAGTCATTGATGAATGTGAAAAAGGTGCTCTTTCTGAGAGATGGTTTGTAATTTTACTGTTTGAGATGTGTGATATATGATATAGTGTTGCTGTTGAATGGGGGTATTTTCATTGCTTTACTTACTATGTCTCCACTTCCAGGCTTTAAAAGCTATAATTGCACTGGACAGTGCAGGGCTTGTGTTAGGATGGAAGTTTTTTGATCATGCAGCACACCTTGGGGGCGCTCTCTTTGGCATGTAAGTTTTTTGTAGTCTGCTATTACTTTCAGAAGGTGACACTGCTTTTTGTTTAAAATAATCGTATACAGTAAATCTTTTGTGTCCTATAAATCACTACTGACATTTTCAGTTGACTTGCTTAATGAAGCTTGAGGTATAAACATTTTAATATTACGTGAAGAAATTTCAGTTCGGCCTGTGTTTCCATATCTTTTAAGGTGGTATGTAACATACGGGAATAAGCTTATATGGAATAACAGAGAGCCGGTGGTGAAGGCTTGGCATACAATGAGGACTGGGAGCCCAAAGAAATGAAGTGGGACTCATGGATGCTGCATTTTAGAAGATACTTGTACAGTAATGCGTGCTACTTTGAAGACATGAAAGTGGATTGGTCATTTTATAACTGGACAGGAAATACTGGGATTTTTAGTTCCTAATGTCATAACCCACACTTGAATATAAATGCATTTGGTAAAAAGTATGATAGAATGGAGACAATAAAAATTTGTATCTTGTTGCTTTATTAAGTGAGTCTTATTTGCTTGAGATAGTTTTTTAATTAAAATAAAACTGGATTCATTGCTTGCTGATTTAAATTAGTTTAAAGCAGAAATGCATAAACAGTTCTTTTGATTATGTACTTCATCTGTTTGGTAGCCTTGGCACCAAAGAGCTTTGGTTCATAAATTGTTATAAATTAAGGAAAATTTCTTCAAAGATCAATTGAAATGAAACTACCACATTTGTTTTAGCTGAATTCAATAGATAGCAGCTGTTCTTCCTAATTTGCTATCAAGCTATTAAAGATGAAAAGTTTCTCAGAAGAAAAGCAGGTGGTAATTCTAATTTATTAGGAACATTGCTGAATTTATTTTAATCATTGAACATGTGAAGTCTTGGGTGTGACTAAACCTCTATTTTGCTTCCTCCAGATTTGATTTGATTTAAAATTACAGTTTTTCCTGAATACAAAGAAATTGCCTTTTTTTAGTAAATCCTTTTAGAACACAAACTGAAATGTAGTTCTCACTGATCACTATTATCTGATTGGTTCAGGTGATAGCATATCAGTAGCTGGAGTTCTTTGAGGTCAATGCCTATTTCTTTTTCCTTGCTGCAAAACTCCAGACAGGAGGTATCCAGGATCTCTTTGCTAAGGTCATAATCTCAGATTGTGTGCTGGGGGAAATTATTGTGCAAGGTGTTACAGAAAGCTTTCTGAAGCAATATTAAAAGTATGTACATTGGTTTATGGGAGGATATGCCAACAGGGTGCTGGCCAGGGTTTTGCACATCTCAAAAAAAACAAACAAAAAACATTGGCTGCCTTTTCAGTGTGTCCTCTTCTTTTTAAAGCCATCTGCCCTAATTTTTCTTAATTGCATTGTGTAAGGAGATTATCACACGAGACTAAAAAGCAGAATTTTAAAAGGATAAAAGCATGTTTGTTTTATTTATATACCGCTATTCCAAAGATCATAGCAGTGAACAGCAAGTAAGCTAATTAGCAAGTAAGCTATGGCTTGCTCTTACAAGAATGAGAGTCCACAGCATTTATTTTTGTTTATTTAATTTCATTTCTATACTGCCTTTCTCCCACAAATGGACCCAAGGTGACTGATCATCCTGATACATAACTTGTACTCAGGATAAGAGACTGCCATTAGAACATAATATGGTGAAACAATGGTTCCCAATTGCCAAAGAGGTCAGGCAAGGCTGCACAGCCTATTTATTCAACTTGTATGCAGAAAATATTGTACACACAGGAAGCCTAGAGTCAGAGGCAGGAACAGTGAAAACTGGAGGAAGAAACAGTAGCTTAAGATTTTCAGAAGACACAATACTTCTAGCAGAAACCAAAAAGTACCTGGAACAATTATTGGAAATAGAGGAAGGTGCCAAAGTAGGCTTAATGGTGAACGTTAAGAAAACAAAAATAATGACTATAGAAGATCTACAAGTATTCATCCTAAATAATGAGAAAATTGAAATAGTAAAATATTGACCAGAACAGAGACTGCAGTCAATAAATCTGAAGAAGACCTATGAACAAACTGGACAAGGTCCTAAAATGTAAAGATCTAACTCTGAACACTAAAGTGAAGATCGTCCAAGCCATCGTATTCCCCATCAGTATGTATGGATGTGAGAGTTGGACAGTGAAGAAAGCCAACAGGAAGAAAACTCATTTGAGTTGTGGTGCTGGAGAAGAGTGTTTAGGATACCGTGGATGGCCAATAATGCAAATGGGTTCTAGAAGAGTTCAAGCCTGAACTCTCCCTGAAAGCCAGGATTACTAAATTGAGGCTGTCGTACTTCGGCTACATAATGAAAAAGTGTGACTCATTAGAAAAGACAGTGATGCTGGGAAAGGCAGAGGGCAGCAGAAAGAGAGGAAGACTGTATGCCAAATGGTTGGACTCAACCAGGCAGAGATGAGCCTGCATGTCCTATGTGAAGCAGTGGAGGACAGTGGGGCTTGGAGGTGTCTCATCCACAGGGTTACCATAAATTGGGGTTGACTTGAGGGCAGTTGACAACAGCAACAACAATGAATGAGAGATATTCAAGTCACTCTATCAGCAACAGCCATGCCCAAGTCCTACAGACTCAAGGCCTCTGCATTATGGATGTTCTTTTCTCCTTGATCCTTAAAACACATAGTTTCCAGCAAACCCTGTGGATTCTTTCATGGAAAAGACATCTGTACCCTTTGCGTATTTGGTATAAATGCTTACCCATCTGCAGCCTCCTGTGTTGCTTATATGCTCTCTCATTAAATATTCTGCTCAAATAAGGCAAGCTAATGACAGCCTAGGGAAAAGGGGGAAAAACCGCTGATCTGAGTGGGTTTGTGTCAATTCTTGCAATCGACTCAAGCGGTTTGTGAACTGGGCTTCTGCTGGAAACACTCTTGTCCTTTTTAAAAAACTTTGATTCATGAGATGTTTTCCTTTTCCTGAACATGTCCTACACTTCAACCACCTGTCTGGGGGGGGGGGATTCCAAAGCGTCTTTCATTGGGAGCAGGACTAGGCAAGCATGAGTTTACATTTAGGGGAGGGTTTTAAAGCTTTCCTTGGGGGAATGCCCTTCATTTTAAGGTAGCCTTGTCCTTCTTTGTGGTGAGGACCCCTGGTTCCGCTGCGGCAGGTCATCCTGGCACCTGATTCTTCTTTGCTGCTGCTGCTGCTGCTGGCAGGTTGCAAGAGTGGCCCTGTTGCACTGCATGATGCTCTCTCTCTTGGACTTCCTTTCAAGACACCAGGATGGGAATAGCATTTCAGCTGCAAGAACGGCAAGAGGCCAGCAGTTCCTAAAGAGATTGAGAGAGAGAGATGGGGAGAAGGAAGGGGGCATAGGGTGGCAGAAAGCTCAGTGCCTGGTGTTCTGTCTCCCTCCCTCCTCCTCCTCTCTTTTTGGGCATCCCTGGCAGATGCTGCTGCATTAAGCTCCTTCTGTCGGCATGCAAAGGGAGGGGGGAGATGGTGCACAGGGGCATCACGTGTTTGGCAGCCTCAGAAAGAGGGGCTGAGGGGCACCAAAGAGGAGGGTTGGGTGAAAGGGGGGAAGAGAAGAAAGCAAGTGGGGAAGAAGAGGAGGAGGAGGAGGAGGGAGAAAAGAGGCTGCTCTTGGCGAGCGACAGGGCCAGCAAAGGCGCGCAGGCCGGGCGGGAGGGCAAGGCTGCCCCCCAATCTCTCTCTCTCTCTCTCTCTTGCCGCAGGTCTCCCCCTCTTCCTCCCCGGGGGAGAAGCACTCGCCTGCCTCCATCCCTGCCTGCATCCCTCCTTCGCCCACCTTTTCTTGCATCCATCCTTAGGCACATCCCTGAACCCCTGCCTGCCTCCAACCTTAGGCGCACCTTCCCTGCACCCTTCCTCCCGCACAACCCTCCTTGCACCCATCCCTACACGCGTCTCTCCCTGCATCCATCCTTAGCAGCCTTCCTCCCCGAACCTATCCTTGGGTGCATCCTTCCCTGCATCCCTCCTTCCGCGCATCCTTCTTTGCACCCATCTTTCCACGCATCTCTCCTTGCGTCCGTCCATCCATAAGCGCATCCTTCCTCGCATCCATCCTTATACGTCTCTCCCCCTGCATCTTTCCTTGCACCCATCCTTAGGAGCTTCCTTCCCCGCATCCTCCCTTGCCTCCTTGCATGCTGTTGCTTCCTCTTCCTCCTCCTGCTCTTCCATGGCTTGGCCCTGCATCAGCCGCGTGTGCTGCCTGGCCCGCTTCTGGAGCCAGATGGACAAGTCGGACCTGGCCGTCCCTCTCACCATCCACAACTACTCCGACATCGAGGAGCCCGCCGAGGATGGAGCCGATGCCCCTCTTCCTCCGCCTCCAGCCCCTCGGATCCCAACCGGGGGCCCCAGCACTCTCCGGCCCCAGCCTCCCCAGCCCCGGCCAGCCCCAGCTCCGCTTCCCTCATCGGCATCTGCCCCTTCCCTCCAACAGCATGAGAACTTGAAGCGGCCATCCAAGAAGGCCACCACCAAGAAGACCCCCTTCGCGGCAGAGACCCAGTACCAGCAGGATTTCCGCGCCTGGCCCCTCCAGAAGAGGGATGCCTTGCCCTGGGTTGGGGAGTCCAGGGGCCGCCTAGAAAGCGCCATCGAGCCCCCTGCCCCTTCTACCCAGGCCGGCATCTTAGGGGGTTCCCAGCCCCACCATCACCACCATCATGTCTACGTTCTTCCCATGGCTGGCCAAGAGGGACCTGGGGCCACCAGGGATGAGGGCTGCAAGCAAGGATGGTCCTCCTCCATCATGGCCTCTTCGCCTCCAAAAGTCCCCAAGACCACCTCCTACAGGTAGGCTATGGATTGGGCCTCAGCAAGGGTGAAGTTGTCTCTGCAGTGCAGAACTAATGTGGGTTGGGATTCTGGGCATGGCTCTGCTCTGGAGCCACCACAAACTACCATGCCCAGAATCCCATCGCTTCAAGTGGTGTCAACCCACATTATTCCTGAAGGCAAATGCAGCCTTAGCTCCAGCCATCAGAACCACTTTTCACCCCCATCCCCATCCCTCATTGGAAGGAGGAAGAAAGGCAGTGTCCCCTGAGCATGGGTAGACCACACTTGCCTCATGCTCATTGTGCACCCCGAAAGCGCTTCCCTATCTGTTAGGTGGGAGGAAGGGAGAGGAAGGCATTTTTAGGTCCTTCTTGAAGCCAAAGATCTATCCAGGTGAGTCTGTGGATTCAATATGTAGAGAGATCATGTAGCGCCCTTTGAGACTCACTGGAAGAAAGAATTCAAAGATATTGCCGTGTTAGTCTGGAGAGTCAATATATAGACAGATCTTGTAGCACCCCTTGAGACTCACTAGAAGAAAGAATTCAAAGACATTGCTGTATTAGTCTGTAGAATCAGTGCGTAGAGAAATCATGTAGCTCCCTTTGAGACTCACTGAAAGAAAGAAGTTGGCAATTTGAGCTGTTGTAGGCTACGGTCTGCTTCCACAGATGCAGAAGTGGACTGGCCTATAAAAGCTCATGCTGCCAACTTTCTGTAAAGGTTCTGTAGCACCTTTGAGACTAACTGAAAGAAAGAATTCAAAGATATAGCTGGGTTAGTCTGTAGAATCAGTATGTAGAGAGAGCTTGTAGCACCTTTGAGACTCACTGAAAGAAAGAAGTTGGGAGCATGAGCATCCACAAGCTAAAATCTACTTCCTCAGATGCATCTGAGGAAGGAGACTTTATTCTGTGAAAACTCATGCAACTTCTTTCTTTCAGAGAGTCTCAAAGGTGCTACAAGATCTTTCTCTATATTAGGTTCTTCTACCTGTATAGGACACTTAGCTGTTTTATTTTTTAGACTGTGTCCCTGTTATATCACTATGTATACTTTTGAGGATGGTGTAGTGGTTTGAGTGTTGGACTATGACTCTGGAGATCAAAGTTCAAATCCCTACTCGGTCATGGGAATCCACTGGGTGACTGTAGGTCAATCACACTCTCTCACAAGGAGGCACTGGCAAAAGTCCCTCTGCACAAATCTTGCCAAGAAAACCCAGTGGTAGGCTTGCCTTAGTTGCCATAAGTGAGAAATGACTTGAAGGCCCACAGCAACCACCACCAATTTCCTTACAGGAACCCAAGGCAGTTTGCAGGGTTCTTTTCCCTTCTCTTGACTGTTTTATCCTCACAGCAACCCAGGAAGGTATGTTGAGCTGAGAGAGTGTTTGAATGACTGGTTCAAGGTGAACCAGTGACATTTATGGCAGAGTGGGGATTTGAATTTGGGTCTCTCCAGTTCCACTCCACATTAACCACTACTTTGCACTTGTGAATGCCATGTAGAAGTACTTGAAAGCTGGAGATCTCCATTGGGATATCCAGTGCCTTTACACACAGAAACAGTGGCCATGCTGGTTGGGGTATTCTGGAAATTATAACCTAAAAGGCAATGTTTCTAATCTGTGATCTGTATTAAAATGTAAATGTTGCTGTTAACCACCAAATCAATCCCAATTCCTGGTGACCATATAGAGGAGACATCTCCAAGGCCCTTGTCCTCCACTGCTCTGCTTAGGTCCTGTAGAGTCAGCCCATGACCTCCTTGATAGAGTCCATCCACCTGGCACATTATCTGCCCCTCTTTCTTTTACCTTCTACATTTCCTGGCCTCATTGTCTTTTCTAATGAGCCATGCCTTCTCATGATGTGGCCAAAGTACAATAGGCTCAGTTTTGTCGTTTTGGCTTCCAGGGAGAGCTCTGGCTTGATCTGTTTAGAACTCATTTGTTTGTCTTTTGGGCTGTCCACAGTATCCTCCTCACTCTTTTCCAGCACCACATCTCAAATGAATTGATTTTCTTCCTGTTAGTTTTCTTCATTGTCCAGCTCTCACATACATGGTGGTGGGGAATACAATGGCCTGGGCGATTGTAACTTCAGTGCTCCGTTGTATATCTTTATACTATAAGATCTTGTCTAGTTCTTTAATAGCTGCCCTTCCTATCTTCTTCTGATCTCTTAACTGCAGTCTTCTCTCTGATCAATATTTGATCCAAGGTATGGGAAATCTTTGAATATTTCAATTTCCTCATTATCTAGGTTGAATTCTTGTAAATCTTCTATGGTCATTTTTTTGTTTGTTTTCTATATGTTCAGCAATAACCCTACCTTTGCACTTTCTTCTTGAACTTTGTTTAGTAATTGTTCCAAGTCTCTGATATTTTCTGCTAGTAGTATGGTGTCATCTACATATCTCAGGTTGTTGATGTTCCTTCCTCCTATCTTCACTCCTCAGTCTAAATCTGCTCTTCTTATGATATTCTCTGGGTACAAGTTGAACAAATAGGGTGAAAAGATGCAGCCTTGCCTGACCACTTTGCCAACTGGGAACCATTCTGTTTCTCCATATTCTGTTCTAACAGTAGCCTCTTGCCCTGTGAATATATTCCTTATCAGAACTACCTTATGTAGTGGCACTCCCATTTCTTGAAGAGCATTCCATAGCATTTCCTGGGTTTTCTCTCTCCATATATGATAGCTTCACTGTACGGTTGTCATATATTAGAAACAACTTGAAGGCACGAAAAAACAAAACATGATTTGAATGTATGCAGCTGAATTTTGAGCAGGATTTAGCTTGCATGGAAAATTAATACTATGGTCCTATAATTGGTGCAGTCTTTTGTGAATCCTTTTTTGTGAGTGTATATGGATCATTTCCAATATGTTGGCCGTTGTTTTGTTTTCCATATTTCTTTGGATATTTTAGTTAACACTAAATTCTTTCTGTGTGGATCGTAGCTGTTCAATTGGAATATCATCTGTTCCTGGCCATTTATTCTTCCCAATTTCTCTTAGTGCAGCTAAGAGAAGTGGAAATACTGTAGAATTACATAATGTAGGGATTTACAGTACCACCCAGTGCATGTCTATACAGAAACAAATCCCACTGCGTTAAATGGGGCTTACTCTCACATAAGTAAGAGCCAGCAGGGCAAGAGTAAGTAAATTTAAAGCTCAGCCCATTTTTTTGGAGCTGATGGAAAGAATACAGTTTCAGTACATCAATCAGCTCAGTTATTCTGTATATACAGAAAGGAAAAAGTAGGGAATGTTGAATCTGTCCCCCTCCCACACTTTGAGAAAGAAATCCCCAGACCTTGAGGAGGCTTTGTGCTGACTCCTGTTGCTCAATTCCTGCCCCCCTTTAATTCTGTGAGTTGTCGCCAGCGAGAACATCTTGTTACAGAGACATGGTGTGGCACCCTGCAATCAGGATTGTCCTCCCTCAGATGAGATTATCAGACGAGGCTTTCCAAAGTCCTGCCATGACCCCACCTCCCCTCCCCTTTATAACGTGCAGATGGGATTCCTTTCGACAGGCACATTGGTTGCTCTCTTACTTCCAGGGGAATATCCTGGATTACTTTGTTGTATGGAAATCTGGCTCTTAAAAATAGAACCTAAAACTCCACAGATTCATTTTAATTTGTTTTTAATCTTGACTCAGGGTAGGATGGCTGCCCCATGCACAACATGATCTTGTGTGCTGCCCAAGAAATTCTCAGACTGTGTGTGCTGCAGAGATTTTGCTGTCTGTTGAAATACAGTCCAAGAAATTTGAAATAAATAAGCTCTCTAATGGTTATTAAGAGAAGGAGAAAGGGAATGCCTTTGTCTGGGAGCAGAGAATGCCTTTAGGTGATACAATTGAAGGAGGTCAGCAGACATCTGGATTCTAATTCAGAGCCTATGCAGAATTAATTTCCAGTGTAGTATTACTAGCTATATTTTTTTAAACTTCTTCTTAATCCTGGACAGCCTGAGGGAGCAGAAGGACTTCTAAAATGTATGTAATATGTTTGCAATTTAATGCTTTCAACATTAGAAGCCAGCAGTCCAAGTTTACCTTCTTCAAAGCAGCTGGTTCCACTGACTGGACCAGATTGTTAGACACCTTGCCATCTTCCTGCAGACTCATTTTAGACTTGAGTGGAAAAAGAAGGGGATCTTGGGGTTGCAGGGAAGGAAACTGGTGGTACCTTTAAGACTTACTTTAGTATGAAGTACAGCCCACTCAGGTGCATTGATCTGTGCATCTGAGAAAGACTGTAATTCATGAAAGATCAAGCTAAAATAGAACAGACTCTACTTCTCATCTCGGGGAGAAGTGACCAGTGGGTTGCCAAGGGTTCTGTTCTATTCAACATCTTTATCAATGACTTGGATTATGAAATAGAGGGCATGCTTATCAAATTAGGAGGCTTCGCTAAAACCGCAGAGAGCAGGATCAAAATTCAAAATGACTGTAACAGATTAAAACCTGGGCCAAAACTAACAAAATGAATTTCAACAGGGAGAAATGTAGAATACTACACTTGGGCAGTAAAAATGAAATGCATAGATATAGGATGGGTGACACCTGGCTTGACATCAGTACATACAAAAGGGAGCTAGGAGTTTTAGTGGACCACAAGCTGAATATAAATTAATAGTATGATGCAGCAGCTTAAAAAAATCAATGGGACTCTAGGCTGCATGAATAGGAGTATAGTGTCTCGACAGAGGGAAGTAATAGCACCATTCTATTCTCCTTTGGTCAGGCCACATCTGGAATATTGTGTCCAGTTCTAGACACCACAATTCAAGAAGGATGTTAACAAGCTGAAATGTGTCTAGAGGAGGACAACCAAAATGGTGAAAGTTCTGGAAACCATTTCCTATGAGGAGTGACTTAGGGAGCTGAGTATGTTCAGCTTCGGAAAGAAAAAATTAAGAGGTGACATGATAAGCATGTTTAAATATTTGAAAGGGTGTCATATTGAGGAGGAACAAACTTGTTTTTTGCTGCTCCAGAAGACAAAGACACGGAGCAACAAATTCAAACTGCAGGAAAAGAAATTCCACCTAAACATTAGGAAGAATTTCCTGACAGTAAGTACATGTTGCTTCAGAGTACAGTGGAGTCTTCTGTTGAGAGTGCTCTGACTGTGTATTTCTGCAAGACAGAGGTTGGACTGGATGGCCTTTGTAGAGTCTTCCAACTCCATGATTCTTTGATTCTAAATCAGTTTTAAAGAGGACCTGCTTTGTCTCTTTCCTTCTCCCCCACCCCTTGTCACACTGAAACGTACTAACAGAAATATCTCTTTGGAAATTTAGGCACGAGTATCGCCCATGGACAGGAGCAAAACGATCAAGGCCTACCAAAACAACGCAGGGCTTCATTATCCCAGAGGATCACTTCACACAGGAATCTAGCTACAAAGCAGACTTCAAGGTAAATGGACTTCTCAAAGCCTTTGAAACTGAGGTGCTTACCAACATGGATAAGACATTGCCCCTGAAAATAGTAACATTCAAGAAAAGTGTTTTCAGTAGTAGCTGTGTTAGTACAATGGCAGATACTTCGATTTAGCAAGAGAGGATGCTGATACATGGGCATCCAGATGTAAACCTCCTGTCTGGATGGTGGTGGTTATCTGTGGTCCTTGGCACTGGCTGGACGTGTGTTTGTTTGATAGCAATGAGGGTATGCTTATACTTGCTCTGGCATCATTAGTTGACAAATGTGATGCAGTCTGGATCAGAACCTGACACCTTACACTTTTAAGGTGATGTTGCAGAATATTTTGCCTTCCAGATGTTGTTGGATGCAAATCCCAGCATTCCTCATTATTGGCTGTGTTGGCTAAGGCTACCAGGAGTTGCAGTTCAGCAACACATGGAGGGCTGCAAGATTCCTGTCCCTATGCTAGACTACAACTTCCTTAATCCTTTACCAATGGCTATGTTGGCCAAAGGTGGTGGGAGCTGTTGGCCAAAACATTTGGGGGGACCAAAAGTTCCCCACCCCTGTGCTTAAAATTTCACAACATAATCCCATGCAAGTCTGCTTCTATTGAGTTTAGTGGGGTTTACTCTCAGGTAAGCAGATACAGGATTACAACTTTATGAGTTTATTGAAACATTTGCTTTTCTGCAGTCAGTCTAGTTTATTAATGCAGAAGTCTAAAGAAAATAATATTCTTCAATACATAAAAATTTGCATAAGCATCAAGCTTTATGAGATAATAAATAGAAAAAAAAAATAGAATGCAAAAAACCCAAGTAACAATTGATTAGATTGCTGTCCTAAAGGCATAATCCATTTGCCTCTAATTTTTCTTGCTATGGGAACAGAAAAGGCTGTACACCTCCACATTTAAATGTACAGTTGCCCCTCCTAACTCTCAGATCTCAGATTGATTATGTGCGGAGGGGTGACCTCTATTAATTCTAATGGCACACTTGCCCGAGCCAAGTGCATGGGGGGGCACCCTATTAAGCCTACGAGGCTTGAATACGGGTGAGCCTCCATTTTAAACCTACTTTAAATCCCGTTTCACGAGTGTGATAAGGTCCATAGAACACAAATGAAGTAACAAGACTGCAACCCTGTGCACACTTTTTTGAGAGGTAGCCTCACTCAAGACAGTATCTTATATCGGCATAGACAAATAAAGAGGACATAAATTTGGCCATACTTGCTAGAAATTGCTTGCATTTGTAGTACAAAAAAGGAATTTTTCCAAGCTTTAGTGCATGAAGTTGGGGATGCAGCTATTTGTATCTCGTTATGGGAGCCCACAGATCATGGATATGCTTTTTGATTATCTAGCTTGCTCAGGAAAATGGAGATCTTCTGATTTCCTAAGAAATATGTTGAGGCAATGTGCAATAGAGAATGGCTAGGCTGCTGCAGAAATTGAGATCTGATTTATTTACCTCTGTCCTTCATAGACCTTAGACTATGAAGGAGAATAACAGACAGAGGGTACAAACACATATTCAGAACAGATTCAAAATTGGCAACATTTCCTTCTAGTCGCCCATAATTCTGTGTTCTAAAATTCTGTGTTGTGAGCAGAAATGTTCAGTCAAAATAAAGGTATGTCTGGTTCAGTATGCTGTTCCCACAATGGGAACAGTTGTTTTGAGGATAGTTTACTTGGAGCCTACCACACATTTAAACTCTCAGCCATAATGTGAATGTAATATTGTATGCATGATCAGCTGTTTTACTGTGTTATTTATTTGGCTGGTTTACACAGTATTGGTTTTTATCAAGCATGAAGAATGTGTTGGGATAGATGTTTGAAGGGAAGGTTCGAGCTCCCTTGGTTTTTGAGAAGCTTTGCCTCCAAACCTCTTTTGAACCTGCCTTTTATTATTTCCTTCATGGAGAAATCTGTGGAAGAATAAAATTTCTCATTCTAAAAATGGGGAGTTTTAAAGGGATTCTCTCCCCCATTTCCACCAGTTACATGTTAACCCTAGGGAATTATCAGTTTAGGTGTACTATTTTATTCATGGTTGAAGCTGCAAAGGTCCTCTTCATGCTCTAGTCCATGAACAGAGAGGAACGTTTTAAACTCTTCCCCATGTGCTTTTCTATGTGGGTTTAGCATGGTGGTGCTCCATGGGAAAGAAACACTTATACACTTTCCATTTGAGTCAGTGCGTGCAAGAAGAGTCCCTAAGCATGGATCACAGTATGAATAAGGGGTTTTCACCAAAAATGAATGAATATCTTTGAACTAGCTCAGAGACACCACACTGTGATGTTTTATTTTAAAATGTTCTTTTGCAAACCACCCTGAAAGGATGCATACAAAATATATGTTACAGTACTCGCCATTCTCTTCTTGTGGCCATGACACATTGAATGGCCTTGGGGAAGAAACTATTGAGAAAAGAATCACCTTTGAACAAATAGCACTACTGAGAAGAGAATTCCCTTTGAGAATCTGAGGAGTTATGGACAGCCCCCATGCAGTTAAAACACAATTTTCAAAGCAATAGGAAGGAGATAAAGAAAAACATTGGTACCCATTTCAGGGCTCTGCTGAAGCCAGGTCAGTAAATGGAAAAACAGTTGATCCAGGACCTGATCTTGGATGAGAATGCTGACCTGGCTTGTCTTAAGAGACCTGGCAGGATGAAGTTTGGGCGTGTGTGTGTGTCAATCTCTTCTAGCTTTGTCCATTTGGCTTATCTGTGGAGCAGCAAGTAAGGCCTGGGAGGTTGGGAGGCAGAGTTGCAGTGGTCTGTTGAGAGTCCTTCTCCCTCACCAGGTGTCTTATCTCCCAGTCTGTTGGATTGAATAAGTGTACTTATAAGTGGGTGGCTGGGACAGAATAGGAAGAGAATAGGAATATTTTGGGTGTATTGCTGCTCACCAGTCTCCCTTCCTTAGCCGGCTGACTTGGGCTGCTGCCACGCTGCTTTAACTGTCGTGGCTCTATAGAATCCTGGGATTTTTTGTTTGGTGTGGTACTAGAGCTCTCTGACAGAGAAAGCTAAATATCTCACAAATCCCAGAATTCCATAGCAATGAACCATGGCAGTTAAACCTTTGACAAACTGCATTAATTCTGCAGTGCTGATATAGCCTTGGTCTTGACAGTGGTGTTGCAGTTCCCCTGACTTGTTGTCCTGGGGGACTTCAACATCCATGCAGAGACAGCTTTGGTCATCTTGGTAGATAGCCTCCCTTACTGCCATTCCCTTCCCCTTTCATGTCATATCTTTCTAGATTATAAACTTGAGGGCAGGGCACTGTCAAATTAACAATTTGTAAGATGCTCTGATAGCATTTCTAAAGAGTGAGATACAAATACAACAAACAAACAAACAAACTTACACAGGGAACTAGACAGGAGGAGTGTTTCCCTGCTAGTTTTCCTGGACCTCTCAGTGGCTTTAATACCATTGATCCTGGTACCCTTCTAGGTTGCCTCTCTGGGATGAGGCTTGAGTGCATTGTTTTACAGTGGTTCCAGCCCTTCTTGGAGAGACATATTCAGAAGGTGGTGCTGGGAGATGCCTGTTTGACATCCTGGTCTGTGATGTTCCTCAGGGCTCAGTTCTGTCTCCCATGCTGTATATTATTTATTTGAAACTTCTGGGAGAGGTCATCCAGAGTTTGGGGGTTCAGTATCACCAGGATACTGATGACACCCAGTTCTTTCTCTCCTGTCCGTCTGAATCAAAGGAAGCTGTTTCTCTACTGAATTGGTGTCTGCTGTCAGTAATGGACTAGATGAAAATGAACAAATTAAAACAATCCAGACAAAACTGAGGTGCTCCTGGTTAGTCAGAAGGCAGATCAGGGAACAGGGATTCAGCTTGTGTAGGATGGGGCCACACTTCCCCTGAAATCTCAGGTTTGCAGCTTGGGTGTACTCTTGAACTCAGATGTGAGCCTCAATGCCAGGAATGCATTTGCACAGTTAAAACTAGTGTGCCAGCTATGCCCATTTTTTGAGAAGGTGTATTTAGCTATAGTGACGCATTCTTTTATTACATCCCATTTGGACTACAGTAATACTTTTTACATGGGGCTGCCTTTAGAAATTGTTAGGAAACTTCAGCAAGTCCAAAATTTTGTGGCCAGGGTATTGACTAGAGCTGGTTACAGGAATCATGTCATTCCCCTGTTGAAATAGCTTCACTGTCTACAGGTCCATTTCTAGGCAGAATTCAAAGTGATGCTTCTAACCTTTAAAGCCCGACATGGCTTGGTTCAAGACTATCTGAAATATTGTCTCCTTATATGAGACAGATTAAGTTTTAAGATCTGCAGGGGAGGGCATTCTCTCAGACTCCGTCCCACCCACTTCGCAGGTATGTTTGCGGAGGACTGGGGAGAGAACAATTGTTGTTGTTGTTGTTATATTTATTTGTATCCCACTCTTTTCCCAGAACCGGGATTCAGAGCAGCTTCACAATATTAAAAATACAATACAATTAAAAACATAGAAAAGAGGTGCATTAAAAAGGAATTAAATTATTACGATGTTAAAATAGATAGCTATTAAAAGAATACAATAAATTTTGAAAAGATAAAATTGTATAAAACATTTAAATATGAAACAGCATCCCAAGCCAGTCCTCTCCATGCTTTCTTCCATGAGTTGACCTGTTCCCTCTTCTCTTTCTGTCACCAGTTGAGAACATTTTTATTCAGGCAGGCCTCTGAATTTTAATTATGGAGCCATCGTGTCTGTATGAAGTGGTGCACTGTATTTTTAATATTTATATTAGACGTTTTAAATCTATTTTAAATGTTTTTTTAATATATCTTTATTTTACAAAGCTTGCGTTTTTACAAGATAAATTTTACAACAATGTTTTTAACTGTTTTTAATCCTGTTTTAAAAATAATGCTGTTATTTAATTCTTTTCTATTTTTTTTAAAACTGTTTTATCTTAATTCTTCTTAAATTATTGTATGCTGCCCTGAATCCCATCTCAGGCGAAAGGCAGCATATAAATTCAATCAATAAATCAATGTGGAGGGTAATTGGATGCCGCAGTATATGTCATATGTAATACTGGACCTAATCATACGGCTTTCCTTTTCTTCTCTAGATTCCAGAAGTGAAGGCCAAGTTTTCTCCAAATCCTTCTGCTGTTTTCCAGGCACCATCTCGCATCCTCAATGTATGAATCTGGGTCATACCCCTTTCCCATCCAGGCAGCTTGAATGTTAAGGTTGTGAAAATGTACAGCTATGCAATTTTCATGAGTGGTATTGAGATAAGAGCAAGGGTTATTACAAGTGACTGCAGTAATTATCAGAAGTTTTGCATTTATTATGAACATGTAAAACATAAAGCACTTATTAGTTGGAGATGGTATAATGTACTGGAAAGAATGACCTAGTTTCATAGAAACAGGCTTACTAATACTGGCCAAGATGGCTTCTCATTTAAGGTATTGACTGGCCAGCATAAATCAGCAATTTCAACAAAGTCTTTATGCCTAAATACAGAGGGCACTGAGAGAGGTGTATTGAAAACCTCCTCTCTTTAGTGAGAGGAGAGACACTGACAAGAAGTCTGTAAAGAGAATCTGGTTGATATTTTAAGTTTGTTAAACCATTGAATCAACCAACCTCAAATGATGTTGCAGGGACTTTTCATGTCTTTTTGCTGAGGGACATTCAGGGTGAAGAGTATGACTCTTGACCAGTTTGCCCCAGAACATGGTGCTCCACACAAATGCTGACCAGATTTGGGGGGATGTGGGCAGTATGAAAGCAAAAACAATGCACATTGTTTTTGGGCTCTGGCCTCATCTGTGTGTTCTCTAAGCTATAAACTTCCTCAGTTACACACTTCATCCTTACATTCCTTATATCTCTGCTTCATTTTCTCTTGGACTAGCCAAACCTTTAAAAAGTCCTTGGTCATTTGATATGCTCCACTTATGGAAGAACAGAGCTAGGAAAAGTTACTTTTTTGGACTACCATTCCCTGATTCCCTCAACAAGTGTGGCCAGTGGCCTGCTGTGCGGATCCATATCAAAACACTCCAAAATGAAAAAGGTGTCGATTTTATTTTGTGATTGAAAATCAAGACTTGAGCCCAGATTATTTTTATACCATTTTAAAAATAGATCAAAGGATCCCTCAAAGCAACCTTTTAAGAATAAAAATTGAAACTGAGATACTGTATTAGTATATGGGCCCTTTCATGATATATGCAGTTACAGCTCTAAATTCCACTTTTTCTGCCAGTTGCATCCTCTGCAATTCTGGGATTTGTAGTTTCGTTATTTAGAATTCTCTGGCAAAGGGCTCTAGTTCCTCACCAAACCGCAACCAGCAAGATTTCTTAGGATGTTGCTATGGCATTTAAAGTAGAATCATAGTGCTGTAATTGTACAGTATGAAATGGTCATTGTTGGAGAGTGGAGACGTCTGTCAGGTGTTACTGATGCTTCCTTTTCCTCTCCATACAAATCCAGCCTACCTCCCTGCTGCCCACTCTCCCCGTACATTTAGTGGATGGGGGAGGAGAGCCAGACAGCATCCAGCTGTGAGATGCATGAATACAAAGTCTTCCTTTTGGACCTCTGGAGGAGCCCTGGAAGGATGAGTTCATCTCTGTGTGTTTTGATTCATAAACACAGTCAGATGCTGCCTAGCTGCTTCCAGCCACTTAATGGCCGGAGGGAAGGGGGACTGTGATGGCATCATGGAAGTGGATTGTGGGCCCAGAGAGAATAAAATCCAAATGAGAATAAAATCCAAAATCCACAAAACAGCAATACTTCCAGTTGGCCAACCAAAGTTAACAAAATACATGATGCAAGCTCAGAAGTACCCTTTTGCCTTGCCAATGGAACTCAAATGTCATCTCCTGGACCCTGGGATGCCCCACTCCCAGTGCCACATGACCAGAAAGAGGTGGGACCACTGGAAGTGGGTGTTCCAAGGTCCAGAAGATGAAATTTGAGTTCCATTGCTAATGCATAAAGGTAATTCTGAGCTTGCATCTTGTATTTTGTGCTTTTTGTTTGGCCAATTGGAAAGATCATTATTGTGTGGATTTTGGATGTTATTGTGCTTTTTATATGGCAAACACAGCTACCCCAGATTTGTATGAAGGAGGTTTCCTTCTGTAACAGCCATCATTCCAGCCTGAACCTTCTGGCCTGAATATTTTAAAACTTTGCTGACTATTTCTTTGTTTATATTTGGCCTGCTCCGCCAGGTCTTGAGGTGGCTCCATTTTAAAGCAGCACAATAAAACAAGAAACATAACAGCCACAGCCGAGAATACATAACACACAAGTAGGGGATCACAGTACCATAAACATTCCTAGATGTAAGCCCACTCTATCTGATCCTGCCTGGCCTACTATAGCACTGAAATACCTGCTCAAAGAATTGGGCCTCATTCAGAGTCCCTGGCACTAAGATACATTTATGTGTGTCTCTACAAAGTGCATTGCACAACCTTGGTGCAGCTACCCTAAAAGACTTGCTCTATCTTTAGAGCTGGGTTGGGTAGACTGTTAAATTCTGGGGAGAGAAAAAACCCCACTCAGTACAAGGAAATATTACAACATTCTTGACAAAGTACCAGCTTTTATTGGAAACTGGTAGCACTAACTGGTCTCGCTCAAGGCACTGCAGTGGACCAGACAATAAAGCAATGACCAATTTAACTTGTAATAGTGCTATTTAGTGTGTATATAAATAGTGTACATAGTTATAATTGATGATTTCCTTTAAAGAGAGTCGGCTTAGTATTATTTATGTAACTTTGTTTTAAGTATGCAGGGTAGACACTTCATTGCCTTGAAAATCCTAAATTGTTGCCTGTATATCAGTAATGCTAGTGCTAAAGAAATGAATGTTACATAGTGGCTATTATATAATGCAATTTTCAAAGAGATTCATTTTTAAATCCCATTACTCAACAAGTTTGTTTTTGTATAGTATTATTGACACAGAAGTAATTTTTGTCTAGGCTCTTTTAATAAAGCATTTCTTAGTGTTTGTTCAGTTACACATAGATTGTATACATTTTGATCAAAAAGGTTTATAATATTCAACTAATTTCCAATGCAATTTCCCCTCATTTACTTTTGTAAATGTCACAATGATTTGTTGCTCTGATCTCAGTGTTTCCAAAGTACAGGTAAAACCTTGACTGGCCATGTGGAGATTATATTATTCAAGCAGGGCACCATTTTATTCTACACTGGTGTTGCCCCTTATGGCATTGGTGTGTGTGTGTGTGTGTGTGTGCGCGCTAGAATCTTAGGGAGATCTGCATTTGGGCATTCATATTTGGCATGTGCCCAACAGAATGAATATATTGTTATCATTAATACAAATCCAAGCTTTCATTCATTCATACATAAGCAAGAAGTGATAAAAGCTAGGTATAATCCAGACAAAGCTTGGTGCCCAAAATATTCAATAGTTATTTTACTTTTGGAAAGTTACTCATTTGACTACAAGTCCCAGAATCCTTTCAGCATATGGCCTCTCTTTATTCTGGTGGAGAGAGGGCTCTGAAAGATGTAACTATACACTCATGTATAAGTCCAGAAATTTTAGTCAAAAATTGACCCCAAAAACCTGAGTCGACCTATCCATGGGTCAAAGGAACCATGCCCTGGTGAAAAGCAAGAGCATAATATGTCCTGGAAGCATTGACACCCTCCTCTATTCTCTCATCCATCCAGCCTTTAGGATGAGCACAAACAGTTGTGTCTGCTGAAATTTTTTAAGTTGTTTGGCACTGTTTTCCTTGCTTCATCCTTTAGATCCTTTGTCACATCTCTCTAAGTTTTACCCCTGACTTATCCATGGGTCATATGAGGTTGACTTATAGTCGATTATACATGAGGACAACTTATTGTCGAGTATATATGGTATTCTGAATTCTTGACAAGAGGACTTTTGTGTTTATCCCCTGCTGACATTTAGGTGTTGTAATAATAATTATTATTATAATTATCAGGCAGCATCCAAAGAGTTACTATTGTCATGTTTGGGGATTTTTTAGTTTGTTTTCCCCATGAATACCAGATCTCCATGCATTATCACAAACTGCTTTTGCAAATCTCATTCCAGATCAATTTTCCATACTGCAAATATTTACTATATTTGCTATTTGCTCCAGAGTCCCTGGGGCATAAAGTTTGCACCACATTCATTGCCTTTTTTTCATAATTGGATGCTGATCTAAAATAGGCTTCCCCAACCTGGTGTCCTCCAGATGTGTTCTACTATAGTTTCCAGCTGGCTGGGGGATTCTCTGTGCTGGTAACTTGAAAGCCACTCGTGTTATTAAGCCAAGTAAGATAATTGCCAGCGGAGAAAGCTTTGTGACATGCAATCTCCCTTATAACATGTGTGGTGCCTTCAGGTGCAGTGGAGGATGCTGTGCTATTGTCAGAGTTGAACGATTGAACTGACACTCCTGACAACTTTTATAATGTATATGGAGCATACAGCTGTTGTTTTTGACTTCTCATAAGCAAATGTTTGGCTGTTCTAAGAATGCAGTGCTGTACTATGTAGGCCTATGTTGGCTGGGCATGGCTTTCCTCCTAGCAAGAGGGGGAGCACCATCTGTTTCTTCACCTCAAGTAGCAAAATATCATCAAACAATCTTGTTTACTAGTTGAACACATATGGAGGGCACCATGAGCAAGATAGATGGAGAGAGCAAGGGAGGGCAAAGTGACTGCAGCAAGCATGTGGCCCGCAGGGCCATTTCTGTAGCTTCTCCTTGTCTATTTTTGTCAAAATTAGAAAAGCCTTCCAGAGGCATGAAAGACATTTGCCCCCAGGTCACAGAAAATAAAATTTAAAAATAAACAAAGAAAGAAAGAAACAAATAAAGAGCCAGGAAGCTAACAAGAATAGAATTCCTGGTCACTGCCTATTGCTTTTTTGTAAAGACCTCCCTTGGGCTTAAAATGACCCAAAACAAGAGCCAATGTTGTGTAGTGGTTTGAGCGTTTGACTAGGAAACTGGGAGACCAAGGTTCAAATCCTCACTTGGCCCTTGAAACCTACCAGGTGCTCTTGAGCAAATTAGACTCGCTCAGCTGTAGAGGAAGACAAGGGCAAAGCCCCTTTGAACAAATTCTGCCCCATGAAAACTCCATATGGCTTTAGGGTTGCCAAGGGTTACCATAAATCAAACGATTTGAAGGTACACAAGATGTCTCCCCAAACATAGTAAATGTGCCCACATGCCTCCTCCTAGGTGTTTAAAGTAAAAAAAAAATGTGGAGGTGTAGCCCTCTAAGGTCTCCTGGGACCTAATGCAGCCTCCCAGCCTCCCACAGTCGCCCATCCCAATGTAGAGATTAGTAAAAGGACCATGATATTGCTTCAGATTGCACATGGGGACAATTTGCCAGATGGACGTATGCTGTCTAACATCCAGAAATAATTTGGGGTAGTGTAGGCATCATGATTTTTGCAGGAATGTGTTTAAAATATCTTTTGCATGTTGAATGTTTCTGAATATAAACCTGTTAATTCTGCTTGACTGATCTAGTTCTGATGTCTTTAAAAAGCCAAGATTTAACTGGGTTCTGTTATTTGCCATCTTGACTTTTACTGAAGAGGTTAAAAAAAGAAAAGAACGCAAACCACACTGCCTATTTGGTTTCTGTTGTTAATTTAATATATTTCTTAAAAAGAAAAACAATTACAACAAAGCAGCTATACACAAAGTTTGTATTTTATGGAGTCAAAAGATAATTTAATAAAATGTATTTTGGCTAAAGGTTCCTTTTCCTCCCTTCTGCTTTTGAATGCAATAGAAACTGTTTGAGTGTTACACTCTTCTGATGGACTGAATATCTACTTAGGAGCAATGATGTTTGTAGGTTGTTACCTGCTTCACATATAGGCTGTGATCTTGAGAACCAATGGCGGTAAGCTATAAACCTGCATGGTTTATATGCTAAACCTGCTACTAGCACCGGTGGAATTTCTCTGTCTTTCTTCCCACCTAAAATGTCACCCGACATTTAAATAGGATCACAGCTCCTGTAGATTGAGTCCTGTAGTACATTCCTATGGTCCCACAGACAGTTCTACCAGCAGATGATGTATCGTGCACTAGTATTTTGCAGCCAAATTCACAAATTCTGAAATGAATTTGGCGGATTAAGGAATGGGTTGGCTCAGTCCAGAGCATTTCAAACCAAACATGGTGCAGTGGGAATTAGACTGAATGTGTCCAGCTAAATTATATAGGGTGGGATTATGGGGAAGGGGGAAGCTGGCCTTTGCACTGTGAGAGCTCCAGCTTCTAATCTTGGGCAAGGATCTTACCCACACACTCCAATGACAACTCTTGGGCTGGGGAGAAAAGGTGTGATGTGACAGAACTGGATGACCTTGGGGAAGTCAAACTTTTGGCCTCAGAGGATGGCAATGGAAAACCCCTACTGAAGAAACTTGCCAAGAAAACCCCATGACAGGGCTGCCATGTTGGAAATGGCTTGAAAGCACACAACAGAACTGTACACATTTCTTTCTTTCCTGCAGATTTATGCTTTTCTTCTAGATTTAGCTAGTAAGCAGCACTCTAATCTCTGTGATTCTGTCCACCTAGTGCCCATCACATTCCTCGTTGCTGTATTTTACTTTTACCATTTCTTATGCTCTTTAGCTGTGGGCGTCAGTGCAGCTGTATTTTCATTCTGAGCCTTCAGAACACTCTTAGTCTCTCATGCAGTGCCTTGAGGGCATGGGGAAGGGGGTTGTGCTTACCTGCAACGGATAACTTTTCTTTCTCTTTTTCATGTCTCTCCCTACTTTGCATGGTTTGAGTGCACACACAATCCTTGCTGTATAAGCAGAAGACATATAGCATAGACTAGAATGCAGAAAGCTCCATGAACTGGCAGGTTTGTTCATCCAATCTAAACTGCTAAATTGGGCTCTGGACTGAGTAGGGGAGCCCTTGCAGCCTCATTATAGACTGGGAAAATGGACAGTTCTGACGATATCATATGGTGGTGCAGGAGCATATTGTGTACCTCTGGTCTGCATCTGTTGGTGCTATAAGAGCCCTGCATCTCCATCTTGAGTACACTGATACACCAGAATGAGCTTGGCAGAACCAGATTCATATAGTGGAGCTGAGGTCCAATAACATGGTAGAATCACAGATTACTCTTCCTGTTTTAGGAGGGAACCTCTTCAGAAATCCTGCTGAGTGATTTATATATGATTTTACAGTAGTGTGTGTCAGTGTGTAAGAAGCTAGAGGAACTCACCAGGGTAGAACTTGTAGCACACTTGAGGAAACCTGGAAAGACATAACTTCCTATGTCAGGCCAGGGTGACCAGGAGAGCCAGCAATAATCCAGAATATAATGGTAACTCACCTGAGCAGGGTAATCAGCTGGATGAGGGGGGAGCTGTAGTTTGCTACTTTGCAAGAACTGGCTGGAAGGAGGATTTAATGGATAGGGAGAAAGTAAAGTAGACAGGTAGCCAGATGGACAGGCTTCACTGGGTGAAACACACCCCAGGAACCTTACTCATATGTAATAGTGGTGATACAAGCAGCTACACCAACCTGACATATTTCCCAGCCAATGCTGGACCACCAGGATCCGCCTCCAGGACAGGTGCATCTATAGAGAAAAGACCTAATCACTCTTTGGGAACAGTAGGGTTCAAGAGGCTACAAGTTTTAAAATTCAAAGGAGGGACTCCCAACAGAGGGTCTCTTTGCCTTAAAAGGAGGAAAGAGACTTGTAAAAACACTGTCATGTTGCCTTTCATAGAATTCATAGAGTTGGAAGAGACTACTCCAACCCTCTTGCTAAGCAGGAATATAGAATCAAAGTGCTCCTGACAGATGGACATCCAGTCCCAGTTTAAAAACTGAAACACACTCCAGAGGCAGCCCATTTCTTTGGGGAAGCTCAGGTTGAGTACAGGCTACAGCTGTAAATATGGAAAGAAGGGGAGTCCACAGTTTAAATCAACAATAATAAGGTCCCCACGCAGTAGGTGGACCAAACACGGTGTGTAAGTATAAATACTTGGAAAAGTGTGACCAACTAAACTGCATGTGTACAAACTGCAATGACTGCACATGATGCTGGAGCCAAATGCCTCACATTATTTATAATGCACAAAGCAATCCCAAGATGTCTCCATCAACTACATAACTTTCCTAGAATCCATTCCTTATCTCGTTTTTTGTGGTGGCAGTTGGTTGCTGTGGCAACACACATTGCACAGGCTTCACTACTGTTTAGTACTATTGCAACTGACCTTTTTCTACTATTGATATTCACAAAGTGGAGTTAAGGGGAAAAACCATAGAGATAAGGGAAAAAGAGAAACATTTTATTTAAAGCCAAGCTATTTCCTCAGCTCAAGAGAGAAGACTACATACACTGAATCGTCATAGTTGAGGGATAAAGGGGAAGGAATTGCACAGAGCTGAATAATCAGGTGGAATTTTGTAAACTGTATACACTATGAATATGGACATTTCCCCCTCTGAGTTTCTCCATAGCTCTTCCTTGCTGCTGCCAGAACAGATGATTCTTATTCAATAGAAAAACATCCCCAGAAATTGCTTGATACGATGTCCAAGATAGTGATTCCCTTTCTGTGTCTAGGTTCTTTCTAATCTTGCCAAATAATATAGTTCTCTTTCCAACTAGAAATATTACTTGAGTATCTATGCATGTAGGGTTTTGACCGAATGTTTAGAATTACACCAATTCAGAGCATTAAAAATGAATACTGTACATATCTTTTGCTGGTAAACAGCGTGACAAAGCATCAATAGGTACAGGCAATTAAGAAAAGTATTTCAAACCTTTCTGGGTTGGCATTGGGGGCATTTTCCTGTGTTGGTATTTTAAATATTTGTTAGATAAATTGAAAGAGGGCAAGAATGATTCAGAACTCCACTGGACAGCATTTCCCTTGAATGGCTGACTTTTGATCTTCCTTCATAGGACATCTCTATCCTCACAAACATCTACAGTGCATTTGAAGGCAGAAATTTGCTTTGGGATGTGATCCTTTTAGATAGAAATGGGAATGACAACAGCACAAAACAGCTTTGCACCAGCATGACAGCTGTCAATCTCCTCCCCCTTCCAGTCTACACAGCAGATGTACAAAAATCACTTGACTCAAAGAGGGGGGGGAAACATACTGAGCCCCACCATGTTTAATAAAGAAAATTTATTATAAATGTATATTACATGATTATACATTATAATACAGATGATGTAGAGAGTTTGTGTCAGGGGTGGGAATCGTGGCCTTCCAGGAATGCAATTCCCAGCATTTCTCACCAATGGCTATGCTGCCTTGGCTGCTGGAACCTGCTAGCCAACAAAATCTGAAGGTTTGCATGTTTTGTATCCCCAGTTTAAGACAAGAATCAGTGTAAACAACAAGTATTCTTAAATTCATCTAAAAGAAGCTTCTGTGGGGGCAGCAGGCTTTTTTTTTACTGCGGCCTCACTGAAAAGACTTGTTAATAGAAATCCTAGTAGAGTATCTACTGAACAAACATGTCTCATTCTCAGAGAAGTCCAAATGAAAGCAAATCTGGCATGCTAAAATCTGATGGAATAGTTTTCCACTTCTATAACTTGTGAAATTCTTTTTTAAAACAACAACAACAATTCTGTAGCTCCTAGAAACCTCCTTGGAGATTTTGGGAGCTGTGATCCAAAAAATGAACTTTTCTAAGCCATGCTCCTTTCCATCAAACAATAGCCTCCTTTGCAGAAGCCTCTGTCAAACTGATGTCAATATTAATGAACTCATGCTTCATTCAGAATTCCCTCCTATAGGTCTACTTGAGAACAGATTCAGTTTTAAGAGGACCAAGTTAAAGGTTAATGAATTTGTTAGTGAGGGTCAAACAACATGTTACATTAAATATGTAGTATAAACAGGGCTTTTTCTGTTTGTTTTATTCCAAAGAAAGCACAGAGGGGCAAATTTTGCATTAAACTGGTGATTGAAGTTGTTTTGAGGGGTGTGCAGCAGTGGGGACTAAGGCCTGCCAAAGTCTTCTTGCCCTGACCATCCTATTTCCCCAGTGCCTTAGTTCCTTCATGGAACTACTGCCATCTGCATGGCTGCATGCCAGTGAAGGGCATGCAGTGTTCTGGACATGAAAGGAAAATTTAATCCTGTCCTTTCCAACCATGTCGAATGTACCAGAGATTAACTTTTTTTAAGCACCTGGGTTACTTCCTTCCCCCCATACATACATTTCAGTAAAGCAAGCATAGAAGGTGAACTATGAAGACAAAGGGGGAGTAACACAACATGTAGAATAACCCCACCCAAATTCCAGGTATGTCTGGGGGGATATCAGCACTTCAAATGTTAAAGAGTTCCTACTCCCCCAACAATGTTAGGAATCACACTCATGAAAACTGGCAGATCTTGAAGGAAACTCTCCTTGGGAAAATACTTTTCCAAAATGGCTGTATTAATGTAGGCTAAGTAATTCCTAGTCAGGAATTCACAAGATTTGGAATGGCTCTACACAATTTGAGATATTAAAATCAGCAAGCAAAATAATTAAGATTTGAGCAGATAGAGTAATTATAAGAAAAAGTTTCCTTTTCTGATTCCTTTTTTTAATTATATTTTTGCTGGCCAAGAATCTCAGCCTTTGGCAGCTCTAAAGAAACAAGACAGATAATTATTACTTGCATTATAAAAAACAAACCAAGCAAGTGACATGAAGTTATTCAGCCATTTCCTTATAACAGCTGATTTCCTCTTAGTCATATTGAATAAGTTCCCAGCCTACAGCAGACAGACTTCTGAGAATTTGCTAGGTCTAGCTTGTCATCTTTCACCATAACAGTTTTTCTGCTTCTTTGTGTACCTGTCTAAACTGCCTACTGATGGCATTTAGACCAGAATAAGTCTTCTCACCAGACCAGAACAAGCCTAACACCAACCCCACCCAGCTTCAGTATGGCATGGACACAAGAAGACGAAATGTTTGATTTCATTTTAGATTAGCCTTCAGTGTCATGGAGCTGTGCTAAACTACAGTTAAACTGTGGTTAATCTTGTTTCCGGTAATCCTAGTTAAGATGCAACCTGCTTTTTTGGTTTCATATAACATGCAAACTGCAGCTCATTAAAAGAGAATGTATTATATCTGGGGAATACAAGCAGGAGGGTGCTATTAAACTGATGCCTTCTTTACAGGCTTTCATAGGAAACTGGTTGGCCACTATGGGAAAAGAAATGCTTGACTCAATAGGCCTATGGTTTAATCCAGCTTGATTCTTATGATGTGAAAGATTCTGAACTTCTTCAACCTGTGCTAGGGGAAGGAATAAACATCCTACTCAGAGAAGAGTTAGGCTGTTTTTATTTCTTCAGTGCAACATATGGTTTAGCATTATGTCCAAGCCATCCCATTGTTTATCACAATGCTTTTCATCTCAACACTGGAGGCAGCTAGTTTCCAGAGAGAGTTAGGGAAGCTTTTATTAACTGGATTACATTAGCAAGAGGCTGCATAATGAATAATTATTATGCTAAAATTCAACTCCAGTAATCTAGACCATGATCTAATGTATTATCATAAGCATCACAGCAAGTTGGTTTAGAAGCAATTATTAATAAAATCAGTCAGCAAAATCTTGGACAGATTGGAAAAAAGGTTGATACTCTTCTGGTAAAAGGTAATTTACAAAGGAAAAATAATCAACCATATTTTTCCTTAATTTGTGGCATTAATTGAAGATAGGGATGGCACTTGCCAGTTGCTGGGAGATAACATTGGTTCCTTGCTGGATTATAGGGAGTTTAAAAAAATATATATTTCTTCATTTTATTGTTTTGCCCCCGAAGAGTCAAAAAGCACTCCCATGCATTGGGTAGAGGGACTGCTACTGGTCATTTCACCATATTTTCAGGCAATTTCATCAAAGCTTTTTTTCAAAGCAGGAAATGATTAGATTTCCTATTATGCTTACTTGTTTTGAAGAAAGGCTTACTGGCTCATATGATAAGAGGCGCAGTCCAACAGGAACTCAATAGGCTTAAAAAGTGAGAGGAGGCCAAAATGTTGCCCAAAATTTGAGGCCGGGGGGGGGGGGGGGGGCCTTCCCCCCTTTGGGGGAAAAAAACCCCTCTTCATTTTTTGAGGGTGGGGGGCATGAACATGGCAGGGAGGCTGTCTGTGGCCCACTTTGTCCACTGTTGATTCTAGGTAAACCAACCTGCAACACTTCAAATATGTATTTAGAAACAACTGGAACAGTATTAATGCCTTTACAGTTCAGATCACTGTTCATCACTCAGGATTCCCATATGCTTGTTTGTGAGAAAGTCCAGATAGGGAATGTTACAGATGGCTTGGTGAATATTCATCACTGTGATCTCTCTTGGATTCCTAGAGGACGAGAGAGAGAGAGAGAGAGAGAGAGAGAGAGAGAGAATATTCCAAATGGAATGCAAATAGTCAATTCTCTGTGCAGCACTTATAAATGGAATCAACATTTACAAGAACCACAGTCTTATTGTAATATTGATATGGACCAAGCTTTCATGGATGCATCAGAAGCATGAAGTGTTTCCTCCAATGGCAACAACTAGTTGCTTGGGTGCTGATGGTGGACTGTAATAGGTGGGATCATAAGGCAATCAAATGCAGAGTATGAATAGAGGCAATTTCCATGAAAATGGTTGTTAACAAAACTAAAGCTGGTTGATGGTAAGCCAACATACACATATGATTAACAAGCAGAAGTCAAGATTCTGTATGAACAGGCTGAGTAAAAAAAATCTTTCTCAATATTCTTTACTGAGTTTCCCCTTCTGACCTCACATGCAATTCCAGTGATGGTATTGGGCAACCTGAATCTCTCACCCTTGCTGCAAGATGTGTGTGCCTGTGCTCTTTGATCTCCCTTGGCAGGCCTGCTACTTATGTGTTTGATGGGCTGGGGGCAGTGGGACTTGATACTGTATTGAGAAGCAGATGCATGGTCAGAGTTGTCCTAGTATGCCTTACTTACTGGCTCAGTCATATTGTTCCCTAGCCTACTAGCTGCTTGATATGCTGGCTAGCATGTGATTTTGCTGGGAACAGTCACCTTTTTCCTGTTTCTTCCGTACTACAGATGGAAAGAATATTTGTAAATAACCTGGTGAGATAAGCTTCTTCAAGATTCAGGACTTATTTGATTTTCTGCATAAAAACTGTGGAATGTTTTTACAGAATGAATCTTGAACTGCCAATGCTCCTTGAAAAGTATTTTTTTTCAATAGTGACAAAAAATGGTTAAATTATACAAAACTGAACTTCATAAAGATTTATGCTTTCTTGACAGGCTACTATACAGATATTGCAACTGAGGGAAAGAAAAACAGTGTACAGGGAGAATCATTCTCACATGCCACCCCCCTATTTAAGCCATGCATCTCCTTACTTTAACACATCACTGAGTGGTGTCTGGAAAAGATGTTCCCAGCACCAATCTGGTTGTCAGTGAGAAGACAATAGTGCATGGGGGAAAGGTTGCCTTCAGCTACAACTATTAGGATCACATGCCTCTAACAAGTACAAAAAGGTTTGCCTACTCTTGATCTACAAAGGAAAAGTGAAAACTAAATAAGCATACCTGTTACGTGGAGCTGCTTGGTAGCCAATTGCCAATGCTTTTCTTAGTATGTCACTTGCAAATTGTTCAGTAGCCTATTACAGATGAATTTTAAAGAAAAGGAACATAAAAAGTCAAGGGATGCTCTTAATGATCACAAGCCATAGTTTATAAAATGTATCTAAGAGCTTTTCATAGCTCAGAATATTGTGTACAAATTTATTCAATAAGAATTATGTTACATTTGGTTTGTTTCACGCGTCAAGAACCTACACATATTCTATAATGTCAGGAAAGCTTAAAATTAAGAGCAAAATAAAAAAAGCAGCGAATCAGTTACAACTGTGAATGTGCAGGCACATACAAAGTCAAGGGATTAATTCTTTGTGAAAGAAGCTGTGTTTTAGATTATCCTAAATTTGATCTGCTTAATGAGACAATTTTAAAACAGCTTACCTTTAAAATCATATCTTCTATTACTGATGCATAGATATTCTTATGAAGCTCTACAGGCTGCAAGGAAATCCCTACCTATAAAATAAAATTAAAAAAAAATTTAAAGGTTACAACTCTTTGATGATTAAACTATGCAAACACATTGCCTGGAGAAAAGAAGGCTAAGTGATATGATAGCCCTGTTTAAATATTTGAAGGGTTGTCATATTGAGGAGGGAGCAAGCTTGTTTTCTGCTGCTCCAGAGAACAGGACTCGGAGCAATGGATGCAAGCTGCAGGAAAAGAGATCCCACCTCAGTTTCCTGACAGTAAGGGCTGTTCGACAGTGGAACACACTCCCTTGGAGTGTGGTGGAGTCTTCTTCTTTGGAGGTCTTTAAGTAGGCTGGATGGCCATCTGTCGGGGATGCTTTGATTGAGATTTCCTGCATGGCAGGGGGTTGGACTGGATGGCCCTTGTGGTCTCTTCCAACTCTACGATTCGATGATTTTATGAAACACATCTTTGATAAAGAAACAAGTGGAATAACTCCTAGAATTAATAATAATAATTTGCTCCAAGGTCAATGGGACTTCCTCTTTAGCAAGTACTCATAGGACTGTGGCCTTGGGGTGATTTATTTCAGTTCCGAAACTCCAAGATTGCTGATGTGTACTTTCATGGAAATAAGTCTCGCAAAACAAAATGTGCATATGTTTGCACTATATACTCATTACTTCAAAAAAGCTTGCTGGCCAAGTTATTTATGATGTCTGAGTAACTGGCAGGCTTCAAATTCTGCATCCTAGAACCATCTGAGTTGTTTGTGTCCAGAGGGCTGGAAATAGAAGCAGATCTTATACAGCTAGGATTGCACAGAAAAATATTTCTTTTATTCACAAAGAAATGTCAGTTGAACTGAACTCGCATACTGGTAACTCATCATTTTTATTTACAGATCTGAACATGAAGTGGGATTGTGTTAGATCAGATCCAGGCTAGAGATGGGCAACTGTGGAAGGCTAAGGGGGTCACATAAGCCCCTCCGAAACCTTGGAGGGTTGCAACACCCTCCCCCACTGATAAAAATGGAAAAAAAAAAAGGCTTCAAAAGCCCTGTAGGGGGTAAAAGGGGCATTTGAGGCCATAAACATGGTGAAAATGTTCCTCATGCATCTAGGGTCATTTGACTCCAGTTGGCCACAAAAACGGCCCTGGGAGTTACATGGGCTTCGCTTTACCCACCTCTGATCTAGTCCAACATTCCTTTCTCACAGTAGCCAACTAGTTTCACAAGGGAAGCACAGAAGCAAGACACAAGTGCACCTTCACCTTCCAGCTTGTGTTCCCGCTCACTGCTATATAGAGGCATATTGTCACTAATACTGGGGTGACATTGCCATCGTGACTATTCATCACTCCTAACACTACCCTCCATTTTATATCCTCCAGATTTAGGAGAAAGGGCAACCAGATTGAATAAAGTACTCTTCCTCACCTCCCACTTTTCCATCCAGCCCCTACTAATTAGAGGCTCCTGCTAAAGAAAATGGGCTGTAGTGCTATGCAGAATAGCTTAAAATAACTCCATTGGCATGGGGAGTGGAGCTGTATGTGGATCTCTGGGTTAAAAGAGTCAGCTCTGTGCTGTATTCCATGATGTTTCCATTACAAGCTAACTGGATTTTTTATTAAACTATGAAATTATTGACCTGGCTGAATGTAATTCAAGACTTCTCAGCGATAAGGTATAAATGTTTTGTTTTCAAATAAGACCATCAGTTTAAGCCTGACAACTTTCTTTCTCCCAGTGTTAGGAACCAGAAGGAGTAAGTTCTTAAAAGGGCATGCTACTCAGTCCAGAAACTTCCAGCAAGCTCCACAAAATTTTGTAAAGAGGGCTATCTGACAGAACTCACAAACAACAGATTTAATTTAGTTTTTAAAAACAGTTTCCTCTACCTGCTGTACTGTCTCACGCACAAACTCCGATGCAGGTTGAGGTTCCAAGTAGAATTTTTCCTCCTCTTCCTTCTCCTCTTGTTCCTTTTTAATGTTTATTTTCAGAGGATCAGTAATGTTGAGAATGTCTACTTCCTCATCATTGTCGGGCTCTTGCTTGAGGAACCGCTCCAGCTCATCTAGTTTTCGACACAGCTCTTTCCCAGTGGTGTATGTAGATAAGCATTCTTTTCCACGAAGCAGTCAGGAAGACAGCAGACAGAAAAGAGGATTTTAAATACATCAATGTTTAGTGACAGATGTGCACAGTCTGAAGAGGCCCATAGTTCATAATATCTGTACAGAGAAATAAATCCGAATTCTGCTACCTGATATCTGAATGTGGCCTCAACTGACAGCATAAATGTATATGGCTGTCTCATCATCAGTATTATACAAAACCATTACAGAGAAGGAGGCTGTGTATGTGTGGATGAATATTTTCAGAGCACAGTGTCTGGTAATGCTGGCTAATGATAATTATATTGAAATTGAGGAGGAATGGCAGTGGAGTGTGAAGAATGCAATGAGGCAGGAGGCAGTCCTGTGACAGAGAAAAAAAACTGACTGGGTACATATAAAACAATAATTAAAGTCACTGATGGGAGTTTTTAAGCATAGAATCATTCTCCAAGTTCTAGACAGTGTGTGGTAGACAGATATTTAGTAGCAAGTCATTACTGTTGCCATGTCTAGACTCTACAGTAAGCCAGGGTATTGCAGGAATTTTGGTTTATTAAGCATTACTGTATGCTGAAGCATGCTAGCTGATCAACTCTACTTGCAGTGGGAAGAGCTAACCTAACCATGGGCCTTTGGTTGATGGTTTATTATGATATTCAAACACATCAACAGCCATTGTTTTAGCTTATTTCTCTCTCAACAAGCCAGAGAAATAATCTAGGGCTTGTTTTATGGTTCTTTCTCTGGTAGCTGTCAGATTCAAATGTCATAGTAAACAAACCATGGGCCAAATGTTTGTTTAGCTGCTACTGCTGCAAACTGGAGCAATCAAGTAGTGTGCGCCAGCATGTTTTTCAAATTTTTAGAACTGATATTACAATGTACATTTTCAAAATTAAAATGTGATCACCTAGTATTTGGATGCCCGCATGGCAACAGGGGAGAGGCAGAGAAAGAGAGAAGAGGAAGAGTGAATACTTCCAGTTTTGGCATTTGTTACGGTAATATATTTGTTTTGCTTATAAAGAATTGGGCAATAACGTTAAAAATAATAATTTTATAATTTGTTTTATTTATATACCACTATTCCAAAGATCATAGCGGTGAACAGCAAGTAAGCTAATAGCAAGTAAGCTAATTTGCCCCCAACAGTCTGGGTACTCATTTTAGCGACCTCGGAAGGATGCAAGCCTGAGTCGAGCTTGGGCCCTTTTGCTGGTATGTGACCTAATCGTATAAATTTATATGTTAACCTGATGTAAAAGCAAAATCTAATTCCTTTATTAATCAAAAAAGTAGTAGAAAAAATTATCTTTAAATACCTGCAAACTGATAAGAATGAGTGTATTGGTAAACTCCAGGAAGTCATTTTTTATGTTAATTGTTGTTTGATTTTAAATTGTTGTCTAAGGAACAAGTGTACTGTTTGTTATTTAGGGATATATGTATAAATATTTGTATCATTTGTACTGTACGTGTGTATTATGTGTAATTTACGGCTTGTATGGTATGTAAATTGTTGTTTTTTTAATTCAATAAAATTTATTTTTTTAAAAAATGTGACCTAATCTCAATATATGTATCTGAGAGTAAACTGCCTTTGGCTGCAAATTTGTGCATATCATGGACTTTTCCCAGCAATAACAAACAGAAAAATTATCCAAAAACTCCAGACATAAGACACACAGTACATATACAGAGTAAGCAAATAATAAAGAACTTCTCTTCTTTTTTCTTCCATACTATTCTGTCCTCTGGGAAATCAGAGAAACTATGTAAGTGATAAAAATAAAAATCTGGCCTCTTCTTTTTAGAGTGAATGTTTCTTCTGAAGCTGTTTAAAATGGCCTAAAATGTTAACATTGCAAAGTTCTACTAGAGGCCAACAAGAACACACTTCAAGTATCTACATCACAAGTCGTGCTTACAGCAAGAGCAGTGGGTCACAGTAGAGTCATGCTGCCTTTTGTGTTAATTCATTTCAAGTTTGCCTACAGCCTGAGCATGTGACATTTCCTACAATAACAGTACAGTACTGTGAAATGCTCTAGACTTTATGTATCAGGCAGTACAGAAGTTGTCTGCAAAAGCCATAACCAGACCTTGCTCTTTTTCATTTACTGCTTTTTATTATGTCAGGTGATTTCCAGTCAGACGTGATAGTACTTCCACTTCTGTAGGTTCAGACTGAACCAAGAAAAAAAACACAAACAACTCAGCCAGAAAGCATTACAGTATTTGTATCACTCCCTTGTTGCTTCTCTCATGCAATTGCTCTGCCTCATCCATGGAATTTTACTGTGGAAAGGTAAGCCAGACAATGCTGTTTTCCACATCTTTTGAACGGTAGTGCTAGGAGCCTCAAAGCAGATGCTTTATCTATTAAAATAAATTCTTTACTTTCTAATCTTACTGCCATTTAAAACCTGCCCCTTCTCAACAAATAAAGCCCTTATCTTAAATGCATATCAAATATTCTGGTCAAACAATAGAAAAATAGCAAAACTTAGTAAAAGCAATTTAAGAAGGAATCCTGCATACTAGGGAAAGGGGTCATGTGGCCTTCCAACTGTTACTGCAATGCAACTCCCAGCAGGCCTAGCCAGCACAGCCCACAGTGAGGAATGATGAGAATTACAGTACAACAATATCTGGAGGGCAGGATGATTTGCACTGCTGTACACACTTACTTGGAGGAAACCCCATTAAAATCAATTAATTTTTGAGTAGTCATATGTAAGACTGCACTGTCAGTAACTAGAACGGAACAAAATCATGCTACGCTGAACTGAAAAGATTTAGAAAGGAAGGCAGGTCTATATGGCTCACTGTGCCCTAGTAGTAGATGGAGTGTTGTATTTGCTGCTTTAAAGGCCAACATAACTTGGATTATCTAATATGCACGTTGACTTGGGTGGACAGAAGGTGCTGCTGGCTGCTTTGCTTTTGGCAGTTTAGTGTTTCAATCTGACCCTGTAATAAAACCAATTATAGCCATTACATATTTTATGAAGCACTGTTTCCTGGCTCCTAAGCCTGATGAATTAGGAAGAGCTACAAAGTGAATCAGTAACAGAATGTTTTATTTGCATATATACACAAACTGTGCATGTGAGAACATCTAGATTCTGTGCTGAAGTAATCACATCAAGGAAAGTGGCTCATAGTGTAATATGTGATTGAATTTGTCAAGGTCAGACACAGCTAGGTTTTTGAATTGCCATTTCCTTTTTTCCTGGTAGGGCACCTATGCCTATGAAGACAGTATATTACTACAGACTTGGTCTCAATCCACCAGGCCCCCCCCAACCCCCAACCCAACCAAAACACACCCTCAAGCCCAGTGAAGAATAAAACAACATGATACACAAATGAACAAACAAACAAAAAACTTCTTACCAAAACAAAAATTTTTAAATACTTACTGCAGTGGAGCAGCATATGATCCAAATACCTTGTGGAAACCCGAAGGCTGTTGGTACACATAACCTCCCTCCCCATCACAAACTGCACTGCCAAAATTTAGCGGTAAATGGGCACCAACCTAAATAAACCCCATTTCGAGCAAGAAAATCCCTTTAATCTTTTTCACTTCAAGTTTGCCCATAGCCTGTAATGTTTTCTATAGAAACAACATTATGAAATATTCTACACCTGAGCTTGATTGGGGTTTCCTCAGTTTGTTGCTCAAATTCAGCTGTGTGCTTTGCTGCTCAATGTTGACACCTGGCTATGTTTAGCAGCTGGATGGTGTAACTTGCGCTAGATCTCAGAAGGGAAACATGGTTCCCTGACCTTGTCCCACAAGTACAGATGTAAGAGTCTGTGACAGAAGTAAACTGGTAGCAGGAGTCTAAGGTTGAAACTCTAAGGATAGGATCTAATATATAACTTACTGAAGGCAAAGAGAGGGAAGATCATCCACCAAGACATAACAGACCATTTGAGGTTCTGCAATTAAGAGTCCTTACCTGGCTCGCTGTCTATTTGTGTCAGCACATCCTCAATGGAATCTTCATTCCTAAAGGTTTCTGGGTCAGGTGGCGTATAGCCATGGGAGCGACACCACTGGACAACTTGCTTGGTTTTTAAAGGACTAATACTGTGAAATTTGGGGTTTTTTTCTATGATTTCATGGAGGAGTTTTCTTATTGTTAGTGCTCGTTGCCACTGCAATGGGAAAAAAAGCCAGAAAGAACAAAAGGCAGCTTTAGAATCAAAGTGTTTTGCATAAATTTAAATGTGATCAATTATGATAATATAGGAAACTATTGTTGCCTTTTGTAAAAAAAACAGTTTTGCTCCATGATTTATGGTAGCATAAGGTTTTGAGAGCTGGTGTAGTAGTTTGAGCATTGGACAGTGACTCTGGATACCAGGGTTCAATTCCCCACTCAGCTATGGAAACCCATTGGGTGACTTTGGGTGAGTCACATACTCTCAGCCACAGAAAAATGTAATAGGTTGCCATAAGTTGTAAATGATTTGAAGACACATAACAACAATAAAGCTATTGTAGACCAGCATCCATTAATCAGATGTGTGATGAAATCAGGAACTCCAGAAAACAGGTTCCTAAGTGCTACATACTCAAATCTTAGCCTTTTAATGCATCAAAGGTAATGTGCATCTCTCAGTGCATAGTTACACCATTCAAAGCACAAGCATTTTTGTCACGGGGAACTAATGCTGTCTTGGCATAGTAGTAATTGTATTACTTGCATTTATTATCTTCCAAGTAGAATAAAATAAAATAAAAATAAAAATAAGAATGCTATAGACTTCTGTCTTGCATTATTACATATGTCCTAATTAAATAATAAGATCACGTCTAACTAATACATGATTCCATTTTGATATGGATATGTAAGTGTAATTATAAGATTAAGGTCCTGGGTCTCTGGTTTTATGCCAATCTTTGAACATATTATTATTTCCACACTAGTTCTACATTTTTCCAACCTTTTCCCATTTGTTCTGAAATTCTTGGTTTGTTTTCCCTGCAGTATACATAGTCAGTCTGTCAATTATTAGCAAATCATGCACTCTTAATTTCCATTGCATTTACTATCTTCAATTAACTAAATTTAACTAATAAAATGTATTAACTAATTAAATTTATATCCTGGCTTTCTAGCAAAAAAGGCATTCAAGAAAGCATAGTGTAAAGAGTCAGTTATTATATGGCAGTAGGACGACAAAAAACAAGTCAACCTTGTCTCTTTTTTTAGCAGGGAATCGCAGAGTTTGGGAATTGCCACTAAGGGGGCCCTTTTTTATATTTCCACCAGATGTAGGGAATTTGGCAGTCCACATCTGGACTTCCAGCCACTGACTACAAAGATAAGCATCAGAATTGTACACAATAGGTACTGGTTGTAATATATCTGGACACGGCACTAGAGAATATAAATCTAATCTAACTTTAATTAAATCTGATTTTGAATTCTGTAAAGGCTCAGAAATTTAGAACTGCTTTCAGAGGCCTATTTATTATTTCAGCTTGTGACATCTGGGAACAAGACAAGTATTGTTTGGATGCCCTCTGCACACAACAAAAGAGCCATTTATCAAACAGGAAACAAAAATAGAAAAACAAGTATAGAAAAAAATGAATGAATAGTCAACATTACCACACCATGTTAACTACAGTAATAAATTCTAATGGGGAAATTAAAGCAAACAGGGAACTTAATTCCATTGATGCTATTTCTTCAAACCTCCCTTTTATTTTAGTGAAGTTTTCTGTTCCCTATATACAAGACCCAATGGAAAGAACAGTCTACAATACAGCAATGGCATCTGGCTGATTAACTAATTTCATTTCCATTCCACCATTCCTCCAATGTAACCCTGATGGGCAGGTTAGACTGACAGTATAAAATTGGTCAAACTAAGTGTCCTTGTTGAGTGGGGATTTCTCATCCTGATCCTGGTTCAAAACTCTTAAGTACTACATCAAGGTGATTCCCAATATTTAAGGCTACTGAGACTGATTCTTGAACACCACAGAATGATATGAGGCACTGTGAAAGAATAATGTTGTCACTGACATAGTAAATGTCATTTTATGATGCTACAAAATGGAACTCTGGTTTACATTTCATTAATCCAAATACCACTAAATTAAAAACAAAAACAAGTGTGCGCTAGATTAAAAAAGTACACTTTATTTCAAAACCGACAGAAGTATTTTGGAGGAGATTTTAAACATCAAGGTCACCTTCCACAGAGGCACAGATTTCCAGCAGACATTCCTCCAAGGTTTAAGCTCTGTTTTATAGAATACATTAAGAAGATTACCTCAGAAGCTCTCCGTTTCCCAATATTCCAGCAATAATACTGTTTCACAGAACTGGCACAGAATGAATTGCCATCTTCAGCTAAAAAGCAGAGGACAGCCATCATAAACATTAGATTTTTATGGCAATGAAAATGAATTTATCATCTCAAAAAATAACTTTAAGGAGAGAGGGAAATGAGATTCTCATGGAGCACTCAAAAGGGCTACATATCTCAAGTCTGGCATTAAAAAAATTAAATCAAGAAGTATATTGACAGACTTATAATAGCTAAGAATTGTTTGGAAGACAGAAATGTCTTCTGACAGGATACTGGAGGGAGTTTTAGGTATTTGTAGAAGAAGTAGCATCCTGTGTATTTAGAAGTATCTTGGGAATATGGCTCCCTGAAAAAAAAATATGGCAACAAGGAAAAGCTCAAGGGGCTGGAAGCAGGTGACTGAAGAAGGTATGTAAAATGGAGGTAAGTTTGTATGTAGGTGGGTGGGTGGTTTTCTGAGTCATAGCATCAAAGGTGATTGTTGTTGTTTTTTGCCATCAAGTCAACTTTGACTTATGACAAACCTATGAATGAAGAGACCCCCAAGATCCTTGGTGATCAACTGCTCTGCTTATGTTTTGGAAGCTCAAGGGCATGGCTTCCTGGATTGAATCGATCTAATTGTAGTGTGATCTCCCTCTTTTCCTACTGCCTTTCACTTTAAAAAAATTACCAGCAAGATCCAATACTTTTAAGGGCAATTTAAAGCTATATATATATATATATATATATATATATATATATATATATATATGAGATACAGCTGTAAAAATATAACTGGCCAACAAGGAGGCTCACAACAATCACACAGCATTTTTTTTCTCCCAAAAAGACTCATTCACATAACTGGCATGTCAAATTATTTCATTTTCTTCATGCCATCAAGTTGTGAGTGTTGCTGTTTTCACAAATTTCTCTCATCTTGCCCATCTTTAAGGGACAACTGAGTGTGCCAATACTTGTCTTTCATTGCATTTCTTGAATTGGAGGCAGCAATAAAATGCTAAACCTCTACAAGGTACGCTATCTGGAATGTGAATGAGCAATATCTTAGCCCTTGTAACAACCAAAGGAACAACAAAGGAGTGACAATTGTGAACATTGAACATGGATATTAGTATTCTAATGGCCGTAAAAACTAATCAGCAGTTATCATCCCATTTGTTAAACAAATCAGAAAAAGAACAATTAGTGTCAATCGTTTTTAAAACCACCAGGGAAAAGGTAAGGAACTTTGCTCTTGGAAAGAATTCACACATGTAACAAAAGAAAATCTACAGGGAAGAAATGGTAAGAATATGACACAGCATTTTTTCTTCTTCAAAAGACTCATTACACATAACTGGCATGCCAAATTATTACATTTTTAATGCTATCAATTTGTAAGTGTTCCTGCTGTTTTCACTTTCCTCCTTGATTCATGCACATCAGTTACCAGGGAAACATTAACAGTGTTAACAATGTAGACAGCTTGCAGGTAGAAAAATCAATGTGTATTTTCTGTCATTACTGACAGATGGAAGAAACAGAAACGACAAGTGATTGCATAAATGTTGCCAGCACTTGCAAAATAGATATCCACGATTTATCAATAGCTGCAAGGATAACATGCAACTATTACAGCTGCAGATCTTATTTTATCTAGTTTTATGGTAAACTATTCTGAATGAGCAAATAAATAAACATTATTCACAGTGTAAGGTATGGTGATTTTGCAGATTTCTATATGTTTTGGAAAGAACATGCTTCAATGCTTCTCAATCTATACTGCCTGTAATTATGAATTACTATGAAATAGGGGAGCTAGAGTGAAAAATGGACAGGCTCTTGTACCTTAAATGGTTGTGTACAAGAGAGAATTTCAGCAGGTGTTTGTAACACAACCAGGCAACAAACAATATCTGCTGAAATTCTCTCTTCTACACAACAATTAAAGGTATAGGTTTCCTCTCCAATTTTTATACTGGCAAGCCTACTATGAAACCTTGAGCTTAAATGGCAGGGAGTCAACAATACTGTGGTAGGCTTCAAATTCAAATACCAATTTTTCCAGCTGTGAGTGCTCAGGCAAACAAATGATGTGAGATACTTATGGCAGATACCTTGCAGAACTGATGCCAAGGCAGAGAAAAGTCTGAGCTTGGCTACATGGACTTTATACAGTCTCCTGCATCCACGGATTCAATCATCCATGGCTTGAACATATTTTTTTTAAAAAATATAAATTCCAAAAAGCAAACCTTAATTTTGGCATTTTATATCAGGGACACCATTTTACTACACCGCTGTATTTCATAGGATTTGATCATCCATGGGTTTAGTATTCGCGGGGGGTTGTGGAACCAAACCACAGTGGATACCAAGGGGCCACTATACTTTTTAACTCAGATATAAAGTAGCTTCATTGTGTCCATATAATGTAGTGATATCTATAACCTACTAATAAACAGTTTTTTCCTTTCAGTTCTTACTTCTCTCAGCAATTAATGGAACTTTCTTCACTATTGCTGTCAAAAGTTGCTGAAGATCGTCTAAGTAGTCTGTCCTGTAAGAAGGAAGAACTAGTATTATACAGGGCAGTGCACATATACACAGCACAAACCAGTAGTTCTTTAGAGAAATATATGAGCTCACAGACATGAAGGGCCAATGTAACACTTCCTTCTTTTAAATAATTCAGAAAAACTTAGGATCCAGGATTCAGATAAGCAAGGCGACTTGTTTCTACGGCCATATCCATAGGCATATAAATGCAACTTTCTGTACTGCATCTAGTGGGTAATGTACATACCTGACATAACAGAACCAATAAGTATACTGTTACTGTACATCTGCTGACACTGTTTCTGCCCTGCTAGGCAAGAACTCTAACACTACTTATTAATCTAGGCCCCACCCTGATAGCCATTATAAATTGCTCCATTAAGTAGTCAAAAATCTCACTTGGAGAAGTTTCATTTCAGAATCACCATAACTTGTTGCACTAGATTAGAACAATGTGCTTTGTTTTCCCATCTCATAAAATTCTAGTGGATTGTAAATGTATAATCCAACATTTATTAGGATCTCATTTCTCTCCTGTTCCCATGAGTTAAATCTCTGTTTTGCTTTTAAACTAGGAACGAATAATTACCCAATGAGATAATTTCCAAGTTCAGAGCTTTCCTCTGCTTTTACTGATACTGCACCATCTTGGGAGACCAGGGAACTGCAGCTTTGCCCTGAAGAATCAGGCTCTACTTTAACTTCAGAATAAACCGAATAGTTAAAAAAAAAGAGAGAATTAGAAATTAAAAGACAACAATATAAGAAAAATTATTTGGGTTAGCCCAATACTTCAATCAATCAACAAACGAGGCTGACAATGCAAGTGCAATTCTAAATGGATTTATAGGATAAGAAAGGGACCTAGATATAGTGCTGACTCTAGTACCCTTTTCAAATCAAATGAAAAAAAAAGTACACCAAGAATGAAGGGGACAGTAGATTTAAAATGAAACAAGCCAGTTTAGAATACTGGGGAAATGTTTTCCTGAAAGATACCAATGCAAAACTCCACACTTCTGTCCTAGTATTTTAGAAAACATATCAGCTAAGAACAACAATTTCTTATGCATAATAGCTAATTAGGACTGTTCCTATATATTTAGATACTGATGTGCATTTTTGGTGGATCATATTGTACTGCTGTGCCTACAAAGCACACATGTACAAACATAATTGTGCATTTGTTATTTGTTGTTGCCAATCTACTACTCCTGCATAGAAGAATTTGATCATGAATGTACTAATTTCTGGAATTTTTTGTAGTATAATCCTAGCTCAAATTCATTTATTCTAACTTACACATCACTCGGTGTTACAGAATTCAGTGGCATATTCCTGCATGTCCATTTGGACATTATCACCTTGTCAGATCTTTGTGCGTTCAATCCATCTTGTACACTAAGACGTGCTTAGTGGTTCTACAACAGAAATTCCAACAAATATTTGACCCAAATGTGAAGTCGAAGGCTTTCATGGCCGGCATCCATAGTTTTTTGGGGGGGTTTCGGGCTATGTAGCCATGTTCTAGAAGAGTTTCTTCCTGATGTTTCACCAGCATCTGTGGCTGGCATCTTCAGAGAATGCTTTGCCTGGAAAAAGTGGGTGTATATATACTGTGTGAGCTTGGGAATGCAGGAGTGATTTGCATGTGGATTGTTCTGTGCTGATGGCAGGCCTCAGGCTGGGAGGCTAATGCAAAAGAGGATTAGTGTCTGCTAATTGATGATTATTATCTGCTGGGAAAGCCCCTGAATCTGAGTGGTTTCCCATTTGCATTTGCCGAGTCCTTATTTTGCTATTCCTCAGGACTGGCAGCCAAATTTTGTTTACTTTAAAGGTTTCCTCTTTCCGGTTGAAATTATCCAGATATTTGTGGATGTCAATGGCTTCCCTGTGCATCCTGAAGTGGTAGTGGTTGGCATGGTCCAGAATTTCAGTGTTTTCAAACCATCCTGGGCATAAAATACTGTTTGAAAGACTGAAATTCTGGACCATGCCAACAACTACCATGTCAGGATCCACAGGGAAGCCACTGAAATCGACAAACATCTGGACAATTTCAACAGTAAAGAGGAAACCCTTAAAGTAAACAAAATTTGGCTACCAGTCCTGTGGAATACCAAAGTAAGGACTTAGCAAATGCAAATGGGAAACCACTCAGAGTTAGGAGTTTTCCCAGCAGATAATAATCACCAAATAGCAGACACTAATCCTCGTTTGCATTAGCCTCCCAGCCTGAGGCCTGCCATCAGCACAGAACAATACACATGCAAATCACTCCTGCATTCCCAGGCTTACACAGTATATATACCTAACTTTTTCCAGGCAGGCATTCTCTGAAGATGCCAGCCAGATGCTGGCATAACGTCAGGAAGAAACACTTTTAGAACATAGCTACATAGCCCGAAAACCCCACAGAAAACTATTTGACCCAGATTTAGTCACAGACAATGGCAAATAATGAGATCACCATACTTCCATCCAGTGGAACCAGGTATATTACAAAATCATTATCGCCTCCACAAGATTTGAACACAACAGTGAATATTTTACCTTTTGCAACAGACACTGTGGAAGGGCTTGGAATAGTTGCATTAGCTGAAGTTACAGGTGTAACGGCAGAAACTTTGCTAGAAGAGAGTGACTGTATCACTGGGGGGAAAAAGAATAATAATAATAATGTGTGGTGGGTAAATAAATACTTTTCAGTATTAGAATGTTAACACTTGCATAAATTGATTATTTCACATCACTAATAGAGAACTACGGGGCCACTGTAACATGGGTTTTTGGAACTGACACTAAAACTCCTCTATGTACATTTTCACATCTGTTCTGCCCCTGCCCTGCTGTTTTGTCTTAACATCTGTCTTCATGAAGAGATCTGGAGATCCCAAAAGCTTCTGTTTACAATTTTATGCATTTTGGGTTGGCCTTAATAAAGATACTGTCTGACAATGGAGTTTGGGATTTTAAAACTGGTGTTAGTCTCAAAAGAGTGTGGTAAGTACTATGTAACATTACTTTTAAAATGCTATACTCATTGTTATCTTGACATATTGCATTTTACCTTTGTTTACAGGCATCAGTATTGTCTGGACCCCTCCAGAGGCAGCACTCACACCAAGTTGTTTGAGTTGGCTGGGCACTGTCAGAACAGCCTGTTGTGGACTGTTTTGACTGGAGTGGATCTTTAACACCCCTAAAATGAAAGTGATATTTAAAAAGGCATTTTATGCCTTACTTCACAAAATAAAGAGGCTATGAAAACAGCTTTCCTGTCTACTCATCAGAACTAATACACAAGGTGGGCAGCTGATGTTCGAATCAGACCCAAATATCATTTCAAAATCACCACCAGCTGAAGACAGGTGATTAAATAGAATCACAGGTATATTTTTAATTTATGACAATAAAAATATTGATACAGGTGTTTTTGCAATAACTAACAAATGGAGCTTTTATGGTACTGAAGCAGTACTATAACCACTGATACGATTGTCAGCTGAGAACAAGGGTTCATTATTATGATCTTCACAGGCAAAAACAAGTAACAGCACTAGAATCAAACAAGTATTTGTTGTTGACCCATCCTTTCTAGCTTGCTTTACTCTTTAGAATTTACAATTTGAACATGTCACAAGAGTGATAAATTAGTTTTAAAAACAGCAGCCACTGGAGACCTGAATCAGATTTAGAATTGCAGGTGCTATTTTTTCTCTTTCAGAAATCCCCACAGAACTGTCTGAATACAGATCTTGCAACATGAGCTGACTCCACCATTAGAGCGCACATTCATTGCAAGGACAGAGACAGAATGCTCCTCAGTGACAGCTCTCTTCTGTTTGAAGGAAGTCTTTGGCAAATTGTAAATCTTGGTAAAATTACTTTGCCTTTGCACTAAAATTCCAGAATCTCCAGTCAGTATGTTGGAAGATCCTGGAAGGTGTGATCCACAAAGTGGATGCCATCCTCTGTCAGTGGGCCCAGGGAGACTATGTGACATGGCAATGCTTCAAGCTGCGGTGGGCAGCCACTGTTCTAATTTCCCACAATGTCCCATAACAATTAAAAAGGTAGCTAGATCCAGCTGCCTGGCACTCATAACAGGACTGAACAAATAAAAATAAAAATAAATAAAACTGTGGGGAGTGGGGAGTAGGCAAAGTGCATCCTTCAAGGGCACTGGAACCCTGTCAGCTGTCCAAGGATGTCAGATGTTACTGTTGGCCCAACTCACTCTCCTTGGATGGAGATGTGCCCAAATCCATCCGTGCATTTTCTGGAAGAAAATTTTAAGAGTTCTGTTGCCTTTATGCATATGAATGTCTGCTGTCAGTTCACTGATTAAATTATGTATTTATCCACTGAGTGTCCAAAAGCTGTGACTTGGTGTCCATTTGGACACACAACAATTTTAAAAATGCTTTAGCAAATATTAAGGAATTACTACTTGGCTGTGGCTCATGGGGAAATTCAGTCTAGCAACATCTGTGAAGCCACACACAGAGCATTAAAATACTTTTAAAAAGCAATCCATTCCTGTTACTCATTACAAATGTAAAAAAAAATCACTTCAATAATTGTTCCAACAGTAGGAGAGTAACTCACTGTGTTAATTTTTTTCCTTTAAAAAAAAGAATGACAAGAGCTGATAGCACAAAACTGGAAAAATTCTTCTCTAAATGCCTTTCACAATATTCAAGAAAGCCCTTTAAAAAGTAACCAGAAAGGATTTTTCACCACCATCAATAAAACAATAAGATTCCCACTTATTACTTCTAAAATGTGTCTTCACTACATCTTAGTTATCAAATAAAAATTAACCCAGGCCAGACACCCACATTCCTTGTAACATGATACGTTTGAGCTTTGACAACTGGTTCCCTGTGTTAAGGCTCTAAACAGTGTGAAGACAGAATACCATCAGCACTTTTATAATTCCTTTAGGAACAAGACAGGCCACATGTACACAACTGTGAGGTGCTGCAAAACCTGCACTTTCAGCACTCAGGATCAAAGTATTATGTTAACCTGATGATAAGACGGAGGAACAAGGGCTGATTACCTGATACTGCTGTCTTCCCAGATGTTGAAGCTGGAGCAGTAACCCAAGAAGCAATGCTTACAACAGCAGATGCACTTGTTTTGTTAGGTACTGCTGATGCTGTTTGCCCATGGCTGACAGGACCTTGGTGCTGTTGTCCAGATGCTTTCACTATCGGGCCTCCAGTTGGAGATGAGCTAGAACTTGCACTATCCACTGGCTGAGTGAAAAAGAAGAGGCAAAGAGGTCAACATACTCTTCACATTGTCAGATTGGACAAGAACAAAAGAAAAGCAGATAACGAATTGCAAAGTTATCCATTCTCCTCATATTTTGAGTACACATAATTTTGGCAAACTTCAGTTCATATATCCACATTTGCCAAGGTATCAGAAGTGAATCAATGAGTGAGAAGAAGTGATGTTCCCTAACCTGAATTATATTTTGAGGCAAGTTAATTGTTAAGAATTGTAGAAGTAGAAAATAACAAAAGATAAAATTGGTTAAATGAGAAAGCCAGAACAACAAAATGGATTATATTTCTATTTTCCAGGAAAGGATAAGGAGAAAGAAAGAAAAAGAGAAAATAATTGGCCCTATAACGGCAAATTATAAACTATGGAAAAATGGCATAAAAATGGGTATAAAAAATTGGAAATAGCTACCAATAGAATATAGAGTAATAATTAAGACTTTGGGAAATACTGAAAAAAATAAAGACGACGGGATTTAAAATAATTGGAGATTTATATGATACAACAGGGAAACAAACAGGAAGAATTAATTATATTAATTAAAACCTAAAGGGAGATTCTGAAATAAGAAACACCCTACATTTAAAATCTAGAACACTTCTGATTTTATTTTTTTTAAAAAGACTCTTAATTTCAGTGCATCTTCTTGCACTATCTGCACTTTTTCCTTGTATTTGACCACTGACCAACACTAGGCCTTACCTGAGCTACTCCATTTGATGGAAGTGTCACAGCTGGAGTTGTCGCTGTAGTGATCACCCCGCCAGATACTCTTAGTACAGTGGTGCCAGGTTTTGAGAGTTGTGATGATGCTGGTAATGATTTCAGTGTGTTATCTGATATTTTCATCAGTGAAGCTTGCCCACTGGAAGCTGCCTTTGAAATTAAAGATATGTTTGAGTGTAAACTATAATTTTACAAATCAGATATGCCCAAATAACTGTTTTGACATGGCAAAGAAAATGAACAGGATTTCCTCCTATCAACAATCTCTTTTAAAATTCTTGAAAAGAGTGGTCCTGACAACATGGAATACCAAGAAACTGCAGAGGAGAGCTTGGGAAATTTACTTTTCTGGAGTACAGCTCCCAGAATCCCCCAGCCAGCTTCACCATAGCAAGGGGCTCAGGGAGCTGTAGACCACCAAGAAGTAACTTTTCCAAGCTCTGACACAGAAGTACAAGTGTTTCAAAGAGACTGTTATATCAACCTCATGAATATGTATTAGGATACAATTGTTGCAGTGAAAGCCATCTATTTTATGAAATTCCTCTATATATTTGTCCCTTCCCAATATAGTCAGCCTTCCCAATATAAAGGGTATAGCTCAAAATTGAGTTTTCTGCTCTTCTATTACTTTTCATTTTATATCTGCTGATCCCACTATTTCCTTGATTGGGCACTAACATCCTGTTCTATAACAGTGATAAATACACAAATACATGGAAGCATAAATAAAACTTGACTAAATAAAGGTGTGTTTAGACTGCTATGCTCCATCCTTCATAGTTATTGAAGGTATTGTCTTTTAGGACAAAGGCTGGACACCAAACCACAATTGTTAATCCCCATTAAGGTAAACCCATTCAATCACTGTGAATTTGATCAAGCAACACTTATATAAATGCTACTGATTCAGTGGGCCTCCTCTAGTTGGGACAAACAATTGGATTTAGGTCAAAGATGAAATTTCAAGCAAATATTTGGAACAAAATTCTTATGAGTTAACACATACTGCCTTGTTCTATCTGGAATAGCTTTCTTTTAAAAACCCCAGACAGAAACCAAAATCAAGTTAGAGAGGGAACTCTGACATGAATGGCAGCAAAAAGGAGAGAAGCAAAGCCTTCTCTTTACTTAACTGAATGCAACGGACTTAATTTGCAGGACATCATTTGCAGAATAATTTGTATAGTAACCATTTATTTTGGTTTTTCCCAAGACCATGATAAGTTGGTTCCTTTCACTTTTGGGAGCCAAATTTGGCATTACTCGGCAACTGTTAAAATATGTTTGTCCTAAATGAAACTCAGGGCTGAAACAGACGGCCCAAACGCGTCGTGCTGGTGCCGATTTTAGCGTTAGGGACCGTGCAGCAACCGCACGGTCCCTAACCCTACCAGGGTGGTGCTATAATGGCAGCGTCCCATGCATACAGCCGCCACCATTGTGATGTAAGTGACACGTGGCATCCACATATCACCACACATTGCTTACATAACAAGTTTGCCATTGGTGCACTCGTTACGTCCGCCCTGCAGCGCTAAAAGAACTCATTTTTTTCTGGTTCTTTTTCCTCCAGAGGGAAGCCTTGTAGTTTGGCAGCTGCAGCTTCCCTCTGGAGGGAATTAGGCCGCTGGCAGGCCGCCCTTTTTGGGTGGTCTGTCCTGCACCTCAGTCACAGCAGGCTATCAGTACGAGCAGAGAAAAAAAGTGTGTGTGTGTGTGTGTGTGTGTGTGTGTGTGTGTGACACTGAAACTATTACCAGTAACCCTCTTTCTACCAGCCATTTTCTCTCCTAAGCTTTACCCTCCCCAGCTGCTTTTCCATTTGTGGGAGAAGACAGATATGGCAGCTTGGTAGAAAAGAGAAATATTTATTGAACAATGGCCAGAAGGGAAAAGATTCACTAACTTCTCCCCAACAGCACCCCACGATTCCACAACATAAAACAGAAGCCTCCCACTGTTAACTTTTAATATGAAACAAACAAATCCACTCCATTGGGAAGACTTTAAAATGTATGTGCTCTGTGACTAATTCAGCCTTCACCATTTTCCAAGGCTGCTGTCAACTTGAACAATGCAACACATACTTCTGAAGGAGGAAAAAAAAATCAAATCAACCTCTCAAATGTTCATTCCATTTCTCTGCGTATGTCTCTTTTGCCCAGTCCTGGGATAACTCATTCTCCACTCTTGTCAGTGATCCTGACATAAATATTAATGTAATATTATAGCTGTGTATAGTGTTTTATTGGGTACAAACTCCCGCTTGGAGTTTACAAAAATCTGACATATGGAAATTGACAGAGAAGGTGAAAGAGCAGATGGTAAATGAGGGATCAACAGAAGAGCAAAATACAGCTGCTTCAGCTGAACTTGTTTTGAATCAGAAAGAGACAGAAGGTGTATCTCCAAGATATGAGGCTTGGAAACACAGAAGCTTTTGAAAAACAAGATATTTGATTTTTCCTAAGGGCCGAATGACCCAATAGCCCCATGTCTACCTAATAAGTCTAAAGAGACAGTGGGAAACATTCTAATACTGTCATCAATATTACTTTGTTCCCAATCATTTTGAAGAGATTGACTGCTTGACAATGCTGTGCTTTTTCTGAGGTAAATGACTGCAATAAAAACTGGCATTCAGAGAGCTACTACAGGCATAACCAAGCATTCAGGCATGTTCAGTGGCATTTTGGATGGTTTTATTTGAGTAGCCTCCACCTTACAACTGCCCTTATGGCTCAACTGTTCTTAAAAATATCCCTGTTCCCAAAGCAAATTTGCTATGTGGTACAGAAAAGCTGAGGTTCAAGATACATAAGCCAAAAGTCCTTTATAGGCAAACCAAATGTGTGATTGCTTGAACTGCAACACTAGCCACAAACAAAAGTGATTTTGGAATTACCTGTGCAAATAAAGCAGCTGTTTTGGGTCCCGTTATTACTTTTAGTGCCTGATGTCCTTGTGAAGATGATGTTCCAGCACTCGCACTGCTTTGCACAACTGTTCCTGATGCTGCTTGCTTTGTAGAGCTCTGGTGAGATGGCTGGCCAACTAAAAATGTGCCCTGGGTCAAAGGAGGAAACAATTACAGTAAATGCAGATTATGCCATGGTGGAAAACATGTGGCCTAAATGCTACATGAAACCATCCTGGGCATAAAATACTGTTTGAAAACACTGAAATTCTGGACCATGCCAACAACTACCATGTCAGGATGCACAGGGAAGCCACTGAAATCCACAAACACCTGGACAATTTCAACAGGAAAGAGGAAACCCTTAAAGTAAACAAGGTTTGGCTACCAGTCCTGAAAAATAGCAAGATGAAGACTCAACAAATGCAAATGAGAAATCTCCCAGGGTCAGGGGTTTCCCAGCAGACAATGAGCACTAATCAAGCAGACTCTAATCCTCTTTTGCAGACCCTCCCACCCTGAGGCCTGCCATTAGCAACAGAACAATAAACATACAAATCACTCCTGCCATCCCAGGTTCACACAGTATGTGTATGTATGTGTACACACACACACACACACACACACACACACACACACACACACAACTCCTTTCCAGGCAAGCATTCTCTGAAGATGCCAGCCACAGATGCTGGTGAAACGTCAGGAATAAACTCTTCTAGAACATGGCCACATATCCTGAAAAACCCACAAAAAACTATGGATGTCGGCCATGAAAGCCTTTGACTTCACACTACATGAAACCTCTGAGGACCTCTGAGGAATGCCATAGGGCATTCTTCCTCCACAGAATTGGCAGATACTACCACAATCCTCCACATCTTAACAGTGTTTCCTTCCCTTCTTTTCCTGTTGTCTCAGGAAGGGTAGCATACATTTTGCCCTGAGGTCTCAAAGGGGTCTAGCACTCTTCTGTATCATAAACTGCTATATTTTTGACAACTGTGGTGGAGGTGATAAACATAATGGTAGCCACTATAATTCAGCACTAGTAGCGCGTCTGCTGTGAGTGTGGTCTTGTTTCTACCTTCCAAGGGAAGGGGGATAGAGAGTCCAATGAATCCCCCTGACCTCTAGAAGCCTGACCTCTTATTCTACATGTGTATGCGTATCTAAATACACATATATGCACATACATGCACAAGCACCCACACACCTACCTCTTCATACTCTATTATTCCCTATTCTAGAGCTCTGCATAAGCAGTCTTACTGTAAATTACAAACCTCTTGGTTTCTGTTTTCTAACAGCAGATCTTTTTTGTCATTTAGTACCACTTATTCTTGGAGGTAAAACATGATGCCTAGTCTCAATAAAGAAACTAGAAATGATCCTGTCAAGCAGTTCAAAAGCAACCCCATTTGCTATTTTTAAGGTCTGTATACAAATTTTAATGTTTATTTTTTAACTTTATAAATTGGTTAATTGCTTTTTAACTAACTCATATACAGTGGGACTTCAGTATCTGCAGACTTGCCATCCACAGAATTGAGCATCCACAGATGACAAGCCTGCACTGTCCTCAATAGTGGCACGTGCATGTGGGGGGGGGGGGGGGGGGGCTCCAAGACACAAGACCCAGCTCCCTCCAGCCAACAGAACTCCAGACTTCACACCACCCCTGAAGCCAAGTCCAGGGCAGAAGCCTTGGAGGGGGAGGGAGGGAGGGAGGAAGGAAGGAAGGAAGGAAGGAAGGAAGGAAGGAAGGGGGAGGGAGGACTTCAGTACATTTGTTCCTAATGGCAATGCGGTCATGTGGCCAGGCTGCCATTAGGAACAATGGGACTTCTGCATCCATGGATTTTGGTGTCCGTGAGGGGGTGGAGGTGCCCCTGGAACGGATTTCATCAGCTGCTCCCAGGCTCTGGAACGACCTGCTGGATGAGATCTGCCATATTACTACCTTGGAAGCCTTTTAAAAGGCTGTTAAGACGGATCTCTTCTGGCAGGCCTTTCCAGACTAGGGCGCGTTTGACGCACAAAAAGTACGTACTAGGATTAGGAAAGGGCGTCCTTTATGGACTCCCTAACCCTAGTACGTACCTAGTATGTACAAAATGGCGGTGCCCATTCTACATGGGTGTTACCATTGGGACGTCACGACCTCACCACCTCCAAACGGAGTGGCGCAAAAGTGATGTTCTGGCACCACGCAAGGGCACCTGGGGCTCCCTTTCCGCGGCACCAGAAGGAGCTCTGAAATGGAGCGCTTTCCTTAATTTGCGTCACTAGCGCAGCCTTTAGACAGCTGCGCCAGCGACACAAAGGAGAAAGGGGCCGAGCGGCCCCTTCCTCTTCTTCCCTGCCACTGTTGGCTCCAAGGACACCCCTTTCCAGGCCGCGGGGAAGCGGTCTGAAAAGCGGTGGATCAGGGCCTGAGAGGCTGCCGCTGTGGCAGCTGAGGTCCTGATCTGGCGGGGAAAGGGACGGGAACAGGCTGCCCCAAAAGGGCGATCTGTAAACCGTCAAGGTTAGATCCATTAGACTTGCCTCCCCCCTCTAATGATACCTCTAATGTTCCGATGTCAAAATTGATTGATACCATCCCCCCTGCACTAATCTGCCCGAAATTTTAGTATATTCCTACTGGATAGTTTTGATTCCTATGTGAAAAAGCAGAATACAAATAATAATAATAATAAAAATAATAATAATAATCCCCCATGGATACTGAGGACTGACTGTACATATTCTTAACTTTCTTCAAGTTGGGCTTGACTCATGGTAGCCATATGAATGAGATACTTCCAAGCCTCCTTTCTCCTTAACTGCCCTGCTGAGGTCCTGCAGGCTCAGGTCCATGGCCTCCTTGATTGAATCTATCCATCTGGTATATGGTATATCTCTTTCTACTGCGCTTTACCTTTCCTAGCATAATTGTCTTTTCTAGTGGGTCACCTCTTCTCATGATGCAGCTGAAGTATGTCAATCTGAAATTAATTATTTTGGCTTCCAGGAAGAGTTCAGGCTTGATCTGTTCTAGAATCCATTTGTTTGTCTTTTTGGCCATCCACTATATCCTTATGCTACTATTAATGACTCTGTATAGTTTTTAATTTGTATGGTTTTAAAATATGTTGCTAGCAGCCTTGAGTTCCATTATGGGGAGAAAGGTGGGATATATATTTGTTTCTTTGAATCCCACCAAAACACTGCTATCATAGTAAAAACAGTGTAAAAGGTAAGTGAATTATTTTACTGTAAATCATCACTATGGAAACAAGGATAAGGATAACAGAGAGAGGTTCCTTTTTAAAGAAAAGGTATCTAGAGCCCAAATTGTGCCCCTTGTTGATTTAAATATGCTATAAGGCATACCTACTGCTCAGGAGTGGGCTTCCAAATGTCTTTCGGTAACAATTCCTATTAATCTTTACCACTGGTAATGCTGTTAGGTGTTGGAGGCGAGGCAAGCCCCCCCCCCCCAAAAAAAAAAGAACAACAACCACCATCTGAAGCACCACAGTTGGACATCCCTTCTCTAGCCAAGAATATTAGTTGCTTCATGGCCTAGAACCTCTTGTGTTTTATCTAGAGTCCAGTAAAAGCAGAGATCTATAAACAGCATTATGACTTCACCTGTGGTGTTTGTTTGAGGATGTAAGAAGTGTAGGTGAGATGCTGAGATAAGCCAGTGCTTGTGCTTTGAGTTCCTCCACCTCCACTTGCTGAAGAGCCTGACTGCTGACCTGAAATAAATAACAGTTACATACTTAAATGTAGCACAGCTTAGCTCCATTATTCAAGCATTATATTAAATAGTTATCCTAAGCCACAGGGGGATAGAATAATCTCCTCTCTTATGCTAATCTCTTCGGTTAACATAATTACAATTTTCTCTAGCACACTAGTCTTCCTTTGTTTAACACTAACTGGTATTGTTTGTAGCCCGCAGAATGGCTCCTTGAGGTATGAGCAGCAGCTTCCCCTTCCCAGAAGGATTCTTGCTGTTTGTAGTAAGGTACAGTTTTGTGCCAGGAGGTAGATTTGCCAAGTTGGCCAAATTGGTGGCTGGTAACTGCAGTGTTGCCATTACTAGAATGAAAAGAAGAAACAGAGAAGGTTACACAGGTTTTCAAAGACTGCCCTATGCAAAGTGCTACTTTGATAAAACAAATAAAATCAGTGGCTTAAAAAAATCACCACTCTTGTATTACAACTATAATTTACACCTCCAGAAACTCTTCTGAAGACCATGCACTGATGACTTCCACTGTGATTACAATAATGTAATTTTTATACTTGGTTTAATGACCACACCATTTCAAACAGCAAGGAAATAGAAAAGCCACTGTTGTGGACAGCTTTAAACCCCCAGTTAGACAAGAGGAAGATAAATGCACATTACAATGCAGAATTGTACACAAATAATTAATTTTTGGAGGGAGCAAGATTCTTGTGGAGGGAGATGGCAGGGTAAGGGAATTAGTAAAACTGGTTGACTGAAGAAACTTGGCCATGCTTGATCTAGACATTAGTCACAAGAATATTACTGTAGATGAAGAGGTGATGTTTGATACACAGTAAGAAATATTAACTGCAATAGTACTAGAAGGTTTTTTGTCCAGTCTTAGAAAATGATTGATGTCCTGCCTAGACTACAGCAGGGGTGGAAACAATTGGACAACAATTCCTACCAGTCCTCACCAGCCTAGCCAATGGAGAGGAATGCTGGAAGTTGCAATCCAACACAATTTCCAAACTCTGGCTGAGAGAAATACTGCTGGACTTAGAAGATAATTACAGTATTCCCAAATTAAGCTAACTCTTAGTAATCAGTTAGTGTTAGGCAACCATAGGAACATAGCTGCCTATTGCTGAGTCAAAGCATTGGTCCATCCAGCCCAGTACTGTCAACTATGACTCACAGGAGTTTTCCAGAGTTTCAGGAAGAACATTATCCTAGTCCTACTTGTAGATCCATGGGATTCCTTGGTGGTTTCCCATCCCAGTACTAACCAGCTACAACTGAACCTACCAGTACTCAGATGGCTAGAAGGAGGAGGGGCCCACCATCCATACCATCTGAACTGAGGACAAAAATCAGAACAGCTTGAACAAATGCAGGGCTATGACTAACATCGTCATTTTTTCTTTCTTTCTCCTGTATGATTTTTAACAACTTTGCCTGATGAAGAAGCCAGTAGAGCTTTGAAAGCTTGCAACATGTATAATGTGCATTTTGGCTGGCCCCATGAAGGTATCATTTTGGGGGGATTTTTAACAATACTGTACTTTAAAATCAGGTGAGTTCAGGTTGGTACAGTAAATAACATTTATAATCCTGCAAAAGATAAACATAAAGATCACTTTACCTGAACCTTGGGGTCCACTCTTTGGAACTCCTGTTGATGGAACCTGAGCCTTTGTTAACGTCTGTACTGGCTGAGCAACAATGGTTCCTCCACCGCTACTCACAATAGCTTTTGCCACTCCTTGGGTTAAAACTTGTTTTCCTCCGACAGTCTTTGCTACTGAAGGGCCAGATTTTGCCACTAGTATCTGCCCACCGCCAATGGCCACAGCTTGCTTGACTGTTGCTGGTAAAGCTGAGCCAACTGGAACACTAACAATCTATAACAAAGTAAAACATGTTGCTTACATGACACAGCCACAACTGGACCGAAAAATATTAGTCAACTAAAAAAATTGGGCCTGCACTGCTAGCTGTGAGGAACAAGTGCTGGACAAGATTTTCTGGCACATAAGTACTATTTAGAGACGAGCCAGAGGTTGAAAAGTTACTTTTGGGACAACAACTTCCAGAATTCCCTAGCAGCATACTGTCTGAAAAAATAATTTTTCTAAATTGTATTAAATTTTCAGGTGGATCTGATAATTTTTATTCCTCTTTCTTTTCAGAGTCCATTAATGGGATTACTTTTAAAGAGGCAATATTTTGTGTTTTAGCATGTTCTAAATGGTTAAAGCTTCTTAGCAAACATAGCATTATCAGTAGACACTAACAGTGCTGTCACTAAAGATAGTTTTTATCTTGGAATACTCCTGTACCTGCAATTAGCCCTTGGCGGGATACACACCGCCATATAGTACGTACTGTATACGTACTAGGGTTAGGAAGGGGCGGTGCTTCCGCACCCCCCTAACCCTAGTATGTATACAGTACGTACAAGATGGCGACGCCCCTTCCACATGGGCGCCGCCATCTTTACGTACTGGACGCATAGCGTCCAGACGTGTCACGGCACCTATGACTCGCGAATGCGCCTGCGGCGCCTCGCAACGTCATAGAGGCGCCGCAGAAAGAAGCTCCGAAATGGAGCTTCTTTTTTGCTCCGCGCGGGAGTCGCGCGGTTTGGCTGCTGCGGCTCCCGCGCGGAGCAAATGGCAAAGCGGCGGTTTGTACCCCACCCTTATTTACTTGGTAATAGCAGTTACTTTACATACATATGAAGTTTATGTATGTAAAGTAACTGTTTCAAGCTCTGCTGCTATCTACCTGAGGCATCTATTACTCCTGTTTAATCTGCATCAGCACACACATGGGAAGAAACAACTCCAGTAGTCACTGCCATTAGGCAGCTCTGGCACAGAGGAATTTAAAACTGTGTACCTTAGATGATGCTGACCCCTCTCCTGTGCTCACAATCTGCTTCTGGGGTGACAAAGCGATCATGTGACCCCCTTTCACAGTAACATATTGCTGCACTGAAGCCTGAGAGACTGTCCCAGTTGCTGGCGCTGGCGATTGCTGGGGAAGTTCTCCAGGCTCTTGCTTTATTATGACCTTCAAATAAATCAGACAGAAATTAAGAATTTACAAAGCAATCCCATAGTCTTCCAACTGCCATCTAAGACAGATCAAGATGACCCGGAGGTCATACTCTGTCAGGAGAGAAAGAGTGGTATTTGTCCCTGAGTGGCCAGTTAGACCTACAGAAATCTGTACAGCCATTCATTTACTTCCTGCAGGAGGCAGCAGAAGGGCTTGAAATGTGGCATCCTGGAAACTGGTAGGACAAAAGTGGCCTTGGAACACTGGGCATGAGAACTTGTTATTCAGCAAGAGAGACTTCAGTATTGTGTATCCCTCAATGCCAGTGTGGGGCTGATATAACTAATCCTCACCACCAATAAAGCACAGAAAGGAGGAGCAACCCACCTTTGGGGAAAAGGTGGGATATAAATAAAGTGGCCAATTCATTCAGAAAAATTGGGGCACACAGAGCAGAGAAAAAGTAAGTCTGGCCATTCCCCACACTCTATTCTGTTCAAGCTGGTGCAAACTAGAAGAACTTTGGAAGGGGGACAGTATTTACCAATTTTAGCTCCTACTGACTTCTCTTAGGACTGCACTGTTAAGCTTTTAAAAAGGGAATAATTAAAAATTGCCTGTGAAAATGTTCTTAAACCCATTTTTCACTTTGTTTTCATCTCAGTAACTAATACCAAAGATGCTTTTAATGGCAGGTTCAAATGCCATCCTTCAATAATTTCCCTTGGGCTAAATCAAGGGAAGTAATACGCAACCATTAAAAGAGTGCTAGTGTACTCCTGCGTTGTTGCCACATCTGACTGACCACTGTGGGAACAATATGCTGCCTAAATAGGTCTTTTATTGCCATCCAATCAGGCTCTCCTTGACTTTCAGAAAGAATGAGAACATTTCTATAGGTGCATTGGTCAATGAAGGCTGCAATGGATAAATATTATTACTTATCTTTAAATAATCCTTTGTACAGAAAATATGGAGAATCATTGGGGTGCAGTGGTTTGACTATGACTCTGGAAAACAGGGTTCAATTCCACACTTAGCCATGGAAACCCATTGGGTTACTCTGGACAAGTCACATGGTCTCAGTCCCAGAAAACGATATGATAGGGTCACCATAAGTTGGAAATAACTTTAAGGCATACAACAACAACTATGGAAAATATTTACAAATGCTGCAGCCACTGTGCATGAAGATATTTTAAAAAATGAAGAGAGAAGATAATGGAAAAGATATTACATAACAGAAAGAGAATTCCATCATTCTTTCTTTTGAAGAAAAGGTACGAAACTAGCACATTCTAAACCTTTTGATACATGTCCAGAACCCCAAGGAGCAAGGAGTAAAAACCACAAAGTTCAAAGCATATGTTTAAAATGTTTTATGGCATGTCTCAGTGTGAAATGGGACAGCTGCTGTTGCTATGTGCTTAAAAGAGAATCACAGTACCTTTGTAAACGTTCCAGGTCCTCCTGTCATAGATTTAGGGTTTTGTACCTTGGAATGACTCCCAATTGGACAAAGAGGGGGCATGGTTGCAAAGAGTGAGTCCTCCTGCTAAAATAAATAGACAATGGCACACTGTTAAGCTAGATGCCTTTTTATTTTTAAGTGTTATGATTTAGTTACAAGAAATGAACATATCTAAGAAAAAAAATGTAAACCATCCTTAGGTCTACAAAATATCTAGTCTTCATTTCAATCCACAGAACCAGTTGAGGAATATAATGTAGTACTGATTTTAGTTACTCCAAAATTCTATCCAGGACTAGGACATAAAACTGATTACAATGGTAATGGTGTAAAACAATTAAAATGTTTTATTTTTAACTAATTAATTGGTGAGACACAACTGTGATAGGTAAATCTGAGAGTTAATTGTTAATTATTTTAAAGACTTTATATGATTACAATACTGTATATGCCCATACCTTTTAATAATGGCATCTTTAGTTATGAAAAAATACACATTGCAGTACTTCATTCAGTACTGAAAACTTGATGATAGGGAAATTTAATTAATAAAGTGAACTGCGTGTTTAATTGAGAATGGCAGAACAGGAATAGTTAATTGCAAAAATACAGATTTTTCTGCAATTAACTATTCCTGTTCCACCATTCTCAACTAAACACAATGTTCTCAACTAAACATGCTGTTCATTTTATTAATTAAATTTCCCTGTCATCAGGTTTTCAGTATTGAGTGAAGTACAGCAATGGGTATTTTTAATAACTAAATATACCATTATTAAAAGGAATAACCATATATAGTATTGCAGTCACATAAAAGTCTTTAAAATAATTGTGTCTCACCAATTAACTAGTTAAAACAAACCATTTTAATTGGTAAATAGCTCTGGGAAAGGAAAACTACTGTACTGTTTAAGCCAATATATTTAGAAGTGGATGTGGACTTTGCTGCATAAGTGATCCTGGTTTGAATGAGCATGTTTATGGCAGCACTGCATGGGAAACACATGGGTTTTGCTTTTCAGGTGCACGCAGCTGCTTCTTAACTAATGGGAGAAGCTGGGGTGGGAGTGAGGGACAAACACATTGCATGCTGATGTCTGCTAATACAGATGTCTAGTCTCAGCTCCCAATTTAGAGTTCATATTTCAGATAGCATGAAGACTATACATAAGTAACTCCTTTTACAGCTGAGATGGGGAAGCTATGACCCTTAGACTAAAATTCATATTAAGACTGGTATTATGTTTGGGACATATACTGTACATGTGTAAGTTTCTCATATGCATTCACATGTTCCTTTTTACATGCTGGATGCATTGATATTCTCTTCTTCCCTCCATAGCAGCCAATGTCCTGCTCCTGACTTACTGAGCAACCACTCAAGAATGGGTATTCCCTGCTTTGGGGAGAGAGGGCAGGATCACAGAAGCATCTCCCCATAGCCAGACACAAAATGAAGACATCAGTGCTGAGATCCACTGGGATCCTCTGGAAGTTTCAGTGCTGCTGTAAGTGCATAGTCAGACACTTCTGAGATCCTGCCTGCTCCCCATGAAGCAGGGAATGGCTATGGTGGTGGTGAGGTTCAGAAGCTGTTCAGCAAGTCAAAAGGTGATGGTGATGGTGGGGGTATATGGCAGGTCTAGCACAGGCCTGCATGCTGACCTACTACACTAAGTTGAGCCATACAAGATGGCAGCTGCAGTGTTGAGAATCAATGAGAGAACTAGACAATCTTGCAATATGGCAAACTCCATCTATTTCTGAGCCTGGTATTGCCCATGAACAGCTGAGCTCCTCCAAAAGCAGAGGAAGCAAAGCTCTGGAAGAATAGCAGCTCATCTGCATACTTCTTCACATCAGTCTTTGTTGAAGTTGCCAAGAGTAAAGAAGCAGATCAATGACTGCAGTTCAAACTGGAAGGAGGTCTCAGGGGGAGTGCCTCAAGGTTGTGTCCTAGCCCTATTACTCTTCAACATTTTTATCAATGTATTAGATAGAGGAGGAATCCTTATCAAGTTTGCAGATGACACAAAACTGGTTTGTGTGTGTGCCTAAGAATCGGAAAATAGGAACAAATCTCAAAAGGACCTATATAAAATAGAAAATTGGACAGAAATGAATATAATGAAATTCCAGAGACAAATACAAAATTCTACATTTAGGCCATAAAGATTAAATGCATAGGTGTAGCATGTGGGATACATGGTTCAGCAATAGTCCATGATAAAAGGATCATAGGATTATTGTTGATAATAAGTTAAACATGAGCCAGTAGTCTGATGCTGCAGCAAAGAGAGGGAATGCTAATTTAGCTTGCATTAATAGAACTACAGCTTCCAAGCTGAGGTAGGTAATAGTCCCAATGTATTTTGTGCTAGTCGGGTCTCATCTGAAATACTGCATTCAGGTCTGGGTGCCTCATTTTAAGAAGGATATAGACAAGTTAGAGAAGGTTTAGGGAAGGGCAAAAAGGATGATAGAACGTATGAACAAAACATATGAAGAAAGGTTGAAGGAGCTGGGCACGTTCAGTTTGGTGAAGAGAAGACTGAGGGGTGACTTGACTGCACTTTTAAATACCTCACATGGGCTGTCACAGAGAGGAGAGGGCAGGCCTGTTATCAGCTGCCCCAAGGATATGACCAAGTATAATGGTATGAAGTTCAGAAGGTGAGATTTTGATTGAACATTAGAAATAACTTCTTCACAATAAGAGCAGTTCAACAATAGAACCAATTGTCTAGAGAAGCGATGAGGTCTCCTTTTCTGGATATCATCAAAAAGAGACTGGACAGCTACCTGATGGGGATGGTTTAATTCAGCGGTCCCCAAACTGTGTCCTGTAAGGGATTTTGGACTTCAGCTCCCAGAATCCCAGACTATTGGCCAACATAGCTGAGGCTTCTGGGAGCTGAAGTCCAACGTTTCTTCTAGTGCACAGTTTGGGGATCACTTGTTTAACTGGAGATCCGGCACTGAGTAGGAGGTTGATGACTTAGTGGCCCACAAGGCCCTTTCCAACTCTATGATAATATGATTCTCCCCACTGAATTTTCCTGTGGGCCAATGATCCTTTCCAGGGGAAAAAAGGTTTTTATCCTGACTTTACAGGACAATCGTGCTCATATGCTAATTTCTGCAACACATTAAGCAACTGAAAAAGCTAAGTACACAGAAAATTAACTTATTTAATATGTTGTAATCAGCTTAGAGAGAGAGAGAGAGAGACACTCCCAAAAAGAGAATAGGAAAGCTAAGATGCAAATACCATTGTTCCTTAAAGTGATCTAGCTAATTACAAATAAGTCTCTTTGAATAGTATTATGAAGTTATAAAAGGGTGCACTGAAATGTGTCAGTTTTTGCTAGAAATTCAAAAGCCTGTGAAGTACTATTAGCAATTTTCTGGAACAATCCAGCTTTGTATCTTTAATACTACTTTCCAAGCCCCAAAATAGCAACATTATTCCTCTCTGACAGATCAGAAAGTCAAAATTAATTGCTCCCAATTTTGGTGAGGTTCCAAATCACCACCAGAGCCATGGAATCCCTTTCACCTCACAAAGGTTTAGATAAATATTATTTTGATAATGGTAGCTATAGATCTGTCCATCTCTTTGCTTGCCCTGAATACTGTTCTAGCAATATAAATCGCTTTATAGAAGAAAATATCACATTTATCCAGAAATGCTATTTAAAAAAACCCTCAACCTGTTCAATAAGCTGATTTGGGGGGATCTAGAGCATGTGGTGACTACAGAGATCAGAGCTTCTTCCATCAGTCTTATATAACAGAGCACTGCATCACCCTGAAAGAATAAACAGGACCAGAGCTGCAACTTTATGCAATTATTTGGGAGTCAGTTCTGTTGAACTCAGCAGGATTTATTTGGAAATAATGCAAATGACTGTATTGAAAATATGCATTTTGGATTCCTCCCCTCCCCACTAGAACAACCAAACCATTTATTGGAACAGAAAGCCCCCTGGAACAATATCACAATGTACCATTATTTCCAGAGAAAAATCCATTGAGGAAGTGCACAGCTGCCCCCACTGACTACAGAGGAAGCAGACATCTACCAAATATTCCTGAAGGAATTCCCCTGGGACAATGCTGTGTCATGATGTAGTATTGCTCCTTACATGTATTTTGCCCAAAGGACATGTTAACTGTAAAACAAGCCAACTGTAAAACAAACAATTCTCACCCACCTTACTTTAAAAGACAAGGTACCTCCTTCCCAAATCTTAAAGTCTGTCCATGATTTTAATCCATTTTACTCTCAAAACATAACAAACCCCACTGGGCTTTGGCCCGATATCAGTATTTGGCTCAACAAAATTTGTGATACTGCATTTGTCCAGGCCTCAGAGGGAGAGAAGAATGCTAGACCTGATCTCCCCCCCCCCCACCATTCCCTTCTCCTTTTGTGCCGTGTCTTTTTAGATTGTAAGCCTGAGGGCAGGGAACCGTCTATTATCCCCTCTGTTTTAAGCTGCCTGAATTCCCAGTGATTGGGCGGCATAGAAATAAATCCTATTATTATTATTATTAGGATAATAAAGCCATGGAGAGAGAGCACATGAGAAACTTTGCAGAAATCTCTGAAAGACCCACCATTATATGATGGAGGGGAAGGCTGCTGCTGGTGGGGGAATGAAGACATTTAACCAGGGGCCCATTCACACTACATACTGTAAATATAGCTTTGTGGTTCCATCCTACTGAATCCTGAGGTTTGTAGTTTGGTGAGGCACTAGATCTCTATGGCTGAGAACTCCAGCCAGAGAGATCTAGTGGCAACTGAACTATGGCAACTGAAGCGGAATAATAGCACTATAATGGTACAGTATGAATACACCTCAACTCTACAACGTGATTTTAGAGCTAGACACTGAACCAACACAGGAGCAGAAATGCAAGTTCCAGAATACTGGACTTAAGAACAATAGTCAGAATGTACTATACACAATTTTATGGCAAGTTTTTAGAACAGGAAGAAGAGCCAGTCAAAAGGATGTTACCTTAACAGTAGAGGTTACAAAACTGCTTCCATGGATCTTTGAGACTGGAGACCCTGCCCCATGAGAAGCCTGGGAAACATTTGTAACTTTACTTGCAGGGCTTCCTACATATTGGAAAAGACAGTGAACACATGAGCATAATACATAATGTAATTGCTTGCCAAACAATGTGTGGAATAAGACAACAGCTGTCTGATCACACTAACAGTAAAAATGAGGTAAAACAGAGGCAAAGGGACACTTGCTTCTCACCCATAAAATAGCCATGAGGTCTGGCACCTGTTCAGTAGCAAATCTCCCAGGCTCACTACTGGGAAACCATAGGTGCATATGAATCCACTTCTTGCAAATTTGATGGATCTGGCAGATCTTCTATACTGACTCTACCAGGACTGGGTGAATTTAAGGAGTGAGAGAGGTTACTGTTGTTCCCTATACATCTTAGCAGAGCTTCTGATCAAGACCTAAGGAGGAAAAAAACCACTTCCTTCTTCAGCTTCTCTATGTCAGAAGCAGGAAACCACATGAGAGCCAGTTTTCTACTCCCTGCTCCCTCCTGCACTGCAGCCCCCATGTGACAAAATGCCTAAGTTTCCCTTCCAAAATGGTGACCAGAAGTGACATCATGTCACCTCCTTTTGCTATTTTGTGTGTGTGTGTGGGGGGGGGGAATGAAATGAATGAAGGGTTTTTTACATGTTTGCTCATATATAGGGAACTTTTTCGAGTGGATGGGATAAAGGCAAATTAAGACTTTTTTTTTAAAAAAAAGTAGGCTCCAGGAGTCACATATGACTGGGCTACACTTCCCCACCTCCTTGTAATAACTATGCCATTAAACAGAGGGGACATGAAAGGGAAGGGAAGGAACATGCTTACAATGCAATAGAATTGCCAGTGTAGGGAACTGTCTTCAGTAGTACTTCAGCTGACATGGAAGATCTATCTGTAGTTATTTACATGCAATAGGTCGCTTACATATAACCAATTTCTTTATGTAAAATGGTGAAAATGCAAGTGAAAAAAGCTGACAGTAACACCTGACACCTATAACCTCCCAGGGCAAACTGCTTTAAAGGACAAGAAATAAACAGAGCTGCCACGAATCTAAAGCAAGGCTGGAAAACTATACTTCTTGAAGCTGTTGAATTACAACTCCCATCATTACTGATGACTGGCCAAGATGTCTGGTGCTGATAGGAATTTGAGGACAACAATGGAGTAGTGTTGGACTAGTTTCTGAGAGGCCCAGATTTACCAGTCACTCTTGTTCATTCAGCCTATCTACCCCACATGCTTCTTATAAGGAAAATCTGAGGACATTGAAGAATGATAGGACATAAATATACATAATAAACATAAAAACATTTGGAAAGCCAGATTCTCTAAAACATGCTCCCCAATGCCGTCTATGGGGAAGAGCAATTTTTTAAGCTAATTTTTAAAAAAGAAATTAAGTCCCTTGGGCCTTTAACTATGGGGCTCGACAGACAGACGGTCTGGAGCTGCCATTTTCCCTCTGGAGGGAGCCAGCAGCAACCAAACTGCGTGGGCTCTGTCCGCACCAAAAAGAACCCACTAAAAGTGGGTTTCTTTTGGCATGCGTGGGCGCCACCATCAGTGCACCATTGCGCAGTGTGTCGTGTCGATGATGCAAAGTGCGACGCCCCGACACTTGCGTCATCATGGCAGCCCCCATATGGACGGGAGGCCACCATGATGGCATCAACCATACGGGCTAGGGTTCAGGAGCGTGCAGTTGCTGTGTGTCCCCAAACTCTAGAATCAGTGTGGACACGCCCTTCCCGCCCGTCTGTCTCAGGCCAATGACTGTCAAGATAAGGGTGAGGCACATAAGTCTCGGGCTGCAACTACACTGCAGAATTAATGTAGTTTGACACTGCCATGGCTCAATGCTATGGAATTCTGGGACTTGTAGTTTTTTGAGATATTTAGCCTCCTTGGTCAGAGAGCTCAGTGCCACAACAAACTACAAATCCTAGGACTTCATAGTATGCAGCCATGGCGGTTAAAACTGTGTCAAGCTGTATTAATTCTGTAGTGTGGCAGCAGCACTGGTTGTTAAACTTCTGGGGAAATAGTGAGATATTAAAATGAGAAAAAAGCAAGAACTGAGATACTATGCATACTGTTCTGTGTATAATACACACCTGTGCTTGCAGCCACTACTCCAACTGTTTGGGCAGGTTTGTCCACAATAACGTAAGGGTTATTGACTATTGGGGTGGCAGCCCCTTGCTTCATATGCACTGGAGTTGAGGTTGGGGTACGAGGTAGCGGAGAAGGACTGGGGGTTGATATTGGAGACCCTAAAAAACAGAAAGGAACTTCCAGTGATGTCTGGCAGACACCAAAGTAATGATAAACAACGATAGCAGTAATGTGGAGAACTGCATGTTTTTTGGTGATAAAACTATTATCAACTCTACTGTAAAAAAGCAGTTCCATGAAAACCAGGCAGCTACCACTTTTTCTCAAGCTACATATTCTTGTAGAGGAAGGAAACTAGGCTAACTCAAGATGCAGTATTTTCCACCACAAGTCCTATAGTAAACCACACAAGACCACATGAACTGTTGGCTTCTTCAATCACAAATCAAACAGAGGCTGGATGGTCATCTGTCGGGGATGCTTTGATTGAGATTTCTTGCATGGCAGGGGGTTGGACTGGATGGCCCTTGCGGTCTCTTCCAACTCTATGATGCTATGATTCATTTCATTGTCTCTACATGCACGTTGGTCCTTGCAGGCTACAAGTGAGCAGCCTCACTTGGTACCATCTCAGGCTTCAGACCTGATTTGTCAAAAAGATGGCCACCATCTATGGGTATTTCTGGCAAATAATAATAATAATAATAATAATAAAATTTATTTGTGTTTCCCCGCCTCTCCCAGTGGATCAAAGCGGGGTTACAGACTATGGCGGGATACAAACCGCCATTTAGTACGTATACAATACGTACTAGGGTTAGGAAGGGGCGGTGCTTCCGCACCCCCCTAACCCTAGTACGTATTGTATACGTACAAGATGGCGGCGCCCCTTCTACATGGGCGCCGCCATCTTTACGTACTGGACGCACAGCGTCCAGACGTGTCGCGGCGCCTATGACGTCGCGAGTCCGCGCCAGGCGCCTCGTGACGTCATTGAGGCGCCGCAAAAAGAAGCTCCGAAATGGAGCTTCTTTTTTGCTCCGCGCGGGAGTCGCGCGGTTTGGCTGCTGCGGCTCCCGCGCGGAGCAAATGGCGGCGGCAGCGGCGGACTGCCGCAAAGCGGCGGTCTGTACCCCGCCTATATTAGATAGAAAGAAATAATATAATCAATATAAGGTCAATCAGTTTATTCTGATCTTAGTGCACACACAATTAGATATACCATATATGTCATACCTGATACAATCTTGCAGCTCATGGTGATTGGCTGGAAAGACTTGCCGGGAGATTCAGCAGGGCTTGGAATTCTGCCTTGAGGTATGATTTTGCAACTAGCTGCAATGGGCTGAAAAGCTGAGTTGCCATGAGAGCCAAAAGTAACTTTCTGGGTTGCAAGCTTAGTGGGAGTCCGTTCTAAAGATGATGGCAGGGAATAAAAGGCTGTATGTCTCTCAGTTTCAGTACTAAAACCTGATGGATAAATACAAAAGGGGGAAAGTGCTGCAAAGTTTATTTAAGTTGAAAATCAAAAAGTTATACAGAAATGTTAGAAATCGCACCCTCCACCATTTCTTGTTCCTTCTGTTTTGGAAGCATTTCTAATTATTCTGAAGGCCACCCACTCCACAGCAGCAGGTGCTTTCCTATTGAGACTGGAAAGATGAATATTATTCTCTAAAATGCCTCTCTCCTTGGGGATTATGTTACCCACTCAGAAACAGAGCACATATAGCATAGTTAAAATTATGTTCTCTACTCAGAAGATAGTGAACTGTTCTTTGTTGGAGATTTTAAAACAGTGATTGGGTGGCCATCTCTCAGGAGTGCTTTAGTTATGTACTGCTTCCTGCATGGCACGGGAGATGGATTAGATCAGGGGTAGGCAACCTGCGGCCCGCGGGCCGGATGCGGCCCGGTAAGGCCTTGGGACCGGCCCCAGCCCGGTCCTGCCGCCGATTGCCGCCGGAGCCTTTGGCCTCTCGCATGAGGGCGTGGGGCCTTTGGCCTATCAGGAGGAGGTGGGCAAGGGGGGGCAAGAGGCAGGCAAAGGGGGCAATTGTCTATAGAAGCCTCAGAAACATGCATTTATATTAACATTTTTTTTAAAAATCAGCATTTTTTTTGTGTGTCCTCCATTTTTTATAAAAAAGTGTCCTCCATTTGAAAATTGTGTCCTACATTTGTCCTGGTTTATTTATTTAAATTTTTTTTAAATTATTTAATTATTTATTTTTTGGCTTCGGCCCCCCAGTTGTCTGAGGGACAGCAACCCGGCCCCCGGCTCAAAAAGATTGCCTACCCCTGGATTAGATGGTCTTGAGGTCTACCAACTCAATGGTTCTATAAGCTATGAGAATCCATATGTGTTCTACAACATCAGTGTGTTAAAATGTTTGTACAGATACATCTGTATCTGCTCATGCTCTTTTTCCCCAGGCTGTCTACTTCATCCACCCAAGGTTTTTTTTCCTTACCTTTTTCAGTAGAAGCATCTGCAATAGGTTCATGTATTTGCTTTATTGGTGAAGATGATTTCACAGGAGCTGGCATATTTAATGGCAAATGCAATGAGTTGGAGGCATCAGAAAGATCAGAATCTGATGAGTGGGAGAACAGATATTCTTCTCTCAGAGAATGACGATGCAACTCAACATCCACAACCTTTCAGGAGGCAAAGGAAGAGTACTGTGAGGCAACTATACCCATTTTAAAAAGAAAAAAAAAATCTGCAGAGAGGATTTGTAATATACTTTGGTATTAAGGACATTTAGAAGCCTGCATCCACCAGCAGGAGTGCTTGCTTTGGAAGTAATTGTGCTGAAAAACTTAAAATGAACCAAATAGATGCACCAGAAGAGCAAATTTTGGTTAAATTGTGTTTGTTGCAATCAGCATGAATGTCAAATCTAATGCACTAAAACAGTGGTTCTAAATATTTGGTCCTCCTGATGTTCTGGATTTCAGCTCCCAGAATCTTCCAGGCAGTATAGCCAATGGTCAGGGATTCTTGAAGCTGAAATTAAAAAAAACATCTGGAAAGCAAGTTTTGAGAAATCACTGGTCTAAAGCAGGGGTTCCAAAAGTTTTTGACTTGCGGAGCCCTTTTTAGAATCAATTTCTATGGCGGACCCCCTAAGAGGCCTACCCTATGTCTTACAAGTTAATGGTGTTTAGGAGTAATGTTACTTTTTGTTTCTTATTCTTTAATTTCATTCAATTTTTATTTCTTTCATTTGCTTGGCCGCAGAGCACCCAGGAAGTGCATGAGGAGCCCTAAGCGCTCTTTGGAGCACAGGTTGGGAACCGCTGGTCTAAAGGATCATATTGTCTTATTTCTGCTATGTTCTATACTGACTCAGCCTGAGCAGCTGGGAATGACAAATGTCAGAATTAATTACACATAAATAAAGAATAATATGGGGAAATGCACATGCTCTCTAACTATAATGGGATATATCGAACATCAATTCCACCTAGAGTATGTCCACTGAAATCAATGAGATCTGATTATCAAGTTCCATTCTAACAGATCCTCTCTAGTGAGGACTAAGATTTGGTCCAATTTTTTAAAAAAGAAACTTTCTTTTTTTTAGTATTTCAGTTCCCTCCCCAGATGTTCAAGACTGAATGCCCTCTCCCTTCCACTCACAGGAAAGAACCTACCACTACTGTAAACTTATCTGAGATGCCCAAGTTTTCCTTTCTTGTACCATTCTGAACAGGATGGGGAATATGCAACCGTCTGGAAACTGTTGGATTACAACTCCCACCAGCTGTACCCAGCTCAGCCAATGGTGAAACATGATAGGAATTTCAGTCTGGAAGCACATGTATACCAATGCTAGCACAAGTCACACTGATTGGGAGTTAATCCAATTACTTTTCAGTCAATAAAAATACACAATTCACATTGCTTTTCAACATGCAAACTACTTGAGAGTCATTAACCAGCCATATTTCTTCACTGTTTTTTCATTGCAAGGAAAGTTTCATAACTTTTGCAAGAAAAGTCTAAAAAACCTTTTTAAAAATCATACCGTTTCAGCACCTAGCGTCTGTAGACCAGTGTATGTTCTATCCAACTGCATGAAACAAACACGTAAAGCACAATATTACTGTTTCAAATAGAAAGAGGAGCAAATAAACACAGATGATTTCACAGATACACAGGAATAAAATTTTCTCTCTCGTGTATGTGCCACATGTTTCTGCAAACCTGTGATGCAGAATTTTCCAAAGATAAGCACACACAAACACTTTGTTACCATTTACTAAAATGCTAAACTTGTTCCTTCACCATACTAGCATATTATCTACTTTGTGTATCTTGATAAGATCACATTAGGCTAAGGCTGATTTTAACACTACCAAATAATGTGCTCTATCTATGTTCTTTCAGTTGTTCCAAATGTTCTTAGAGCTTTGGCCAAATTTTCAACAGTTTGAATTGATGTATTTGTTCTTCCCAAATATTTGTTGAATGTGCCACATAAAAAAGAATATAGTGTGTACTGTCTCAAGCCAATGCCTGTCATGTAATATTGGAATAAGGAAAACTTTATAAATATCAAATTACCAGAAAAGCAACATCTAAACTGTCATCTAATTATATAATGCATTTTTAGACTGTTTAAACTATTCTTACTGTTCCAAATCATTTTGACCTGTTTGAATTTATTGTACACTACCCTGAGATCCTTGGGTATGGAGTGGAATACAAATATTTTAAGAAAGAATGAACCAGAATGAATTAGTATCACACTGAGAGGCAATTAAAAGCATAATGTTTCATGGAGGACCCAGTGAAAGTCACCTTCTTCATTACTGAAATAGCTATATGTTCATCAGATTTGAAACTGGTGTTGTTAAATGTTTTCAAGTCAAGCCTGATGTATGTTGAATCTATCCTAGGTTTTTTTTATTTTTACAAGTTGTAGTCAGAGTTTTCCATTGCTTTGCTTTTAGGCTGAAAAAATACGACTTGCTCAAGATCACCGAGTGGGTTTCAATGCCTGAGTGGGGATGTGAACCCTAATCTCCTGGAGCCCTAGTCCTGAACTCAAACTACTACATCAGTAGCTCTCAAGCACTACTGGAAAGCAGGATTAAAATACAAAATGACCTTCACAATAATTTGAAGCTCTGTTTGTGCACGTACACGCATGTGTGTATCTTCAAGTCCACTGATGAATATGGCTGGAAAAAGTTCTTTTTTTTCATGTCAGTATTTCCTTTCAGGGAAAATCTCATCAGGAGAGTTTCAGGAGAGAGAATGCCCTGTGGTTAAAAAAACACGCTGCATCCCCTTGCCTTTAACTTTTTTTAAAAAAAAATTAAAGAGAGGATTAGGGTGCATCTACGCTGCAGCAATAAGGCAGTCTGACACCATTTTAACTGCCATGGCTGCATACAACAGAATCCTGCAATTTTTAGTTTTGAGAGGCACCAGCACTCTTGAGCAGCTAAAGACATGGTAAAACTAGGATTCTGGAGGGTGGAGCTACAACAGTTAAAGTGGCATCAAATTACATTATTTCTATATTGTAGATGCACCCTTTAGATTGTCCTGTGCAAATTAACCAAGTGAAAACTAGCCTAGCTTTAATATCTAAAATATCTTACTAATTTAGCCTTGCATAAGTGTGTATTTTATAGATAGCAATTTCTTGAAAATGTATTTTTTGAAGTATGGTTAGTTTAAATAAATAAATTTATATGCCTAGCTCATGTTCATGTTACACGTACTTGCCCTTTACTTTTTCCCTTCTTTAAAAAACGTTTCCTTTTCCCTCTCCTCTTTCTTTTGTTTCTGGCCCTGAACACCCCCGCACCCCCGCTCTCTGTTGCTGCAGTTTTCTAGCTCTTGCAGCAAACAACTGGCAGTTGTCTTCCCACACAGTACTTGACCTGGCACCACTGCTTTCATAATGAGGTGCCCAGCCATGTTATCAACTCTGACCTCAGAGTAACTCACCCCTGCTAGGTAGCTCTCATGCAACCACGAGTGAAGGCAGGTGCAAAGAGAGTCAAAAAACCACAGCAAAAGATGAGTTATTTAAATAAGGGTTTGGAGAGGAAGCTCCGAAAAAGGTGCAGGCATCATGAAGACTATCCAGACTCAATTCGGAGTTTTGGCCCTATGCCTTGCAAAAAGGGCACACTGAGCCTGAGGGAATTTGGGGTAAATCGCTCATGCAGATAAGCCTTTTGTTATCAAAATTTTAAAATCCATTAAAAAAAAAGCTAAATCCCAAGTGCTATTGCATAGGCACCACCTGTGCATGCATAAGTTACACAAACTCTCTAAACAAAGACAAAATTAACAAGAGAAGAATGATTGCCACATTAGTTTTTATGGCAGCACACATGCGTAAACACATTTGTTGTTGTTGTTGTTGCTGTGTTACTTCAAGTTGTTTCCAACTTATAGTGACCCTATCAGGAAGTTTTCTTGGCAAGATCTGTTCAGAGAGGGTTTGCCATTGCCTTTTTCTGGGGCTGAGAGTATGTGACTTGCCCAAGATCTCCCAGTGGACACACAAACAAAATGAAATTCTGTCCTGTAAGCATTACCACTGAAGCAAAGCTACCTTCAAATGATGTATGATATCGATTCTTTTGTTCCGGCTATCCTTAAAGTGAATCTGAACTCGCACAGGAAACTCTCCCCAGCCTCGTCTGGTCAAGTGGAAAGGGGGCTCTCTAGGAATAAGGCAATTGCAGAAGCTTTCATTACTTTTAGAAACAATTCTGTGCAAAGGAAATACTTTTTGAAATAAATCCTCATCTTCACAAAACAGAATGGCCTGTTACAGACAGCCAAAATAAAGCTGCTTCAAGTCACAGTGGAGGTATGGTGTTTCAGTGATGCATGCGTCCTAAGAGTCCAGAAGTCGCACCAAAGAAACGCTCCAGCCTTAAGGACTGGAGCATGGCTTTGGTGTGGCTTCTGGACCCTTAGGACTCATGCATCATTGAAACACCATGCCTCCACTGTGACTCGAAGCAGCTTTATTTTGGCTGTCTGTAACAGGCCAATATAAGTTTTAAAAAACTATCTTCTTACTATCATGTTGGACCTGCTTGCGGGTGGAGAAGAAAAAGCAGAAAGACTTTTGTCAGGAAGGGGAGCAGTGAAGAGTCACTGTGGTAACTGGAGTACTCATAAAATGCTGAAGTACTAGCAAAGAATGCAACATTACTAGAGAATCTGAGGGACCCTCTAGTATTAAACATATTAAAACTCTTTAATCATTTTGTATGATTACACGACTCTACAAGGATTTAGCAAACACATAAGGAGATCATCTTGACACAGGGTGTTCCCAAACCCCTGAAGTATATAGCACACATGTATCACTATGCAAGAAAAATAGTCACCGAACACTACAACTTTGTATAGAGAGGACGTGTTGGTAAGGAGATGCTTAACTACTCTCTCTACTACCTATTCTTCTCAGTGTTTTTTGTCCTGCTTGGTAAACATTAACAGGTGTAGGTTAGGGTGGAGTGATTTTGATTGGAAAAATAGCTGCTAGAAGGACAGGTTGCTTACCTGTAACAGTATTTCTTCGAGTGGTCATCTGCGAATACATACAAATGGGTTTCACTGCGCCTGCGCAGTGCTGCTCGGAACCTACTGGAATCACTGGGCAGAGTTAACTCTGCAACATATTAAAACTTTTTGGCGGTAACTCCGCCCACCCGTTATAAGGCCCCTGCCTTCCCGCTCTTTCCCCAGTTCCGCAATTTTTCCGCCAAGCAGGCGATGGAAAGAGCCAATGTGAGCAGGACACTGAGGGGACGGACGGGTGGGATTTGTATGTATTCGCAGATGACCACTCGAAGAAATACTGTTACAGGTAAGCAACCTGTCCTTCTTCTTCGTGGTCTCTGCGAATCATACAAATGGGTTTAGACTGACAAGCTAAGGTATGCGGCGGAGGGAGTGTCCTGAGACCAAAGCTATGGTGAACCAAGGGTATATTTATTACAATAAAAACACCTTGAACCATAAAAGAGTCAGTCTTTTGTTCATGCACAGATCAAATAGCAATAACGTTGCTAAACCTGAGGAGGGAACAGAGGTCATGCAAGACCGATCCCCTAGAACTTGTGCAAACCAACATTCAACAAATGTAAACAGAGTCAACTGTAGAAGTGTAGTAAACACAAAACATCAGTAGTGCAATCAATGCAACCCTGAAACCAACACAGCCCTCCCGAAAGCTGCGTCTCGAATGGCTCTGGTTTCCAACCTGTAATGTTTAATAAAGGTTAAAGGTTGGGACCAGACAGCAGCCTTGCAGACATCCTCCAAGGGAAACCCCGACAGGAATGCAGAGGATGCTGCCATAGACCTTGTGGAGTGGGACCGAACCCTGCCAGGAAGAGGCTTGCCTAACAGTTCATAGCAGAGGTGGATGGTACCAGCCACCCATTTGGACAACCTCTGCGCAGACACAGGCAACCCTTTCTTCGGTTCCGAGTAGCATTGGAAAAGTCTCTCGGACCGACTGGAGGCAGCAGTTCTGTCCAGATAAAATGCCAGTGCTCTCCTGACATCAAGAGAGTGTAGGCGTCGCTCCTCATCCGACGTCGGGTTGGATGCGAGAGTGGGCAACACAATGTCCTGGCACATGTGGAAAGCAGACACAACCTTCGGCAAGAAGGTAATGTCCGTACGGAGGACCACTTTGTCCTTGTGGAACCTCAAGAATGGCTGGTCCCTCCGTAAAGCACAGAGTTCGCCCGCACGGCGGGCAGAGGTGATGGCCACAAGAAAGGCGGTTTTCCAAGTCAATAGTCTCAAGTCCGCTGTGGCCATCGGTTCAAAGGGCTTGGATTGGAGGGCGGACAGTACCGACTCCAAGCTCCAAGCCGGTGTTGGTACCGACACAGGAGGATAAAGGTTGGCACAACCCTTCAGGAACCCCTTCACCAAGGGGTCTTTGAAGAAAGAAACCCTCCCCCCAAACTGGTATTTGGCACAGATTGCAGACAGGTAGCATTTGATGGACGTGAGGGACAGCCCTCCATCCAAAAGTGCCATCAAATACTCCAGCACCACTGGAGTGGACATCTGTGCAAGAGACAAGCCCTTTTGGTCAAGGAAGAGGCAAAATCTCCTCCATTTCAGGGCATAGGACCGCTGGGTGGAAGGTTTCCTGGCAGCCAGGATCACCGTCCTCACTGCCTCCGGCAGGGCAGTCAGGGCTGAATTCTCCAGGCTACCAGCGGCAGGCTCTCGATGTCCGGGTGGAGAATCCGTCCGTCCTGGATCGACAGCAGGTCCGGGCGAGGATCGAGACGGAGGAAGCATCTCCTGGAGAGGTGGAGAAGGGATGCGAACCACGGCTGTCTCGGCCACCACGGGGTGATCAGGATCGCATGCGAGCGGTCCGTTGTCATCTTGGACACCACTCTGATGATGAGAGGAAACGGAGGGAAGGCGTAGAGAAGCTTCCCCGTCCAGAGGAAAGCGAATGCGTCTCCGAGGGATCCATCCGATCGCTTCCTGGAGCAGAACTGGGGACAGTGGCTGTTCCACCTGGTCGCGAAGAGGTCGATCCGGGGGGGTTCCCCACCGATCGAAGAGGTCGCTGACCGTCTCGGGATGGAGCCTCCACTCGTGGCACACCGAAGGAGATCTGCTGAGGCGATCTGCCAGCTCGTTGTCCTCCCCGGGAAGGTGAATCGCCTGGAGGAGGACGCGCCTCTGGATGCACCAGTCCCAGATGCGGAGCGTGAGGTCGAGCAGGGTCCTGGATCTGATACCACCTTGCTTGTTGATGTAATACATCACGGTGGTGTTGTCCGTCCTCAGGAGGACCACCCTTCCTGTGACAGCGAACTCGAATACCCTCAATGCCTTTTCCACTGCAAGCATCTCCAAGGCGTTGATGTGGAGGAGCTTGTCTCGTGTGGACCACCTGTCTTTGACGACGAGGTCGAGCAGGTGGGCGCCCCATCCCTCCAGGGATGCATCGGTTGTCAGAGTCAGTTGAGCCTGGGGCTGATGGAAAGGCATCCCGGTGCAGACGTTGGAACTGTCTAGCCACCATCTTAGGGAAGCGGCCACCGGTCTCGGTACCGTGAGCCACTTCGAAGGAGGGTCCTCCAACGGGGAGAAGATGGAGAGGAACCAGGATTGGAGAGGTCAAAGACGAAGTCTTGCCCAGGGGGTGACGAATGTCGTCGATGCCATGTGGCCCAGGGCGACTTGAACATCTCTGGCTCTCACCCTTCTGTGGGAGATGCACGGCCTGAAGGACGTTGTCAGGGCCTGGAACCGGTCCGGAGGGAGGAAGGCCGAGCAACTTTCGGAGTCGAGGATGGCCCCGATGAACTTGACCTGCCTGGTCGGTGTAAAGTGGGACTTTTCCCTGTTGACGACCAGCCCGAGGGAGTCCAAGAGGCGCAAGGCGAATGAGACTGCCTCCTGCAGCTCGCCTTGGGATTCGGCTGCAAACAGCCAGTCGCCCAGGTAGGGAAAGACCATGAAGCCCTTCTGATGAAGGTATGCCACCACCAGTGCCATGCACTTTGTGAAGACTCGTGGAGCCGTGGCCAAGCCGAAAGGAAGCACGTTGTAGTGATACGAGGTGGAGCCGACAGCGAAGGCGAGGAATCTCCGGTGGGACTCTCGGATCCCGATGTGGAAGTAGGCGTCCTTCAGGTCGACGGTCGCGAACCACAGGCCCTGGTGAAGCAGAGGCAGAATGGAAGCCAAGGTTACCATTTGAAAGCGACGGTAGTCAAGGAACAAGTTCAATTGTCTCAAGTCCAGGATGGGCCTGATGCCCCCATCCGCTTTCGGTACCGTAAAGTACCTGGAGAAAAAGGCCCGAGGACATTGGTCGGGCGGCAAAGGGGAGATTGCCCCTTTACCAAGCAAGGCGCGCACTTCGTCGAGAAGGGTGTCCGAGGGGGGAGTGGACATGAAGGCTCCAGTTGGAGGGAGCTCTTGGAACTCGAGGGCATAACCCCTACGGACGATGTTGAGAACCCACGAGTCCGATGTTATAGAGGCCCAGGTGTTAACATAGGGCCTCAAAATGTCCAGGAAGAAGAGGGGTGAAGGGGAGACGAAGCGCGCTGCGTTCCTTCAGGCTCTCTTCTTCCCCTGGTCGGTGTCCTGCCGGCGGGACTTGCGGTACCGAGGCGGGAAGTTGCGACGGCCAGAGGAGGAGGAAGACTGCGAGGGGAAGCGGTGTCTCTGGGAGCCCTGCTGTTGGGACTGCCGATCCCGAGGGAAGGTCCCTTGTGACTGACCTTGCGGCTGCCACGGGCGCTGACGCTTCCGGAACGGAGAGGCCGGTGCCGAAGACATGCCGTGCTTCTTCGCCGCCGCCTTCATCCTGAACTTGCGGTTCAGGCGGTTGTCGGTCTCGGCGTGGAAGAGCCCGGTCCCGTCGAGCGGCATGTCCTCGATGGCCGCCCTGACCGTGGGGTTGAGGTCGGAGGCCCTCAACCAGGCGTGGCGTCGAAGTGCCATGGATGCTGACATGGCCCTCCCCGAACAGTCCGCCATATTTCTGGAAGTGGTGATGAGCCAACTCCCAATGGAATGGGCCTCATCCCTGATCTCCACCAGCTGCCTCTGGATGTCATCTGGGACGTCTGGGACGAGGGGGGAGATCCGTTCCATGAGGGTCTGGATGTAGGCCCCCATGCAGGCGGTATAATTGGCAGCCTTGACCCCAAGGGCCGATGCCGAGTAGGCCTTCTTGGCCAGTCCGTCCACCTTCTTCGCCTCCCGGTCGACAGGGGAGGTCGCCTGCTTCGGGACGAAGCTGTGTTGGGCTCCCTCCACGATGGCAGAGTTCGGCCTGGGGTGGTCGGCCAACCAAGGGCAGCTCGCCGGGGCGACCCTGTAGAGCGACTCTACCTTATGGGAGGGCGCCGACAAGGTGGCCGGAGAGTCCCAGGATCTCTTCACGATGGTCTGGAGCGAGGGAAGGAGAGGCAGGCAAGGCGGAGTAGGCACTCGTCCGTGCACCCGACGCTCAACCGGGTCCTCCGCGTCGTCTTCGGGAGAGGCGAGCTCGATGTCAAGAGCTCTCGCCATCTTCACGACGTGCTCGGTGAAGGACCGGACGTCGTCCGATGGGGAAGACGGTTCTGGGTTGTGCATCCTCTGGGGAGAGGCCGGGTCCGAGAGGACATCCTCCTCCGAGGGTGCCTCAGAAGGAAGCAGCGGCTCATCGTCGGAGTCCAGGTCAGAGGAGAGGGGGTCCGTCACTCTAACCTGGGATCTCGGGCGGGTTGGAACGAGGTCCGCTGAAGACCGGGAGCGCCTGCGGGGTGGAGACGGCGACCTCTCGTAGACCGACACGATCGGGACCGATCTGGACGGGGTGGCCCGGTCTACGGGATGGGGGTTCAGCCTGGTGAACTCCTTCATCGCTCTGTCCTCCGAGACCGACACATAGTACCGGCGCGACTGCGTGTCGAAGAAGAGATCCGGAATGTCATGCCCGGGGGGCTGGTCTTCCTCGTTGTCGGTTGCCGGATGGGAGGGCGACCGGTGCTCTGGGGAGCGAGGAAGAACGGTGTCGTCCGTCCCGTGGACAAAGTCCATGGTGGGCAGAGGCAGTGGGGTGTCCGGTACCGGGGTCCGCCGGCCTACCGGCGTCGGCTCCAGGTCGCGGGGAGCTGCCGAAGCAGAAGCGCGGGCCTGTTTGGACGGGGAGCTCTTCTTCTCCTTTGCCTTCGGTGGATCGGTGGCGGGTCGATCCTTGGAGGATTTGGACTTTTTCGGGGCAGGATCACGACCGGGTTTGTCGTGGTGCCTCTTCTTCCCAGGCCTGGGAAGCTCCTCCGTTGGGAAGAACGGATTGTCCGGAAGGTCGAGGAGGACAGCAGCCGCTGCTGACGAGGAGGGTCTCGGAGACTTTGCCCCTTCCAAAGGCACAGCCAGCTCCTTGGACTTCGGAGCATGGCGAGATGCCTTGGATGCCTTGGACGACGAAGGCGACACGAGATGGACCTCTGGCTCGGTAGCCTTCTTCGAACGCGAGCCCTCCGATCCCTTCTTCGGTTTGGAGGCCGGCTCGGTACCCTCAGTCCCCGAAGACTTATGGGGGCGCTTGGAGGGTTTGTCGGTGGCGCTGGGCGGTTTGGAGCCACGGGCCACATCGGAGGTGGTGGAAGGGGTTGTCCCGGCCGGGACACACACTACGCTGGAAACGGCGGCCCTCCCCGATGTCACGCTGGACACACTGGCCCGAGACGAGGTGGGGGGCACAGGAAGCGGGACAGAAGACGACCGTGAACCCCCCTCTTGTACCTTGCCGAGGGCAATCGCCGAAGTGAGCCGGGACTCACGGTTCTTCCGGGCCTGGGAGGAGAGGGATCTGCAGAGCAGACAGGCCTTGGTGTCATGGTTCTTGCCAAGGCACAGCAGGCAGGAGGAGTGCGGGTCCTGGACGGGCACCTTGCCCCCGCAAATGTCACACTTCTTGAAAGGCGCAGGCATTTCCAAAGTCGTCAAAGCCAGTGGGAGAATCCGTAAACGAGGTCAACAGTCCGAAAGTCCGAAGTTATCAGGGGCGGGAGACAAAGAATGGTCAAGATACAGTCCGAGGTCAAAAAGCGAAAGTGATTCCAAGCAAGCAAAGCAAGCGAAAGTTCCCTGAAGCAGCTAGCGCGGTGGAAAAAAGGAACTGGGGAAAGAGCGGGAAGGCAGGGGCCTTATAACGGGTGGGCGGAGTTACCGCCAAAAAGTTTCAATATGTTGCAGAGTTAACTCTGCCCAGTGATTCCAGTAGGTTCCGAGCAGCACTGCGCAGGCGCAGTGAAACCCATTTGTATGATTCGCAGAGACCACGAAGAAGAAAATGAGGTTATTCAGCGTCTCCTGGAGTTTGTCTTCTAAATAACACAATGATACAAGCAATGGGCAAGAGACAGTTATATGCCCCCGCTCCCCATAAAAATGTATGGGGATTTAAGATGAAATCCTTCAGGAATGCAGCCCATTATCAGTTTATCTGAACATTCCTAACCCCTCCCTTCACCCAGCTTCTGCTCTTCCAGATGTATTAAGATTTAGATTCTGAAGAGGAAATATTGGGATTTTTGGCATCCATTCAACATCAGGGTTGGTGAGGCTTACTTGAAGAAAACACCTGGGCACTGGAGATATAAATAAAGGCATTTCAGGCGTTTATTCATCCCCTCCTTTGGTGCACACTCTCTTTGCTACAATTAATTTAAATTAATTAATCACATTCTCTCTCTCGCCACCTATGCAACAAGGACTATGACAAGACAGTCAGCTGGCTCAACAGCCATTTCCCACATGGTGCCTTAAAAGTCTGTTGTAATATGTGGAGGACTTCAAATAGAACTGGGATGAAGATCTGCATCAAATGACTTAGCAGCTGGGCTATTTACTTTTGCCCCTTAATGCATAGGGAATAGTTATCAGCAGCACCCCTGGATGTCCTAACTGTGCAGCTGGAAAAGAACAAACTGAGCAAATGGAAAGGAATACATCTTTCTTGTCAGATCAAAAGAAGTTCTTCTTCCATGGCTTATTTATCAGCCCAAACACCAGAGTCCAGCTGCTAGATGTAACAAGGTATTCCTTTTGAAGATTATCAAGGCAATGTGGGTGTCAATGTACGCAGTGGAGAGGCATGCGTCATCTGGTACAGCAATACCATCAGACAACGGTCAAAGCTACATCACAGTATTCAACTGGTGGAGATTGACAAGAGTTTTTACCTGTCAGAAATCAGGAAGAATTTGTTAAGCTATCCACACTTTCCACAGATCTGGCAGTGAAGTCAAGCAAGCCATAGACTTCCTTATACTCAAGAGATGTGGGTCCAGGGTCTTTTGAATTTTTTTTTTTAAAAAAAGAACACCTGTAACCTTTCAATGGACTACAACTCCCATGAGCCCTAGGCAACATAACTGAGGGATTATGGTTGATGTTATCCAGCAGCATCTGGAAAGCCACAGGTGCCCATCCTATTTCAAAAGAGATGGCTTGAGAGGCCTCAGAGTTCTGGAGGGGGGGGAATTCACATATCCATACTGAAGTTAATTTCCAACTTCTACTTGCCAACTTCTACATCTTTTAACATCAGCTTCCTCTGTGGGCAAGCTAATTAGTGCTTGCAGACTAAAATTACAGCTTCCTTAATGTTTATGTCATCACAACCCTGGCTTGTGGAAAGTGAAAGTATTGTAGCTTTTCTTTTCAAGATGGCAACTGCAATACTGTTTCCCTGCTCTACCTAGGCTGTCTGCTCCAGACATAACTAGTTATCCATTCTGTCATGCTGCTCGTATACAGAACAAATAAGTACAGGTTGAATCTCCCTTATCCAAAATGCTTGGGAGCAGAAGTGTTTTGGATTCCGGATTTTTTCAATTTTTTCAGACTCTGGAATATTTGCATATGTATAGTAAGATATCTTGGAGATGAGACCCAAGTCTAAACATGAAACTTATTTATGTTTTGTATACACCTTATACATATAGCCTGAAGGTAATTTTATACACAATATTTTTAAATACTGTAATTTTGTGCATGAAATAAAGTTTGTGTACACTAAACCATCAGAAAGCAAACCACTGGACAATTTTGGATTCTGGAGTACAGTTGGCCCTTCCCTTTTGCAGCTTTGATTATTTGTGGATTTAATTACTATGTTCTCTCTAGGAATCTCTATGTTCTCCAGCACGACTCTGCCAGAAGTTGACCACAGAACCACACTAGAGGCTCTAAGTCAAGAAAACACTGCTCTAGGCATTTGTAGGCCCTCCAGTGCAATTCTATGGTCAAATTCTGTCAAATGTTGTCTACTGAGTAACATTGGAGGACCTACAGATTCCCTGAGAGGTGTTCTCTTAGGTTAAAAAAAATGAGTATTTTTTAATTTGTAGTTTTTCACTATCACAGAGGTCCTACACCCCTAATCCCAGCTAATATGGAGGGCCCAATGTATGGAGGGAGACCCAACCTGTAACAGTAGATGAATCTCCAATACACTGATGGAGGAGAAAAATACAGCAGTAGCTGGTAGCTTCTGCATCAGAGGGGAGGTGAATCTGCTTTGGGCTTTATAGTAATCATTAAAATTACCCAAGCTCTTGAACCTATTTTGGGGGCAGGGTACATCACCTTCCTTTAAAGTTTAGAGTAAAACACACAGTGGTTTCACCACCCCACTGACTTGGAAGTCACTACTGAAAAATATCACAGAGAGATAGATAAGAAGGGAGACACAGAACAGTCGCTGAACTTTTGAAAACACATCACTTAGTGGAGGGTGGGGGACAATCTGGAAGTTTCATCAAGAGCTGTATTACCTGACTTCAACAAGATCATTTGGTTTGTAGCTGGGATGAAGGAAGAACCAGACTTTCTTAACAAAATGATCGATGCTGGGTTCTCTCCGGGACCCTCGTACATACACCATCCATTTATGAGTGGACTGGTCATTCTCTTCTCTCTTATCAGGAGGAATATATCTGGAGAAGGAAGGAAAAACACATCACTAATATAAATTCTGCCCCACCATATATATGTGTATGTGTGTATATGTGAAAAAATCCTGGGAAGTTTGACTGGTGGGCCACTTTATGTGGTGGTCTTCCATATCTGTCAATAAGCAGGTTTGAAAGTCCATTCATCTTCCCAACATGTTGCTAGCAGGGATAAACAATTATGTCAGTCATGGAATAGGTGCCTATATGAGACTGCTTGGACTCTAAGACCTTCAGGAGAGTCCCTCCTCTGTCCCTCTATCTTCTCAGATTTGTTTGGTGGGAATGTGGAAAACAGCCTTATTGATGGCTGCTCTCAGGCTTTGGAACTTCTTCCCAAAGGAGGCTAGGATGACTTTCACATTGTCATTTTGCTGCTTAGTGAAATTTTTCTGTTCTGAAAACCTTTCCAGGAACTGACTGTGAGGTCCTTTAATAACATACTGGTTGTGGTGTGTTTTGCTGGTTTTTATCAGCTGTCTTTTAATAACCCTGTGTCAATGGGCTTTAACTCTGGGTAACATTTAACTATATTTTAATAATATTTTTTATATATTTTAACTTCTTTTTATAGCTGTTTTTAATTGTATTTGTTTTAACTTTTTAAAGCCACCTTGGGACCCAGTAATGGGAAAAGGGCAGGATATAAATTAATCAACAACAATAACAACAATTTTATTTTCTCCCACTGAAACCAACTGTGAGAAAAATGATGGGGCAACTCTGTACAAAAATGGCATGGGGAAAAAGAAAAAAGCTTCCTCCCTTCCCTGCTTCTGTCTCTTGGATGGCACTAGCCCACCAGGATTTAAGAGGTAGAGGGTAATCCACCATGTTATTTTCCCCACCTCCACAGGACTGCCCATCAGAAAATCAGAGGGAGAATATTTTGTATTCAGTGACTCCCTTTTAAAATTAATCCTTTCCTTTAGATATTATATTGTAAGACCATCTAAATTTGATTCCATGGTATTACATATCTTCAGTATTTTGTTTTATCACACAGATTGCATGCACTGCAAGGTCTCCAGAGACAGAAGCTTCAATACCAGGCCTGAGTCAATCCAGGGGTGAGCAATAGTGCAGGTGCCAAGGGTGAATTTTCCATCATTACTTCCCGTGGGCCACACACACCAGTGTGCCAAAATACTTTCTTTTATCTCAGTTTCTCCCCTTTCAACCACAGATGATGGCAATGGCAATCCCCCTTCCAATCAAACGTGCCAAGAAAACCCCAAGATAGAGTCAAGTTAGGGTTGCCATAGGTCAGAAATGACTTGAAGACACACAACATCATCATGCACTTTGGACAACAACAGGAGTGATTGTCTGAAAATGTTTGCCTGAAAACTGGACTGAATCATTTTTTTAAAAAAACGGCACTCTCCCCATTCCGAAATAAATACTGGCACCAAGACAGGTGTCATTTAAGCATCAAGTCAAGGCATGGCTTTTTATTCAAGACTTTGAGCCCTAATTGATTTTATCCAATTTCCAAATTCATTATAGTTTCCATTATTTCTGATTGTTTTAAAGGGTGTTAAATTGTTTTGAATGTTATACTATCATGAGTTCCTTTAATATAGGGTGGGCTAGAAATATTTTAAATAAATAAATAAATAAATAAATAGTCCAGATACTGACTTGGAGACATTGCCAACCACAATGGTTTTCTTCACAAACAGTCGTGAATGGTCCTCACGTGAGAGATTAGCCTTCCTTTGACCCACTTTGTGATCTCTTGCAACACCAGAGGTGCTCTGAGAATGAAAGGTGTAAGAATCTATTTCAGTACACATTTACTCTAACCATTTCCCCTTATGCTAGAAAAAACCCAGATACAATACACTTTTTTAATTCAATGAATGCAGAACAATCACAAGATAGATAGAAGTGGCTAATGCAATAATTTAAAAAAAAATGTCAGTTTGGGACATATTTTTAAAAAGTAGTATATACTTTAGGGTGGAATAATTTATAAAATTAAGGACTACACTCTCAATGGCTGATGACAGGAGAAACTAGACAATTTACCAGTGGCATCACTTCGTGGGTGTGGCCTGCATTGGGTGACACTTCAGACTAGGGGTGACACCCAGCTGGGTCCCCCTCCAGCTGTTGAGTAGGAAGGGGTGAGCATAACACTCCTGGCTTCACTATGGCAGTGGCTCCCTCCTCAGGAGGCCACTGCCGTGGTGAAGAAGGACAAGTGCACCATTTGGTGGCCACCAACACACACACACACACACACACACACACACACACAGCAGCTCATCACACCAGGTGACACCAGGCATGGGGACACCACTGCAATTGACAGGGTTTAGCTAAACTAGCCTATGTTGCCACTGAGTAGATGTTTTGTTCTAAAAATTAAGCAGAGAAATGCAAATGTAAACTATGGAAGTTTACTAAGAAATTATAATATGCTAGCAATCTGCATGTCAAAAAGCATCCAACTAGCAAGAGTACAAAAGAAAAGAATAAGACAGTCAGCCTACATTATTTATTTTTTACAGTTCAACAGTATTCAAGCCAGTGCTGGAGCAGCAATACGTGGAGACTAACCAGGCAGGGGTTCAATCACTTAAATGTGTGGCTATAGTGGCTTGACCAAAGTGCAGCCCTCCAGGTGTTGTTGGACTGCAGCTCCCAAAATCCCCCACTATTCACTTTGCCAAATAATCTCATTCAAAGTTCAACTAACCTTGCATTATTAAGGACATAGACATACGAAGCTGCTGAAGAATCAGAAGGCCAAATTCAGTCTGTGCTCTGTTTTTCTACCTTATTTAGTGAAAAAACATGCTAAAAAGGGGGACTACATAAGTTTTCATTTCACTAAGGAAAAGCAACCATTTTTTTAACCACACTCAAGAGCGTGGTATGACGGTGGACTGTTTCCCAGCCTTCTCTCTGTTCTGAATGTGCCAAGAACTGCAGAAAATGTGCTAACCTGGAGTGACATTATGTAATGAATGATGAAACCAAAGCACAGCAACTATGAAATTATCACTGTATATAATGCTACATCAGGAGCAAATACATAGCAAAGAGGAATGCATGCTTACTTGACCTTGTTCTTACAGCAGAGCTAACAAAGCTTTTATGCCCCTTTAGGGTAACAACCTCGGTGAGATCCCAAAAGCCTAGCAGCAGCAAATAATGGCTCATAGCCATGACTGCTCTGAAATACAAAGAATGTATTCCCCCCCACCTGAGTTTAACACCTTGCTCCCATTTTACCTGACTAGAATTCTTACTCAGTCTCTGACTGAGTTTGTGTGGCAATCTATCTTCTGCATCCAGATTACCATTGTCCTTTCCCATCAAATAGTCCGTGTGCTGAGATGATTCACTCTCTGAATGGTTAACTGACAAAGTTTCTGACCCTTGGTTAGCAGGAGATGATGATCGGGAAGGAGACTCCAAAAATTTCTTGATAGCAGGATGGTTAAACACCATTGGATCACATGTCTTGATCCCCTACAGTAACACATCAGGTAGACAATTTAAATTTTGCTCCAGAACAGACTATAATAAAATATCACAATAGAACAAGGGGTGTCTCCTATAGCTAATCATTCAGGAGTGGGCAGACATCAAATTTGCAGCACTGACTTTTTTGTACATTTGTTTCTTATACTAAAACCCCAAGATCTATCAGAGCTTGATGAAAAAGACACACACACACTCCTGGTGGCTTCTTGTTTTCTTCATATCAAAACAGGAGGAAATTATTTTTATTGCTATTGTTTGCTGAAAGCTTTAGTGAACTATAGTAAATTATCAGTATATCCATTTGCCAATAAATTCAGATCTGACCACTCCTGATGTGACTGCCAGTAACCTTTCAGATTCTAAGGCTTAGAGATACAAAGTTTCAGAACAAAATCTGTAAAATTCAGGAAAAAATTTCTTTTTTTTTCCATAAAAAGAAAAAGAAAATTGAAAAAGAAAATGAAGAAATAAGCCATGGAACATTTTGTGTGTTTGACAATGATTAGTAAAATGTTTAAGACTAAGCCCTGAACAGATGAGCCAGGACAGCATGGGCAGAACCGTGCTATCTGGCCCAAGTGCTCACCAGGGCTAGTCCCTGGGTTAATGCTGGAATAAGCGGGCGTTTACATGCCTTAGCTGGGGACCCACTACCAGTGTGGGCTTCTTACATTTCTGTACCATCACTTCTACTGAGAAGCTTCCCATTGCCACATCTGATAGACAAATGGAGTGCCTGACTGTATCCCTGTGGCCAGGCACCCCGTTTCCACATCAGATGTGACAATGGGGAGCTTCTCAGTAGGACTGACATAGCAGAAAAGCATGTGGGGGCCATTTGAACAGCCAGCGTGACACCGAATTTCCAGGAGACTCCCTGGCAAACCAGAGGTCAAAGTGGCCTAGAGTAAGGACTGTTTACCCCAGGATTGAGCCAGATTAACTGGATCAACATCTGATCTGAGAGGATTGAGCCCAATCCTGGCCTCATAGTTTTGGCCTGTGGCATCCAAACAGGATGACATGAGGCTGGGGGAGGGGGAACATGGTGATTCTGGCCCATACAGACAACCCCAGGTTTTGGGGGACAGCCATAATACAGTACTATGCAACAGGAAGACTCTTATGTAAGACAACATACAGTATCTGATCAATGCTATTTCTGGCCTTCTTTTCCTTTTCCTTCGTTCTTTTTATGATAACCATGCATGACACTATGGAGAGAAGACAAAACAATTGTCTCCTTTTTAGTAATGCAGTTGGATTCTTTTGTTTTTATTGTTTTTGCCTGCTTTTACGAAACTGGCAAAATCATATAGGTTCCTTGCAGTTCAGGACCTTGTAGCTTCATTTGTATCTAAAATCTAAAAATGTTAAAAACTAAATTTAATTTGTAATTATTAGCTGGATAAGCTGTACATTTCAGATACAAAACATAATTTTAAGCCAAATAAAATTATATAAGTGCATTACATACTTGCAATCACATTGGGAATACAAATAAATTTTAGCTTTTGTAAAATAGACAGATTGATATATTGTAGGGCAGGGGTAGGCAACCTGCGGCCTGCAGGCCGGATGCGGCCCGGCGAGGCCTTGGGACCGGACCCAGCCTGGTCCTGCCACCGATTGCTGCCGGGGCCTTTGGGGGGCAATTGTCTATAGAAGCCTCAGAAACATGCATTTATATTAACATTTTTAAAAAAATCAGCAAATTTTTTCACATGTCCTCCATTTTTTTAAAAAAAGTGTCTTCCATTTGAAAATTTTGTCCTACATTTGTCCTGGTTTATTTATATATTTAATTTTTTTTAAAAAAAACTATTTAATTATTCGGCCCCCCCAGTTGTCTGAGGGACAGCAACCCGGCCCCCGGCTCAAAAAGATTGCCTACCCCTGTTGTAGGGGATTAAATATATTATTAAATATAGGGACACAGATACATAGATACGCTACATCCTTATATTATTACGTATAAGGATGTAGCGTAATAGTGGTATATATCCATCAGCTAGTGAGGGAAGGAAATCAGTAGTATATTTTTTTGTTTAATAGTTTTGTTGTACAGTGGTACCTCGGGATACGAAATACCCACGTTACGAAATTTCCGGGATACGAAAAAATCCCATAGGAAATAATTGTTCCGGGTTACGAATGTTTTTTCGGGTTACGAAAAAAATTTTGGTGCTTTTTTCGGCTTTTTCGCACGAAATCGCGGCTTTTCCCCATTAGCGCCTATGGCATTTCGGCTTACGAAGGCTTTTTGGGTTACGAAAGCGGCCGCGGAACGAATTAATTTCGTAACCCGAGGGAGCACTGTATTTCTTATTTGTTATTATTGTTTGTATTTTAGATATATCTACAAAATATGTTTGTGATTGTGTTTATGTTTAATAAAAATATTGTAGTTTTTTATACATATAACGCATTTCATGTTCCTGGAGGAACAAAATGACTTTCAATCTGTACTGGTACTATTACAGTTGAGCCTCGCCTTACGCGGGGGATCCGTTCTGGACTCCCCACGCGTAAGGCGAATTTCGCCTATGCTTGAGCCCCATTCAAATTAATGGGGCTTGTGTGCCGCCCGTGCACTGCATGTGCTGCCCGCGGCTTGAGCGTGTACGCTCAAGTCCGCGTATAGCACGCCCGCGTATAATGTGGGCGCACTGTATAACATTTTATCAAAAGAAAACCCAAACTGTTTTAAAGCATAATTGACCAACACTTTTAGATAGTCTAGTACAGGGGTGATTAACAGGTGGTGATAATCATGTTTCCCAAGTATGGCACCCCTTCTCCACAATGGCTGCATTTCAAAAACTGTATACTAAATGCACAGGGAAGCCATTGAAATCCACCAACACTTGGACAACTTCAATAGGAAAGAAGAAACCCTTAAAGTAAATAAAATTTGGCTACCGGTCCTGAAGAACACCAAAACCAGGATTCAGCAAGTGCAAATGAGACACTAAGGCGGGTTACAAATGGCCCTCAAGGGGCCGTTTCACCCCCGCCGCCATTCGCGGCGTAGGGAAGCCCCAGCGGCCAGACCACGAGGCTTCCCCGTGCAGTGAAAAAGGAGCGCCGAAATGGCGCTCCTTTTCGGAACGTGGAAGTGGTGCCGTGAGGGGCGGGGCATGCCCTCGCGGCGTCACTTCCGCCGCGACACGTCTGGGCGCACAGTGTCCAAGACATCAAAATGGCAGCGCCCATGTGGATGGGCGCCGCTATAAAGTCTGCGCTCCGCACGTACTGGGAGGAAGGGCCGTCAGGAAGGTAAGAACCTTCCTAACCCTAATACGGCCCTTCCTAACCCTAGTACGTGCGGAGCGCGTACTTTATGGCGGTTTATAACCCGCCTAATCCTCTTTTGCATATCCTCCTACCCTGAGGCCCAGTCATCATCAACAGAACAATATACAGATTAACATGGGAATCACTCCTCCTTACCCAGGATCACACTGTGTGTGTGTGTGTGTGTGTGTGTGTGTGTGTGTGTGTGTAGATACACACACACACACACAGACACACTCTCTCTCTCGTCCAAGTCAGCATTCTCTGAAGATGCCAGCCACAGATGCTGGTGAAACGTCAGGAATAAACTCTTCTAGAACACTGCCACATAGCCCGAAAAACCCACAAAAAACTATGTATACCAAATGTTCTAAAATCAGACAAGACAACTTTTTTTCACTCACTGTCACCTTTTGAGGAGGGCCAAAAACTATAAAAATAATGTTTACCTCTCCAACTTTAAGAAGACCAGCAGAGGCATAGTAGTTTGCAACAATGCAGGCACGCAGTTTATCCATCATTCTTCTTGCCTCAACAAGGCGCTGTAAGAAAGGGAGAGAATACTTTTATGAAGCACAGTCATTGCAAAAGCCACTGCTTCCCATCACAATAAATCTCAAGGATGCGGTCTATATACCTGATCTATAACTTCAATCTCATGTTCTTTGTTCTTCATTTCTACTGAAAACTGCTCTTTAATAATCGTTTCAATCTTCTGTACTGCAGCATCTCGAGCTATGCACACACAAAAAGTGAAGAAAGAGGATGACAATTCTTATGTAGAAGAAACTTAAGGCCATGTCTAACATTACATCCCTGTCCTTGTTCCTAGTGTGTGAAAAATAAGCCAAAAATATACATCACTGTAATGTTGAAATGTGTCAGGAAGGAACAATAAAAGAACAGTTGCAAGACTAAGAGCCAGAACAGCCAGCCAGTTAAAGAGACCTTTTGGGTGTCTTGGGAGCATGGCATTTACACGCTGCACACTCAGGTAATGCCTGGAAGCCACCTGGCTGCCTAGACATGGGTGGCTTCAAGACAGTCTAGTGGTATGGCGTTTACATGCTGCACGCTGCTGAAGTGTCTTAAAGCTGCCCTGGGGTTGCGGTGGGGCTGGGAAAGCTGGCTTTTTCTCATCTCAAAAAGGAATGGATCTTTTCCACTGGGTTCAAAGCAGATTGGGGCCACGGTGTTTGTTTGCCATGGCCCTAATGCATTTTTGGCAGGGGCAGCTTCAAGCCACCCCTTCTTCTCGGTCTGTTCTGGCCCTAATTTATATATTTCCAAGACCAACAAGACGGTAGCCGACTAGTGAAATATAAACTAGAGGAACTTGCAAAATAATAAATCACTTAATCAAGGGATAGATAAATTGGCACCCTTATTCTGTACTACCTCCAATAAGAACTAATCAGAATGGCCAATGTTTGAGGATTACGGGTGGCACTGTCCAAAATATCTGGAGGGCATCTAGTTGCCTAGCTTCTTAGGAAATCTCTATCAAGAATCTATTTGGACACAAAGGCCCGGAACAGATGGGCCTTTGCGGCACCCTTGTCACATGCGAGGGTTAGCTGGTGAATGGAGCGCCAACACGCCCGGCAACCCTCGCAAATGATGAGGGCGCTGCAGCTGCGCCGCTTCCAGATGGGGCAGCACAGCTGTGATGTCACTGCACTGGCTCTGGCGCTTTGCGGCGTCACAGTGGTGCCGCAAAAAGGAGCCGCTTCTGGGACTCCTTTTTTGCTCTGCAACAGCACCACGCAAATTGGTTACTGCGGCGCTCCTGTGGAGCAAAGAGAGGCGCCGGGGAGGCGCCTCTTTCTGGCGGTCTGTACCCCACCAAAGTTTCATCAATTCATACAAGAACCATTATACTAAACATGCAGATTGACTCTAGATAATTTTGTAAATTATAAAGTAGCATCTCTATGTGTATAGGTTTTCTTTTTCTTTTAAAAAGATAAATAGCATCTGTGTGTGTAATCACAAACATGACTGTGGTGTGGAATATTTTAAAAAGATCTAATCTCCCACACTACCTCCCACTTCCAGAGTTGCTACTCCACACAACTCTCCATTGTTGTCGCTGTTATTTGCATTTATGGTGACCCCTATGGATAGGAGGCCTCTATAAATACTACACAATGGTATTTCAGCTCAAGTGCAAATGAAATGTGATTGAGTTTCCTGACCCGCCAAACTCTTCAATTTAACAGTAATTATAATATATTAAAAGTAATCTGTGTTGGTGTGTGATGCAAAAGAAGAACTCTCTGCATGTTTGGTGAATCTGCTACAAAGTCAGCCCACTGACAGACTCCTCTTCTCTGGATTCTACATCTTAATTTAGAAATAAATATCTACCTGATTGTTCAGCTGCTTTGTGATGTTTATTTGAATGCACAACTGAAATCTCCTCATAATCTGGGTCCATCTCTTCTATAGTCCTCTTGATTCCTGACATGTTTGGTCTCTTTACTGGAGGAAAGGAAGGAAAACACAACAGACATTAAATTAAAAAACATCTTCAAAGCTTCCCTGTATCTAAGGTCACTTCATAAGAGAACCCTCTGACTGGGAACAAAAGAGTGTCTCAACTATTTTACTAATGCTGAAATTCTATTATAGAGGTGGGCAAATTATAATCTTCCAGATGCAACTGGATTTCAGCTCTTATCATTCTTGACCATTGGTTGTGTTGGCTGACAGAAACTGAGGTTCAACAGCAACATCTGGAGGGCAGCAGGTTGCCCACTCTTGATTTGTTAAGTTATTAAGCTCATCCAAACCTAATTTTGAATTACAATTCCTTTGTGTTAACTGATAAACTCTTTAAAAAATGAAACAAAACAAAAGCTTTAACTCAGGGCCCATACATACACAGGCCAAAATAAAGTTGCTTCGGGTCACTTTGGAGGTATGCTGTTTAAATCACACATGTGACTTAAGAGGCCAGGAGCTGTGCCAAAGCTGTGCTCCAGTCCTTAGGGTTGGAGAGTGGCTTTGGTATGTCTTGTCCTCTTAGGACACATGCATCATTTAAACAGCATACCTCCAAAGTGACCCGAAGCAGTTTTATTTTGGCCTGTTTGTACAGGCTCAGTTTCCAAAAAACTGTGTGCTTGTGGGAGAAAAATACATTGTCATTCAACATAAGCATTAGCAAACCATGTAAAGAACTCACATAAACACATCTATCCATCTACTCCTGTAGTGTTACTGATTATGTTTATATGAGATTCTCTCACCTTCTCCAAGGTACAGCTTCAAACACTTTTTAAAAATCCAGTAAAACCTATTTTGGCTAGAGATCCTGACAGGATCAACAAAGTAAATGTAAAGCAAGTTCCAAATACCAGAGGTTGTGAAGTATCCAAAGACTTACAGGATTAATGCGAACAGGGAAAAAGAGAGGAAGGCCTTGCATTGTTTTAATTCTCCTCCTAACTTTTCACTTTCATACACAGAGGGACAGAGATAGATTATTTCACATTGATGTCAATGACTAGTGGAGAGGGAAGAATTAATCTACAGTGGTCCCTCCACATTTGCTGGGGTAGGGGTAAAGGGCCCCTGTGAATGTGGAAAAAATGCCAATAAAAAAGCACTATTCTTTTACCCAAGGGAACATCTGTCTAAGAATCCCCAGGTCCTCCAGTACAACTCTATGGTTAATATCTGCGTTGATTATAGAATCATGCTGGAGGATCTACAAATGCCCAGAGAAGTGTTTTCTCTAGGAACTTCTAGGTTCTCCAGCACAACTCTATGGTCAACTTCCAGCAGAACTGTGCTGAAGGACTTAGAGATTCCTGGAGGTAACATATTAATCAAAACCACAAACAATCAAATCCACAAAAATTAAAGCTGCAAATGTGGAGGGCCAACTGTATACCAGCGCCAGGTTCAGGACAGACCTAATACTGGTTTGGAATGTGTCTGAGCATAAGGAAGGGTGCAGACAGCATCTCATGCAATACGTACCTCCTTTCCCATTAATTTCATACTGGAGAACCAACCTTGGAGGTTTCCACTACAGCTAGAAGGGGCAACAAAAGTGGGAACATTCCTTTCACTGCTTATTTAACTGATGTAATAAAGTGTTGGTGATGTTTAGGGTAGGGATGTACATATGCACCCTTGTGAAAGTATTACAAACACCCAGTTAAGACTATCATTCTACCTCAGATGTATCGGAGATGCAGTATCTGATTTCCCTCTAATGTCACTGGACCTTGGTTGGAAAGCTTCTCAGTATCTTCAGCCTTTTACCGTGTCTATGTATGTACCTGCAAGTTGCCTGCTGACTTATGGCAACCCCATGAATTTTGTAGGGATTTCTTAGGCAAGGATACTCAAGAGATGATTTTGTCAGTTCCTTCCTCTGAAATACAGCCTACAACACCTGGTATTCATTGGCAGTCTCTCATCCAAGTACTAACCACTGTTGACCCTGCTCAGCTTTCAAGATCAGATGGGATCTGGCACCTTTAGGGTATTTAGGCCCTGTTAAATAAAAACTGCTTTAGACAGTGAAAAGTAGCATTTTATTTCAGCTCAGCTTTCTAGCATATTCGATTGTACAAGATTATCCTAATATTTGCTCCATCTTGAGGGAGAGAAAGGCAGGCTAGCACCACCAGGCCTGCCTGGAAGAAGACAAGCCCTCCCTTCAGCCACCATCTTGAGGGAGAGAGGGGCAGGCCAGCACCACCAGGCCTGCCTGGAAGAAGACAAGCCCTCCCTTCAGCCACCATCTTGAGGGAGAGAGAGGCAGGCCAGCACCACCAGGCCTGCCTGGAAGAAGACAAGCCCTCCCTTCAGCCACCATCTTGAGGGAGAGAGAGGCAGGCCAGCACCACCAGGCCTGCCTGGAAGAAGACAAGCCCTCCCTTCATCCTCCATCTTGAGGGAGAGAGATTGTATTGTATTGTATTGCATTGCATTTTTGTACTGTACACCACTATGATCATTGCGGAATAGCGGTCTATAAATAAAAATTATTATTATTATTATTATTAATGAATGGGAAGCAGCCAGGGAAATTTTCATTATAGAACCAGATTGCCTGTGGCACTCCAAAGCCCCAGTGAAATCAATGGAGTATGTGAAAGACTGGATTGCAAAACATAATTTGCAGTTAAAAGGCCTCTTAACTTGGAATGAGGTTTCAGAGACATAGCCATGTTAGTCTGGAAAAACCAGGATGCAAAGAGATCTTGTAGCATCTTGGAGACTCATTGAAAGAGAAAGGTTGGCACCAACTTCAGCCTACTTCCTCAACTGCATGTTAAGTCTCACAAGTGCCACAAGATCCCTTTGCATACTAATTTTCCAGACTAGCACAGCTATACCTATACCTTCTCTCTTCCACCAAGAGTCAACAAGATCCTTTGGCATCCTAATTTTTCGAAACTAATACAGCTCAAAGCTCAGGCTAACAACTTTTCTTCCAGTGAGTCTCCTAGAACTTACAAGATCCCTTTGCAATATCTGATTTTTCAGGCTAACACTGCTCAAAGTTCTTCTTCCAGTGTCTCCAAGGGGCTGCAGAATCCCTTGTCATCCTGATTTTTCCAAATTAACACTGCTCAAAGCTCCTGCTACCTACTTTCCTCTTACATTTAGGCCTGTTACAGACTGCCAAAATAAAGCTGCTTTCAGGTCTCTTTGGAGGTACGCTGTTTAAAGGAGGCATAGGTCCTAAGAGTCCGGAGGTCGAGCCAAAGCCACACTCCATTCCTAAGCACTGGAGTACAGCTTTGGTGCAGCTTCCAGATTCTTAGGATGCATGCATCATTTAAACAGCATACCTTCAAAGAGACCTGAAGCAGCTTTATTTTGGCAGTCTGTAACAGGCCTTAGTCTCCAAGATCCCTTGGCATCCTGATTTCCCAAACTTAACACTGCTCAAAGCTCAGGCTACCAACTTCTCTTTTCCAGTGAGTCTCCAAGGTGCTATAAAATCCGTTGGCATCCTGATTTTCTAAACTAACACTGCTCAAAGCTCAAGCTACCAACTTTTCCATTTTGTCTCTAAGGGGCTATAAGATCCTTTTGGCATCCTGATTTTTCAAAATAACACTGCTCAAAGCTCATGCTGCCAACTTCCCTCTTCCAGTGAGTCTTCAAGGCAGTGCTATAGTCGTTCCCAAACTGTGATTCTCGGGATGTTTTGAACTTCAACTCCCAGCAGCCTTTTTTTTTTAATATACCGCTATTCCAAAGATCATAGTGGTGTACAGCAAGTAAGCTAATTAGCAAGTAAGCTAATTTGCCCCCAACAGTCTGGGTACTCATTTTAGCCACCTCGGAAGGATGCAAGCCTGAGTCGAGCTTGGGCCCTTTTGCTGGTCTTGAACTCGCAGCCTTGTGGTTTCGAGTGAGTGGCTGCAGTACAGGCATTTAACCACAGGCCAAAATAAAGCTGCTCCAGGTCTCTTTGGAGGTATGCTGTTTAAATGATACACACATTTTAAGAGGCCAGACGCTGCGCCAAAGCTGCACTTCAGTCCAGTCATTTAAACAGTATACCTCCAGATAGTGACCTGAAGCAGCTTTATTTTGGGCCTGTCTGTATGGGCTCTTAGTCAATGGTCAGAGATGCTGGGACATTAAGTCCAAAACACCTGGAAGACCAGAGGGGGAGTCACTGGGCAACAAGATCCCTTGGCCTCCTGATTTCCCCAAAGTAACACTGCTCAAAGCTCAAGCTACCAATTTTTCCATTTAGTCTCCAAGGAGCTATAAGATCCCTTGGCATCCTAATTTCCCAATCTAACATTGCTCAAAGCTCTAGGTACCAATTTTTTTCTTACTTTTAGTCTCCAAGGGGCTACAAGATCCTTTGGCCTCCTGATTTTTCCAAACTAACTCTGCTCAAAGTTCAGGCTACCAACTTCTCTCTTCCATTTAGTCTCCAAAGGGCTACAAGATCCCTTTGCACCCTGATATTTTCAAACCAACACTTCTCAAATCTCAGTCTACCAACTTTTCCACTGAGTCTCCAAGGGGCTACAAGATAAACTAATTCTGCTCAAAGCCCCTACTACCAACTTTTCTCTCACATTTAGTCACGGAGGGGTTACAGGATCCCTGTTGCATCCTGATTTTGCAAACGAACACTGCTCAGAGCTCAGGCAACCAACTTTTCCACTGAGTCTCCAAGGGGCTATAATAAGACCCCTTTGGCATCCTGATCTTTCCCAACCAACTCTGCTCAAAACTCAGGCTCTAAGGGGGCTCCAAGATCCCTCTGCATCTTGCTTTTTCCAAACTAACACTTCCCAGAGCTCCTACTAGCAACTTTTCTCCTCCATTCATCCCCAAGGAGCTCCAAGCTCCCTTGCCACCCTAACAGTGGGTTATTATTGTTATTAGGAGGCTCTGGGTGCAAGGAACGCTGCTGGAGGCTCTGCAGCATCTTGAATGCAGGGGAGGAAGGGAAGAGCCTTCCTGGGGGGCTCCCTGGAGGGCTTCCACCCAAAGAAAGAAAACAAACTTGGGGGCAGCTTGCCTTGAACCCTCCTCCTCTCCTTGCAAAGCCAGACCCCCAACCCTCGATTCCACCCCCTCAAAGTCATGCTCCCTGGAGAGAGGAGAGCTCAAGGAGGCCCCGGGGCTCCCTCTGCCCGACTCACCGGCTGGGCGCACAGAGGAGCCTGGGAAGGCCGCAGGGCAGCCCCTCAGCGCCAACCAAGCCAGGCAGGGAGGGAGGGAGGCAGCAGGAAGCGGCTTTCCCTCAGAGAGGCCGCGCAGCCGCCATGAAAGGCCTCCTCCTCCTCCTCCTTCCTCCTGACTAAGGCCTAGTAGGAGGAGGAGGAGGAGGAGGAGGAAGAGGCGAGGCCGCGCAGGCGGAGACTAGGGAGGAAAGGGCGGCGCTGGGGATACGGGGAGCCGGCCTGGACTGGCCTCCATGGGCCCCACCAAAGGGGGAAGCCCCCAGGCCCCGCCAGAGTGGGGCTGAGAGATGGAGGGGCTGAGGAGAGCGTTTGAAGAGTCCTTGCTCCTTAAGTGCCTCACACTATAGGAATTTGGCCAGGGTCCTCCATTTCCAGAACATGTCCTCCCTGTTTCAGCATTTCACATTATAACACGCCTGGCTTAGTGTGAAAGGGGATCTAGGAGGCCACAGATTTGGACATGAGCCCGCAGCGTGATGCGGCAGCGAAGAAGGCCAATGCGATTCTAGCCTGCGTCAATACAAGTACAGCTGGCCCTCCTTATCTACGGATATTTTTTATCCACGGATTCAAGCAAATATTTTATTAAAAAAGTATAAATTCCAAATAGCAAATCTTGATTTTCCATTTTATATAAGGGGCATCATTTTTGCTTTGCCATTGTTTTTAATGGGACTTGGGCAGCCACAGGTTTTGTTATCCACGGGGGATCCAGGAGCAGAACCCGAGCGGATAACAAGGGCCCGATGTATAGTACCCAAACTGTTCTTTAAGAGATTTTGGACTTCATCTCCCAGAAGCCTCAGCCATGTTGGCCAGTGGTCTGGGATTCTGGGAGCTGAAGTCCAAAATCCCTCAAAGAGCAGTTTCTAGCTAGATTGCCACACTACACTCTTAGAATCATGGAGACCGCAAGGGCCATCCAGTCCAACCCCATTCTGCCATGCAGGAAATCACAATCAAAGCATCCCCATTGACAGATGGCCATCCAGCCTCTGTTTGAAGACCTCCAAGGAAGGAGACTCCACTACACTCCGAGGGAGTTTCTTCCACTGTCGAACAGCCCTTACTCTCAGGAAGTTCCTCCTAATGTTGAGGTGGAATCTCTTTTCCTGTAGTTTGCATCCATTGTTCCGCGTTGTAGTCTCTGGAGCAGCAGAAAACAAGCTTGCTCCCTCCTCAATATGACACCCCTTCAAATATTTAAACAGGGCTATCATATCACCTCTTAACCTTCTCTTCTCCAGGCTAAACATCCCCAGCTCCCTGAGTCGTTCCTCATAGGACATGGTTTCCAGACCCTTCACCATTTTAGTCGCCCTCCTTTGGACACGCTCCAGTTTCTCAATGTCCTTTTTAAATTGTGGGGCCCAGAACTGGACACAATATTCCAGGTGGGGCCTGACCAAAGAAGAATATAGTGGCACTATTACTTCCCTTGATCTAGACACTATACTTCTATTGATGCAGCCTAAAATTGCATTGGCCTTTTTAGCTGCCGCATCGCACTGTTGACTCATGTTCAACTTGTGGTCTACTTGGACACCCAGATCCCTTTCATACGTAGTTTCATTCAGCCAGATGTCCCCCATCCTATATCTGTGTGTTTCATTTTTCTGCCCTAAGTGTCGTACCTTACATTTCTCTGTGTTGAAATTCATTTTGTTAGTTTTGGCCCAGCTTTCTAGTCTATTCAGGTCATTTTGAATCTTGATCCTGTCCTCTGGGGTATTAGCTATTCCTCAATTTACAAATCCCAGGATTCCATGGAGCTGTCATGGCTCCATCCCATGGAATCTTGGGATTTGTAAATTTTTGTGTAACCTGAGTGCTAAGACAGAGAAGGCTAAATATCTCACAAAACTACAAATCCCAGAATTCCATAGTATGGCAGTTAAAGAAGTGTCAAACTGCATTATTTCTGCAAGGCAAATTAGACATTATGTATATTTTTTAAAATATTGATTATCATATCACAGGAAAATCTAGCAAAAACCTTGCTGTTTCAGATTTCATTTATAGTTTTGAGTATAAATGCAGCCAAACTAGAGATGTGTTCACCAAGTATAAAGTAGAGAGATCCAGGATCCTTTGCAGGATGGAGAACAATGTTACAGCTCTGACAAAAATAAATTAAAATCACCCCAGGGATTTGTTATGTTTTGTTTTTTGTTAAGGAGTTATTCTCACTAGCTAGATGAGAAAAACTTGTGTTCATTAATCAAGGAAAATACGGACACCAATTGTAACTGAAAATGCTGTCCTTTAGCCAACTGTTATGTGAACCTCTCAGCCAGTGCTATTTGGTGCATCCATCTGCAGTGAGCTTTCAAGCTGTTTCCTATTTCTAGCCTAGTTGTTATGAACAGATATACTGTAGATAGTATCAAGAATAGCACAACTAGTCCATGTTGTCCTTATTAAATATAGGTGTCCTCTCTTGATCTTGTATCAAGAAGTCCACAGGGCCCAATAGAGCAAATGCTATGGAAACCTCTAAGTAAACAACTTGCTGCAGGCAGTGACATCTGTTTTGGCTGTGGGGCAAGACTGTTCTTCCCATGCAATGTGGGGTGCTATATTTGACATTTGGTGAAAAAGAGATTTTCAGGTCCTTATTTAGTTGAGTGAATGAGCAGTGTTTTACGGTTTTACACTGATAAGTAACTAGAAATAAGGAAGCTACTTTGGCCATGTGGTGGATCTCTGGCTTTGCATTCCTCTCTGTTGAAAACACACTGCAGAAATAATCCAGTTTGAGACTGCCTTAACTGCCCTGGCTCAGTGCTAGGGAATCCTGGGAATTGTAGTTTATCATGGCACCAGAGCTACCTGACAGAAAAGGCTACATGAATTGTCCCCTGGCCATCAGAAGGAAAATCAAATGCCGACCTCTGACTTCACCACAGTTTATTGAATTGTTTTTAAAGTATGTTTTAAATTTCACATTGTTTCATTGTATTTTAAGGGTTGGGTGGGTTGGGGCCTTGGACTGTATATTTTAACCTTGTAAGCCACCCCAACTGCATTGTGTAGAGAGGCAGGATATAAATAATTTTTATTATTATTATTATTATTACATGTCTCACAAAACTACAGTTCCCAGAATTCCCTATCATTGAGCCAGGGCACTTAAAGCAGTCTCCAACTGGATTATTTCTGCAGTGCCTTTTGGACCTCTGACTAGTTAGTCCTGCTTCCAAGCTTGTATGACAGATTAACATGGAAATGCAAGTCCTGTGTGTGAAGAGGGTAATTTCTTTTGGATGGGTGAGGAGGTATGAAGTCTCCAGTTCAAAACCCCTGAGCCAAAAGGGTCTAGTCATGACCTGGGGCCCATTGACAACATACCTTCCCTATTTGGCAGGGATAGTCCTGATTAATCCTCTGTTCTCTCACTTTTCCACCTGTTTTTAAAATGTCCCACTTTCCTTCTCCTCTCCTACTTTCCCCTTTTGTCCTCAGCTTCAGTCTAAGCACATTGAAATTAAAGTGCAAAAGTAGTTTGTGCTCAGTTAACTCAGCGAGCAGAGATGGGGCAAAAGCAAACTGAAACCTATCCTAGCTTAGCTATTCTTCCTCACTAAACTTGCAATCTTGACCACATTCTGATGTTGCTTGGCTATATGTCCACATTTTATCTGTGAAACGTGGGTATGCCACACTACATAATTATAGCATTGTTGTTCCATTTGAAGTACTGTCATGGTTCCATCCATCCATAATATTCTGTATGGTGTTTGCATAACTAGACATTCCTAGAGAGCATTCACCTCTAGCAGATGTTGACCATAGAGATGTGCTGGAGGACCTAGGTTTCTAGAGAGGGATTCTCTCAGGTTTAAAAAATGTTACAGTGTGCCCTTTTTTTTTACACGGGGGATCCGTTCTGGACCCCCCCCCCCCGAAAAAAAAACGTATGCTTGAGCCCCATTGAAAGTAATGGGACTTGTGCATGCGACGGTGGTGCGGCGGTGGGCACGCGCCCCATTCATCTAAATGGGACGTGCTGCCCTGCGTGCTCCCAGCAGCAAATAGTGTGTCTGCGTATAACACAGGCGCACTGTATTTGCAGTTTTCCCACTTTCATGGGGGTCCTGTGTTCCTAACCCTAGTGAATATGGAGTGCCCACTGTAGATGTCGTGTTATTGACTCTTCATAGCTATCTGCCTAGCTGTAGTTAGAAACAGGCCACACTATAAAAAGTGATATGTATCTTCCTCCTGCATCAAAAACTGTTCTCACAGTAGTCTCATAATGACAGAATTTGCTCCTAGGAAATGACATCTTCCCTGCAAATGTGTTATCATTTTGCGCATTGTATCTATGCAGCACTGATAAAATTGTGTGTAATGAGAGCCTTTGTGGCTGAATAGCGGGGTATAAATAAATAAATAAATAAAATAAAATAATCTCAGTCTATATGGTTACATGCATGTTATATCAATTAAACCTGAATTCCCAAGAAGTGAAAAGAATGCAAAGCAAAATGATACAAATTAGCGACATTTATTATGAATTTGGATTTTTTTGGGCAGAGATTACACGAAGAATAGATTTGTTTAAAAACATACAGGCTCTATTCTTTGGATTAATTATACAAAATGAGCTACAATCACATGCTTTTCACCCTCACTTAAATACTGCTACATACCATACACAGTAGCTTTAAGCAAATCAATGATCATCAAAACAAATCACACATACTCATAAATACATACATGTTAAAATATTGAGTGGTACACTTGAATACAAGCTGATTAAATGGTCTTAAGTAGGGCAGTATGTTCATAAAGCACATTAATAAAAACAATATAATACTTAAGCTATTCCAAGTACTGTCCCTAGTTCAAATCTCTGAATTATAAGTGGAATTTTTTACCTGGTGGGTTTCATTTGAGGTTAGCTGCCGTATTTTCTGTTGTAATGAAATATTTTTTTAACTGGATGAAATGTTTTTTTAACTAGATGAAAAAGCAACGTTGACCTATTTGAGTGCTTTTAATTATTCAGAACATTCTTATGAGGGCACGTTTCATATCAGGATCTCATTTAAAATAAATCAAGCCTACCCTTCTGAATCTAATTTGTGGTTTTGTAAAACTAGCATTTGAATGGGGCTTAAAAGTCAGTTGACATTGTAAAACCAAATGCTAGACTTTTCAAGGAGGCACTTTCCTCACATTTTTGGTGTTCTTTTAAAGACCTAGGTTGCAATTATTTCCCAAACGATCTGTTTAGAAAAATGGAAGTAGTGACAGAAATTTGGCTTATTTCAAGTGAAAATCCATGTCATTTCTGTATCTAAAGCTGTAAAATAGATATGCCAGTTTCTTTACCATTGTTCCATATAGCTGGGAGTATGGATTTATGATCTGGAGGGAAAATGTTTAAAAAGCAAGAAATGTTGATGGATAGGTAAGATATCTTTTATGAGATACTGTGAATCTAAACTTGACCAACTGTTTTTTCACAGTGGGAAACTGTAGATTTGATGAGTCTACTATACAGTAGTTGGAAATAACTGAACGTTGCTTTCAGTATCAATCTTCTTTTTCAGGCTTAATATAACAACCCCTTTCTCAAAGTTTTGTTTTATAAAAATCACAACTTTAACTAGGATTCCACTCACAACTATGACAAACTAAGTGCATTTACAGAATAGGCACAATTCATAGGCATGAAGCTCAGGAGTAACTGTAAAAACATAGATATAGCACAAAAACACAGAACTTCTTCAGGTCATAGTTAATTGCTATTTTACTTAACAATGATTACACTAATTATTGTATTAATACAAAAGTAAGAGATATATTTAACTGATAATGGTCCTCATTCACAGGAGCTTTTTGTTTGGTAAATTGAGAGGAACTAGTGAAACAAATCCTTTTAAATAATTTGTCTTGGAATATAGGTTACTTATTTTTAACTTCCCTTGGTATCAGTGGATTACTACTCATTTGATTTCATCTAGAAAAAGATGTATGTAATTCCTGAGTGTATTATTTCACCATGTATAGTATTATTCTATCATTATTCCTCTGCCAATTTTGTCACCTGGTTTTAGCATTTTACTTCTGCATATCATGAGTCAAAATATTAGTGCAATTGTGCTGAGCAAGAAAAAAATAGGAAATCTATTATCTCCCCAGGAATTAGCTGTGTTCCCAGGATCCCTGATTAAGGAGGTAGAACCTGCAGTCTTAATGAGGCTACAAAAGTAAATTGGTATTGAGATATTTGAATTTCACATATGAGTATGGTGTAACTATCACTAGACTGTGGAACATCTTGTTTTGTGTTCACAGTTGGATGACAATCAGGATGAAAGTTAAGGCACATTCAGTACTGGATGGAGATCAAGGCAACAGATATTATTACATAAAGGCTGTACTTCCATACATGCTCATGTGAGAAGTCCAACTTTGCTCCTGGGGATTTTTTTCTAAACAAACATGCATATTATCAGATTGCCACAAATTAATCTGTGTGGTAGCATAGAAGATCACATGATGCAGGCATACCCTCCACTGCCCCTGAAAACCAATCTGGAAGTGACCATAAGTCACTTCCATGGTTCTTGTGGGGAGCAGGGCTTAAATAATGTGCCACTCCTGGAGGCCTCCAAGAAGAGCAATTAATCCTTTCTGGCTCCCTCCATTTTTAAAATATCAGAACAGAGGCTTTTGGGATCTGCCCCATTTTCCACCCCTGCAATAAAACAATTAGAAACCAGCTGAACAATGTCAGACTTAAAAGTTGGATATGGAATAATACACCCAGCTTTCTTCTCTTGGGAATTGGGAAGGATTGGGTTGTGTAAGCATAATAATCAATGTCCTATGAAAAGTCATAATATTCAGAATATAATCTTTAAAACACAGTAAACTAAGGCTCAGGAAACTGACATGTAAAACAGTTTACTATGGCAGGTGGACTGTACTGTTGTAACTAATTTTAACTCCTGTGTCTAGCAGACTCAGTTACAGGCAGCCCTTCACATCCATGGGAGTTCTGTTCCCGACTCTCCTGTGGATGCCAAAAACCACAGGTAACCAGAATGGAGAAAATTTACATTGGAGATTTAAGTGTACTCAGGTTTACTCTGATCCCACCTCCAGAACCTTATAATTGCTGATATACCTGTGGCTTTAATATCAACTCTATCAGTACATTTGATGGTGAAATGAAATTCATGTCAGCTCATGCTAAAATGAAAAATTCTTAAAAGTGAAGAAAGGTTCATTCTTCTCTCCTTTACCTTTTCATACTTTACAATTTACAGTTTATAATTTATAGTAATAAATCATATAACGCAGACCTGTAACTACTTGCTAAATTTAAGAGACAGATGTATATTAAATATTTTCTTTCTTTGATGGAACAAGCAACAGTAAAATGGATATTAATTTCTTGGTATATTGGTCCAAAGGGTTATTTTTCATTAGGAATTAAAAAAAACAACCTGTGGTCATTTAAATGAAGCCATCTGAAGGTGCATCTACACTGTAGAAATAATGCTGTTTGACACCGCTTTACCTGCCATGACTCTGTACAGAATCCTGGGATTTGTAGCTTTGGGAGGTACCAGCACTTTGGCAGGGAAGACTAAAGACCTTATAAAATTACAAATCCCAAGATTCCATAGGGTGGAGCTATACTTAAAGTGGTGTCAAACTGTATTATTTCTACAGTGTAGATGCAGCCTGAGAGTGACAAATAACAATACAGAAGCTATAAGAATACGTGACTGAAATAAGAGAATGAATTCTGTCTTAAATCAAAATGTATGGGTCACACATAAGATTTGTAGTGGGCAATTGTGACACCTGCATCTGAGGGCAGAAGGCATGAAGTCACAATTGCCCACTACAAATCTTGTAAGCACTTGAGGGATAACCAAGAAGTCTTAAGATTTGGTTTAGAAATAATATTCAGAGCAACCCTATGACATTATTAGAGTAATACCAAAGCCCATTTGTTTTATTAAATGAATATCCCTACATACACAGGGTATATTTGAAAACAGTGCTCACTGACAAGTGTCAATTGTGTTATTAATGTATTCTGAATTAACAAGTCTGTTCTTCCTGCAATACACTAATGCCAAGATCCAGTGGTGTACTTCTGTATCCATCATCAGCAAGACTAAAGCTTTCCCCCCTCTTATTCCTGCAGCTTGCTCTGCCACAAAAACCTGCTCCAGCCCTTTGGAACATACTTTTCGGGTAGAGAGAGATGCAAGATGAAGAGGGAATCACAAATTCTGGGGGAAGCTGCAGTGGAAGCATAATAGTGAATCCTAGCCGAAACCCCCTTATTCAAATAAATTCAACTAATGAAAGAACCTTGAAAAGTGAATTTTGCAATTCAAGCCATGTCTTCTTAGATCATTTATATAGAAATCATGGTTATGAATTATCTTTAAAAGTAAAGTTAACATTACTTACCACAAAAAAGATATGAAAATACAAAGACATCTGTAAAACCAGGCATGAATATTTACAAAGTACTGCTTCACATCCCAAAACTAAGATTATGATTATAGATAATACAGAGTGAACATGATCCAATCAGTCATATAAACTATCCTTATTTTCAGACCAAAACATGTCAAGTATCATTGAACCGAAATAAGAAATATTTAAATTATTTTGAATGCATTTTTGAATGCATTTTTACATATTAAGAAGCAGAATGTTTTTCTTTCCAGATGCCACTATGGAAAAAGTGCTTTCCTTCTCCATTTCAGTTTGTAACATGCCACTGATCTCTTTGAATCTCTCCTCTTTTTAGAGTTTGAAGGACTTTTCATTATATCTGTGAATAGTCACACAGCCATGGTATGAGACTGGTCTGGGCATAGCTGCTACTCCAGTGATGATGCTGGTTGCAGGGTCATAACAAAGAATAGTATCTGTGGCCTCTCCATTTTCTCGTCTCCCACCAAGGATATAGATTTTGCCATTACACACAGACATGCCACAGTTTTCCTGTTCAAAATATATTAAGAAATAAGTGGTAATGAAAACATAAAACCCTAATTGTCATTGCTGGGAGTGATGCTTACCTTTGAAAGAGCTACACAATACTAAAGTAAAATCTGACATAGACATTTCTTCAGTATGGGGTTGGCTTATATTTCCATGCTGATATACTTTTGCATATTTTGTGCAGTTTAGATTATTGAAAATATTTTTACCTTTAAGGAGTCTGAATGTTTGAGTTCTACTGGGTATTCATTATTTCTGGAGGATACCATCAAGTACTAGTATCAACCCAGAAACATAATTTCTGTAAACTCTTAAGGGAGCACCAGTATAATAACTTTGTGGCATTTAGTTATTCCTGTTCCATAGTAGAATTGATATGGCTGTTTCTGACCTCTGTAATCCATGGGGGAAAGGCTAGGTAACTGCAGTCATCACCCCGGATTCGCTGATTTTCCGCTCGCTGTGTTGAATTTCTGTGGACGGGAAGCCTCCTGGGACAAAATGGTGTACACACCTAGGGCATGCACACAATGGGGCTCCAATATTTTTGGTTTTTCTGATTCACCGGTGTGTGTGTGTGTGTGTGTGGTTTTTTGTGTGTGTGTCCGGAATGGACCCCTGCGAATCGGAAGGGACAACTATACTAATCATGAGATATATGTAACAGAACACAAATACAGTATATAAGACAATAAGAACTGAGATACTGTACTAAATTAGGAAATGCACATGACATTAGATGAGAAAAGATGCCAGAACACTGGAATCTGAACGTTTTCTCATTAGGTTACAATGGGGCAGGCATTCTGAGGCCCTCAAGATTTTGAGGAATTACAATTCCTATGCCTGAACATATGCCTGATGTGCTCTAAGACCCATTTATTTCTCCTTTTAGCAGGCCACAGTATCCACAGAACTTTCCTCCAGCATCACATTTCAAATGAGCTGATCTTTCTCTATCAGCCTTCTTCACTGTCCAGCTTTCACAGCCATACGTAGCAATTGGAAATACAATGGCATGGACAATGCTGACTTTGGTATCCAATAATGTATCTTTATAACTTAAGGATCTTGTCCAGTTCCTCCATAGCTGCCCTTTCAAGTCCTAGTCTTCTGATTTTTTGACTGCAGTCTCCATTCTAATTAATGACTGAACGAAGGTAGGGAAAATTCTGAACTATTTAAATGTCTTTTGTCTAAAGTTATGTAAGTCAGTTGTCATTATTTTTGTTTTCTTAATGTTCAACTGTAAACCTGCCTTTGCACTTTCTTCCTTGAGTTTCTTCAGTAGTTGTTCCATGTCTTTTTCATTTTCTGCAAGCAGTATGGTGTCATCTGCAAATCCTGATGTTCCTTCCTCGTTCTCATGTTTTTTCCTCCAAATCTAATCCAGCTTTCTGTATGAAAATTGGGTGATAAAATGCAGCCTTGCCTGATCCCTTGCCTATTGGAAACCATTCTTTTCCTCCATATTCTGTCCTAACAGTGGTCTATTATCCTGAATACAGGTTATTAGGATAATGAAACATTGTGGTACACCCATTTCTTTTAAGGCAACCCATACTTTTTCATGATCTACAAAATCCAAGACTTTGCTATAAAGCACAGGCTGATTTTCCTCTGAAATACTTTGATGCATTCCATTATCCAATGTATGTTTGCAATATGATCCCTACTGCATCTTCTTCTTTTGAACCCAATTTGGACATCTGCCATTTCTTCACTCCATATACAGTAAAAACCTTTATCGTAGAATTTTGAGGATTGCTTTGTTTGCATGGGAAATTAATGCAATAGTTCAGTGGTCACTGCAATTCCTGGTGTCCCCTTTTAGGGAATCCAAATATATACTGAGTGTTTCCAAGTTGTAGGCCATTATTTTATTTTCCATATTTCCTGACATATTTTAATAGTAATTTGAGTGGATTCTGCTTCTGTTGCTTGATACAGCTCTATTGCTTTGCCATCTATTTCTGGTGATATATATTTCCCAAGTGTTTTGAGTTCAGCTTCTATTTCACTTTCTAAGATTGTGCATATAGAGAAACAGAACAGTTTGCCATTGGCAAGAGGGTCAAATTAGGTTGCATTTATCACCCTATCTATTTAAATTATACATTAAACATATACAGAAAGTTGGATTAGACTTGGAGAATGGGGGGATGAAAACTGGAGGACGGAACATCAGGATTTGCAGATAACACCAACTAGCAGGAAAAAAAAGAGCAAAGACTGTTGAAAAATGTCAAAGATGAAAGTGCTAAGGCAGGTTATAATTTTATTTATTTTTGCAGGCTTAACTGTATATATAAAATTCAATAAAACCTCCTTTTCACTGCCTACGCTTCTTTTCTGGCCATTATTATTATTGGCTTCATTTCATCATCATCATCATCATCATCATCATCATTGAAAATAATTTTGTTGTACAGAGGAGAGGGGTGTTAAAAAGAAATCAAATATACTAGATGTACCACTGTTATGTAGCCTAGAGCTGGTGGCAATTGCTGCCCAGTTGCATAGTTTCCACACCTTGAAAACAGAAAGGTTACAAAACAAAGAAAATGCCACACAAAATAGATAATTAAAAAATGAATAAAACAGAGGAACGCAAAGGCGTCTGGGGAATTTAGCAGCTTTTGGAAATACATTAGTAAAAGATCAATACTAGCTGAACAGATAGCACAAAGACCTAAAGATATCTCTGGCATGATTCTAACTCATCAGATGCCACCGTTAACACTTATAAATGCATATCATACTTCAGGCATTATGGTTTTTATCAGTCCAGGATTCAGGAACAGTAACATTAAGCTGTTCTACCCTTTCTTAGAAGTATAGGTAGTGTTTGGAAAGTCATCTAATGAATATTTTCTGGAACACCAGAGGCAGTTAGATTATGAAGTATTTTAAGAAATAATCTGAGCCTAGGCGCAAAGAAATATCTTGACCCTTAAAGGTAGTGAAACCAGACTAGTAAAGTTACCAATAAATTCCATGCCACAATCCAGTTGCAGAAGCCTGTACTTTTCCCTGTTCATTTCCAGTGATTTCAAAAAGCAATAAGCTAAGCTCCCAGTTTTATTTGGTTTGGGTTTGATAGTGCTAGTAGTTTGTTTGGTTTAAACACTTTGTTAAGTATTTTGATTGTAAAGTAGCCTGACGAAAAGAAGGCACAAAATAAAAATACCTTCAATAAATAAGTAAATCAATAATCTAGAAATGCAGTGATATGCTATAATAAATAGCTGGTGTGGTCAGCTTTTAGGGGTTGGGGCACTGTATACATACCTTGGGACTCAGGGAGGCCTTTCAAACCCTTAGCCCATTGATTTCCTCCCATTTTTGGGGGGGGGGGGTAATTTTATTTTTCAACCAAAAAATGCCAACAAACAGTGGTAGCATTTTGTCAGTTGAAAGTGTTATAGAATATTATTTCTAATGAATGAACATTTAAAGAACATGGAATTCTTTGCAGCCTTCATAGATGGGAGTTTACACAGTTTATTAGAAGTCACTTCATACTACAGCATTTTTACTAGTTCTTTCTTGTTTACCTGTCTGCTGAATGTATTCTGCACATGCATCCAATAGTCTTCAACTGGATCATAGCAATATATTGCCTTTGTAAGCCCTCCAGCAACATAAATGAGATTGTTTAGTGATACAGCTGTTATACATCTCTTGGCAATTGGGATTGTTGCACGGAGCAGCCAAGAATTACTATCAGGATCATATGACTGAACCTGTAAAAGAAGAAAAATATTCAATTCTAACACCTGCTTTAGTCTAAGAAAAACAGTGGTTGTAGATTCAATTTCTTACACTAATTCATCAATATCTACAAACAGTTGGACAAATTAAAGGTTATCAACTTTGTACTACTGATTACTGAAGAATGTGTTCTTTTCTTCTGGCCAATTCATATACAGTGACAGTGTTTAAGGACAAGAGCATTTGAGCCTCATGAGAAATAGACCTAGATTATCCCTGAGTTTATGGAGTCTGAGAAGCATTTATTCAATTTTTATTAACTTCAGCTTCTCATATTAACTGAACCCAACAAACTTGGTAATCTTAACTGTGGTTTGACTGAAGCTATATGTTATAGTTGCCTTGTTTTAAGAAACTATAGGCAACATTAACCACTATTTGGTATTTAGAAGACATGCTAAAGTGCAGTTAAGTTCCTTCTTCCCTTCTTGTGGCTATGTTCAACATAGAAGAGGAGGAAGAATATGTGACTTCAAGGGAACCTCATCTCATTGCCATGATAAAACAATGGTTTATTATGAAGTCTGATGCAGCCTTTGATTTAGATCAAAGAAATACAGAGAGTAGAATATTAACAGTAAAACCAATACTTTTTCTATGATTATAATCATCATTCCTTCAACTAGCAAAATCCTGTTGCTTCATACCGATTATGCTGCAGGCATGATGAGCCCAAACTCAAACAAATTGAAAATTCTCTTTTGGATGAGCATCTTTCCACATAAAAAGGACAGCAAATCTGTTTCATATTAATCCTGTCCTATTATAGCAAGCAAGAAGAACAACTCATTTGAGGATACCCACCTTCACTGTAGGAAAATGGAACGTTGGACTTACCTGAGAGACGTCCCTTTACAGCAGAGAAGGTACGAGCATCCTGACTTCGGGTGGCTCCGCCCACTGGCTCCTGGTAGGCAGGTAGGAAACAAAGAACAAAAGGAATGACCGGGGCCCTGGCCCCCTCGCCCTTGCGGGCGGAGCTACCCAGGAACCCCAGTCGATTTTAAGCCGAGAAACATAGTATAAATGTGGTCTTGAAAAACTCAAAACCGCCCACCCGCGCCAGTAGGCAGAGCAGGGTGGGGAGGATGCTCGTACCTTCTCTGCTGTAAAGGGACTTCTCTCAGGTAAGTCCAACGTTCCATTTAGCAGCAGAGAAGGGGCCGAGCATCCTGACTTCGGGATTTAGAAAAGCAGACCAGATACTAGGGAGGGCTGGCTGGCGCGGAGGGCGGATCCGATACCACCTGTTGTAACACCCTCCGGCCAAAGGCCGCCTCTGCCGATTGGAAGAGAGAGAGAGAGAGAGAGAAAGGGAGCCAGGCGGGTCCGGGGAGCGGCGAGCTGAGAAAAATCTGGAACTGGATGAGAAAACGTCCTACCAGGTGCGAGGCAGGAAGAAGACTGGGGTTCCTGGGTAGCTCCGCCCGCAAGGGCGAGGGGGCCAGGGCCCCGGTCATTCCTTTTGTTCTTTGTTTCCTACCTGCCTACCAGGAGCCAGTGGGCGGAGCCACCCGAAGTCAGGATGCTCGGCCCCTTCTCTGCTGCTAAAAGAGTGTGATGGCATGTGTACAGCTTTCACTGTACTCACTGACTAGTGGTACTTGGTTAGCTGTAGTCTCTAGGTAACAGCATCAGGTTCAGTGTATTTCTTCCCATCTGCCTGTCTGAGCTTGGAGCTTCTGGCTCTGCAAAATTTTGTTGCAGGTCCCTGCTTGTTTCTTCTTTCCCCCCCAGAATTTTTTAATTAGTATCCATTAATTACATAAGATTCTAAGTCGCTGCCTTGTTTATCTAGTATCCTTAGATTTCATAAGCACACTTAAATAATGTTACAGACATACGTGTTTCGGAAAGAGACCTCGCCCGCCCACCCTCAAAATATCCCACATGAGAGTCACTAGTTTATAGGCACCACCTGAGAGAAGAGGAGAACGGGTGTTTCAATTGATCCAGCACAGAACAGTTTTGCTGTCACCAGTTTAAGCACCCCCAATTCAACCAACCAACGTCGGCCTTCTCAGGCCTGATGTGACCAATGCCAGCCCATGTTCTTAAACCTATGATGCTTCTTGACAACGTATGTAAATTTACAGTATACAATTTGGATTCACCATGCATGAATACTTTGTGTGTAACATTTAATAAGCTCAATCTACATCCAGAATAATTTACATGAAAGGACAATATTTATTTTAAACAGAGCTCAATGGGGAATCATGGTATCTGAGTGCATCCAGAGGGGGAGGGAGAAAGGTGGGTCAGACGTGAATTCTGTCAACGGCACTCCCACACTTTTACTGTTTGATCTACACTGCCCATGACCACATAGGGCACTGTCTTGTGGAAATCCAATGAGGTAACAAAGTGTTTGTGCACATTAAGAGTCTTCATGCATCTTTTGTTCTTGTAGTCCCAGACACGCAATGTCTTTCATCAGCACAGCTGAAAATAAATTTCCCCCCAGAATGGAAGAGGACACCAAGTACCCAGTTATCATGGCCCACAAGTCATAAGGCACATGCCAGTACTAATGTCCCACAACTTAATGGTCTTGTCTCTAGATCCAGAAAGCAGGAAAGGCCCAGGCTAGCCACTCTTTAGTCTCAGATCCTGTAGCTTGCAATATTGTGGAGTAGGAGCTCTCAGGAGCCCAGGAGATGCACTCTACCACATGCTCATGCTCTCTAAGTTCAGCTTTGCATTCCTTTGTTGCTACCACCCAGACAAGCACTGTTTGGTCATTGGAACAGCTGGCAATCAGTGTGCCATCCTGGTTATGCCGTACCATGTGGACCCATTCTCTATGTCCCGAGAAAGTCTTCACACAGTAGCCTGTTTGAACTTCCCACATTTTGATGGTTTTATCCCTTGAGACGGAGGCTATATAATCCCCATTGGGCATGATGGCTACAGAAGAAACATCATGATCATGACCATGCATGGTTCTGATACATTCGAAGCCTTGGAAATCCCATCATTTAATAGTCATATCTGCAGTGCAGGAGGCCAACAGCTTGCCACTGTAACTGAAGGAAATATCCTGCACAGAGTCTGTGTGGCCCTTCAGGGTTTGTTCAAAATCGCCTGTCTCATAATCCCATACCTTTATTGTGGCATCCTCTGAAGCAGAGACCATAACACTGAAAACTGGATGAAAAATTACTCTTGTGACAGGACTCCAGTGCCCACTCAATGCATACTTTTCTGGAGGACGAGGGATCCACTCTTTAGGGCCTCGCTTCTGGTCAAGAGATCCAATTTATGTAAATTCTTCCTTAGCTTCATTTAGTTTGGATTCTAATTCCATAACCTTCTTCTGTAATCTTATAACTGATGTCCATTTCCCCCCAAGAGTCCAGCATACTTTTTATCTAACTCTTCATTCACATCAAACTCTGCTTCCTTTTTAAAAACAGAGTGATGGTGAACCTTTTAGAGGCCGAGTGCCCAAACTGCAACCCCAAACCCATTTGTTTATTGCAAAGTGCCATGTCCCTCTGGCTTTCTAGTAACAAACTCTAGCAAACTCTGTGCTGAGGTGACAGCACATGTGCCCACAGAGTGGGCTCTGAGTGCCACCTCTGGCACAAGTGCCATAGGTTCGCCATCACTGCATTAGAACAAAGATAATCTGCTATCCGTGACAGCACCATTGCGGCTGTGATGTTAGATTAACGTCACTCTGCTGTCTCTCCGTCAAGCAGCTCTGGGACTCTGAGATCCACAATTTGGTTTGCCACCAAGTGGCTCCAACCAAAGGACAACCCTTCTCCAGAAGTAAACTCTCAAGGAAAAGACTAGATGCATTCAACAAGGATTCATTCCATTAGTGCTGCTGCTGCTGCTGCTGCTGCTTGGAGGCCACTCCCATTCACCGGTTGTGGAGGTGGTTTCTGGGCCTTTTGGAGGGAAAGAAGTGGGGCCTGAGGAGGAGAAATGAGGAGCCAAAGGCTAAAGAGAGGCCCCAGAAAGAAGATGGAGGCAGAGGAAGGGTGGAGCCCAGCAGGGCGGCAGAGGAAGAGACAGCACACATCTTCTCCTTCTGGGGCTTCTCCTTCAATGGAGGCCTGCTCTTCTCAGGAAGGAAGGAAAGCAGGAGGACGACGAAGAGGAGAAGGGAGCGAGCAGTAGCCGTTGCCTCAGGGCCCAGTCCAAGCACCCCTTCCTGTTTCTTCTAAAATTTAATAGCGCTAAGCTATTTGTCTAACTGTAAAAATAGAGCCATACACAGACAATGCTCTGCACGCTTGAAGGATATGCATCTGCTTAAGAAAATTTAATAGAAGAAAATAGAAAGAATCGACATGCAGACAGCCAGAAAGAACAATGTAGACAGCCAGAAAGGATTCAATAGATTTCAGGAACCATAGAAAGCTGGCAGTGTCATGTGGGGGTAGGGAAATAGACTCTTCAATTACCAAACAGCTTATACGATACTAGAGATGGGGATCAGTTAGTGAAATGCACACTATATGGACAGGTTTCATGGGTGTGTGCATGTAACCCCCCCCCTCGTTTCCTAAACTCCAGGACTGCCCACCCACTAACAGCAATGGAATCAGCCTTTCACCTCAGTTCTTCAGAATTATATACCACAGCAAGGAATAGTTTGAGAAGGGTAAAAATGAAGAAATAAACATTATCCTGCCCCCAACATTTGAAAAACCCTCATAAGGCTGCTATTTTATGCTGCCTGCACACTGAATAAGGGCCATTCTGCAATATTTTACTGGGGGTCCCCACTTGTTTTTAAACAATTACTGAGTTTTAAATACACATACAATTAATTTAATATGATTACTCAACCTTATCAGAGCATGTGTTATCATCAGGGCCTCCACCAATCACAAACAGTTTGCCTACACAGCTGGTAACGGCTGGAGAACTCACTGCTTCTTTAAGAGAAGCTACCTCTGTCCATCGATTGGAAAATGAGTCATAACATTCTACACTGCTCAGTCGATTTTGCCCATCATATCCTCCAACTACATATACCTATAAAAGTAAAGAGAAAATGTTAAATACTTCCTTATCCCTTGCTTATTTTAAAGAACTTAAGTGTGAAATTATTCAAAGCCTTAGCATTTTAATTAGTGACCTGATGGGTTTTTTGAAAACAGATATGTAATCTAGGACCAAACAATTTTCAATTTAAGAAAAGAGAGTTATATTTACAAATTTCCCTGCATCGAAAAACATGGAAACAAAGTTAATTAGGCTTCTACCCTAAATTCCACATTGTTTGCAAAATGAATGTGATATATAGTCTCAAATGGTTGCTTATAACTGAGAGACCATGTGTCCTATGGAAGTTCCCCTAACTAACTTGGCAATGGGTAGAAATGGGCAAATTATGAATTTTGGTTACATCAAATTTTTCCTTTTCTTAATGGCAAAGTTAATTTCAATCCCATTTTAACCAGCAACCTATACGATGATGATGATTAGGAATGTAATGTGAAATTCAGACCAAAATCCAGCCGCTCTGATAGCCTTTAGGGCTGAAGGGTGGGGTATAAATAACATAAATAAATAAATAAATCATCTGTTAAAGGAACAAACAAATATTGTTGAAAAATGAAAACACAACCCTGTTTCCGAATTTTGTTATTTCATTTGGGTCATTTCTAAGAGAAGAAGTATTGCTAATAACAAAGCTCTCTTACTTTACCAAGGAGGACAGCCATTTTATGACGCCATCTCCCTTTATTTAGAGAGGCAACTCTGATCCAAATGTTAAGCTGAGAATTATAAATCCACACATCACGGCTATTGATTCTTCCACCTTATAAAAAAAAAAAAGACATCAATTTTGCCAAAATTAAACAAGGGATGCATTTCATTGTACTCAATATTAGAAAAATATCCTATTCTGATGCATATACATTTATAAAAATAAAATCTGCAGTAATCATACTTGTTTATAAAAATATACAGTGGGCCCTTGCCTTACGCAGGGGATCCGTTCCGGACCCCCCTGCATAAGGCGAATTCCACCTATGTTCAACGCAGGGCAGTGCAGGAGCATGCGGGGCGCCATGGGTGCGCGCCCCATTCATTTGAATGGAACACACCAACCTGCGTGCTCCCTGCGGCTTGAACACATATGCTCAAGTTTGCGTAGAGCGCGCCCGCGTATAACGTAGACGCACTGTATATGCTTCTAAGAATTGTTGGCTATGGAACAAAGAAAACAATACTCTTTTATCCAATCCCACCCACCAACACACACACACCACTGGAATAGTTTATACAATATAATATAGGATGTTGGAGCCATTTGTTCAGCATCAAATGGGGAACTTGTATATTCTTTGTAAAAAGGTTCATTTCATACAGATTTGGAATTTTCAAATATAATAAGGAAACTGTACATGTTAACTGGATACTTTGAAAGTTATCCAATAGACACCTCTCCATTGACTGGATGGCCCTTGCAGTCTCTTCCAACTCTATGATTCTATGATTCTTTACAATGCTTTTGTGTGTAATGCAATTTTTATTTACCTGAAACAAGAATATCATTCCTCAAAGCACAAACTGCATATTCAGACTTTGTAAATTCTGGCAGTTTAGCCAAAGATTTCCATTCGCCTGTCATGGGGTCATAGCACTCTGTATATGGCAAATTAAAACCACCAACACGTTCACAGCCTCCAACAACAACAATCACTTCAGAATAGCCAGTTGATCTGGAAATAGAAAAACAAAGATTCTCTTTGTTGAAAGACATACCTAAGTATATAAAAGTTACAATGTTTGAAAGCTGGCTAAACAAATTGATTCAAGAAAACATGAAAGAAGCAACCATTCAAACGTATATTCAATTTACTAAATTATGTAGGAAAAAAATTAGTCTCAAAACATTTAGTATTTCAAAAAAGTAATCCAAGTTTACAGACCACTGTCATGAGACCAAGAAAAGTACATATAATCTATAAGAACAAAGAACTCTGACTCATGGACATATATTAAAGAAAGATGTGCTTAAGTTCCATTTCTAGGGAAGTAACCATGTTAGTCTATAGCACAAGAAAAACAAAGAATCTTGAGTAAATTTCAAGAGTAATATATGAAACCAAAAGAACTTAATTGTGTGTAACCTTTCCTAGACTCCTTAATTAACATCTTTTGCCTCTGGGCACTCTTATAATTTCAATATACATGACTTTCAATAAGGAAAAAAAGGCTACACTTTTAAAAAGATGATGCAATTTTTAAATTAAACAGATTAACTAGCCAGATGACTAACAATAGGCTGAAAGATATACATTATCCAAACAATTCCTCTCCAAATGCTTCTGAAAAAGTAGACTTAGGTCTGTAAAAGCTTCTTCCAATTTGTCTCAAAGGTGCTACAAGATCCCTCTACATGCTCCTTCCAGTAGTTAGCCCTCCATATATATGGATTCTTTATCCATGGATTCCACCATCCAGTTTGAAATTATTAAAAAATATATAAATTACAAAACTCAAACTTTGCTGTGTACCACTTTATATAAGGGACATCATTTTACTGTGCCATTGTATTTTATGGGACCTGAACATCCATAGATTTTGGTATCCATGTGAGGTCCTGGAAACAAACCCCAGAGGATACCAAAGGCAGACTGTGCACAACAGAAAAATAATCAGCTAAGCCAACTCACCTCCGTGGCCTAGTTCTTGGTGACATCATTTCATTTCCAAGTACATGGTACCTTCTTGCTTCATGCAGCAGTTGATAACATTCAGGGGAGTTTTGGATCAACTGGTCTACTTCTACTGTCTGAACAAAGTAGTTTGGGTGTAGTAAAGGTAGCCTGACATGGGTGAGAAGTTCCTGTAGCACTGAGCGTCTGAGATCAACAGCCCGGTAAACCCAGCGCATGACTGCTTCAAAAACCATCTCCTCTTTACTGATCACCAGTTCATCACTGCAAATGTAATCAATAAGCTCATCCTTTCCAAGCTCAAGGAATTCTTCATGCTGGGCCACATCTTCAAAATTTTGCAGTGCAAAATTTCTACATTTGGTAAACAGTGTTTTCAAAGAATGCGTATCAGCAAAACGCTGGATTCCTAGGCAGTTGCAAGGATCCAGCTGCTCTTCCAGGAATTTAGCACATGCATCACGCAAAACGCTTATCTGAAAGAGACTTGATGTTTCAAAGAGATATTGCACATTCTCTGTTGTGATTTTTACTTTGCCTGTATACACGTATTGTAAAAAGCAATCCATAGCTTCTGCAAAAATTCCATTGATTTCTACCAGCATTTCCCGGCTTTCTCTGTGATCATTGCAAAACATAGCTCTGAAATAACTGCTGCAGGCAGAAAGGACAGCTCGATGACAGGGAAATTCTCTACCTTCAACACAGATTATTACATCTGTGAACAAGCGACTGTCACGAAATTCATTGAAAATCTGAAGTATGCTTTCAGCATGGGATGATCCAGAAGAGAAATCAAAGAACTCATGGCCAGACAAGGACTTTGGGTCCATTTCAAAAACTTTACGCTTCGTTACTGGGGATTCCTGGGCCCGACCATCCCCTCTGTTCAATCTGCGACCCAGTATTAGTACCATTGTTACATCAGTTGTTTATAATATCATGGAGAAATATTGAAGATTGTCTCCTTTTGGTTGCTAAATGTAAAAATAATATTTAAAAAATAAGTTGACTATAAACACCACCATTATACTTGGACAGTAGCTAGCCTTGGTTCTCTAAACATCAGTATCCAAGATATTAAATAACACCATTGAGCAACACACATCATACAGACAATTTAGCCCCAAATGTCATACAGTCAAAAGGGACAATTTACAAAACATATAACACCAGCGAAATGCATGATTCACAAAGGACCTTTCTGTCACAACATAAAAGACCTTCAAGGTAATGTACAGTGCGCCCGCGTCATACGTGAGCACGCTATATGCCATTTTGAGCATACACTGAAAGCTGCGCGGGAGCGCGTGGGGCGCCAGGGGCGGAGCATCCCATTGTGACTAATGGGGTGTGCACCCGTTGTGTGCGTGCGCCACTGCGCCGCCACATGCACAAGCCCCATCCAGTTAAATGGTGCTTGAGCATGCGCAGTATTGGCTTTATGAGGGGGAGTCCAGAACGGATCCCCCGCGTAAAGCAAGGGCAGACTGTATTGACCAAAGGCTCACTCTTAAAGAACACTCATACTTTAACTTTAAACTTTAATGCATGTAATTTTAATATTAAATAGGTTTAAAATAAGTTGAATACGTTCTTACTCTTCTTCCCCTGCATGAATTCTTGATCATTTTTGCCTGATAAAGAAGGTAGCAAGCTTTGAAAGGCAGTGTAATTTCTCTTGTGACTTATGGTTGGCCTAATAAATGTACAGTGGTACCCCGGGTTACGAATTTAATTCGTTCCGCGGCGCCGTTCGTAACCCGAAAGATTTCGCAACCCGAAACTGCTAGCACTGGAAAGCCGCGGCTTTTAAATTTCGTGCCAAAAAGCGCCGAAACACACCAAAAAAAATTTCGTAACCCGAAAAATCTTTCGTTACCCGGAACAGTTTTTTCCAAGCTAACTTTTTCGTACCCCGGAAATTTCGTAACGCGATCAATTCGTATCCCGGGGTACCACTGTATCACTAAAGGAATCTGGATTTTGTTTAATGGCCAATACAGCTCCCCCTTAATATTTTAACTGCTGGGGTTAATGTTAGCTTTGTGTTATTTAGTGCTAGTATTCTGGGCATGTATGCGAGCAAGACAGAAATGCCTCTTTTCCATTGGAGAGGAGCACTACCACCTACGTCACATCTGCTCTTGCAGCTACTGAAATGACCATAAGGGTCTCCACTGATATAGATCGATGGCTGGTGGTGTCCCCAGTAAGGATAGGTCTAAGGTAGCTTGGGTTCCATTGTATTCAAAAGAACTATGTTTCCCAGGAGGTCCCAGGATCAAGGCTCTTACTTATGCCACTCCAGTAATGTCTCCTTCACAGAAACCAATGAGTGTGAGACAAAAAACAGTCTCTGAGATCATGTGAAGGATTTTTGACCAATAAGCTTTTACATGTGAAGTGGAGGTGAGCCTTACCTATGCAATTAGCTATGTGTCTGCAACTTTAATTTAAACCCCCATAACTTCAGACAACATAAAAGTGAAAGACAACAGTAGCCAACAAAACCCTGGAAGTTCAGCTTTCCTGGGCTGATTAGATGGAGGGCAATAAAGAAAATAATAAATTCTCCCTCAGCTCTGCCCTGTGCACTCCATCAATGCAAATTACCAGAGACGTCCATACTCATATTCCAGTGCTTTCTAAACATATCTAGATATTGAAATGGAAGTTCTCTTCTCAGTTCAAAACCATTGAAGCATAACTTGAATATGGCAATGGCCTCTGAAATGGAAACAATATGCATATATTAGTTCTGCATGCGTTACTCCCTCTCAATTCAAGAAATTCAACTGAATGAATATGCCAGGTGTGTTTGCAATAAGAAAACACTGTGAATCCTGGGTAGCAACTTTTGAGAATGAGAGAAATTCCTCTCAGAAAAATGGGTCAGTGGGTCAGAGAATTAGTATGAATGAACCCCTGCAAGAGTAAGCCTGTGAAAGAAAAAGAGCAAGAGAAATACTGTTACTGAGTGTGTGGAGAACAAGTGGACGTGTGAAAGTGCTGGGGGTGGGCAGATAAATGGGGCCTCCTAGAAGCTGATTCCACAGGGCCCCTAAATCCTCCGCCACTCCCAAGGCCTCCAATGCTTGCCCAAAGGCATCTTTGATCCCTCCCCCTCTCCTTGGGCCCTATCCAGCCCCCACTCCACCTGTATTACTGGACCAGAGGAGTAGCTTGTCACACACCTCCACCTATGAGCAGGAGTGCCCAGCTGGCTGGCCTGTAGGGTGGAGGTGACATTGTAGAGCAGTGGCGAGCCCAGGAACACACTCTGTTCCAGTGGCTTGCAGGAAGTGGTGCACTTACTCCTCTCCTCCTCAGATGGCTGGTCCAAAGTGCTATTCATTTTGGAGTGGAGCCACCAAGGCCATTTATCCTCTGTACCCAAGGGCCAGAGCCAGGTGACAGCAGTGACCTCTGCTGCTGCCAGGGGCAGTGGCAGATACTGGCTCTCCTTAGGCCACCGTAGGCTGAACTGCATTGAGTGGGAGTGCAGGCTCATGCTGCAGCAATAACCGAGAACTGCATTAATATATGTATAGTGTCTAGATCAAGGGAAGTACTGTATTTTCTGGTGTATAAGACAACTTTTTAACCCAGGAAAATCTTCTCAAAAGTCCGGGGTCATCTTATACGCTGGGTGTCATCTTATAGGGCAGGTGCTGAAACGTACGAGCCAGACTGGAGAATCTGCAGTTGCCGTATATGATGGGGGGAGCTCAAAAACGGCCATGGCCACATCCCCACAATATGCGGCGACCATATGAAAGCAGCAAGGGCGGCGCTGTACAAATACGGTAGAAGAAAATCCATTCACCAGGATTCGTGGAAAGAAGTGACTTAATGTGGTCCCGATGATGAGGTGAGGGGGGTGTAAGTGAAGGGCGGAGCAAGCTGCAGGCATTTGGGACACCTGGGGTATGGAAAAAAGAGCCATGTTTGCGCTACCGCTCTGATAGTCTTGGAGACAGGGAGGGCTGGGCAGGCATGGAGAGGTTTTGTATACAACAAGTTTTCCTGCCAAGTACCTGCATGTCATAAGCATTTGAATTAAAAGTACCATATTGAAATCAAATCTGATGGTTTTTTAAATTTTTATTTGGTGTGCGTTGGAAGAGGGGTAGTCTTATACGGCGAGTATATCCCAAACTCTGTATTTTAACTGGAAAAGTTGGGGGTCGTTTTATAAGCCCAGTTGTCTTATATGCAGGAAAATATGGGTAATAGTGTTATCCTATTCTGCTTTGGTCAAGCCTCACCTGGAATACTGTATCCAGTTCTGAGCACCACAATTCAAACAGGATGTTGACAAGTTGGAGCGTGTCCAGAGGAGGGCCACCAAATTAGTGAAGGGTATGGAAACCTTGTCCTATGAAGAAAGGCTTAGGGAGCTGGGTATGTTTAACTGGGTATGGAGACGAGACAGTTAAGAGGTGATATGATAGCCCTGTTTAAGTATTTGAAGGGGTGTCGTACTGAGGATGGAGCAAGCTTGTTTTCCGCTGCTCCAGAGACTAGAACACAGAGCAATGGATGCAAGCTACAGTAAAAGAGATTCCACCTCAACATTAGGAATAATGTTGTTCGAAAGTGAAACACACTCCCTTGGAGAGTGATGGAGTCTCTTTCTTTGGAGGTTTTCAAGTGGAGGCTGGATGACCATCTGTCAGGGATGCTTTGATTGTGAGTTCCTGCATGACAGAATGGGGTTGGACTGGATGGCCCTTGTGGTCTCTTCCAGCTCTATGATTCTATGAAATGGAATAGTCATGGGACAGGTGGGGTGGGAGAGAAGAAGTGGGAACTCAGAATGGGCCCCAACAATGGCTATGATTCAGTGAACTTCCCCACTCTCTTCTTCCTCTCTCTGGCAGAGGTAGCTGCTCCAAGCACACTTTTTGTCTCTAGGAAAGAAGAAGTTTGGGAAATGGAGGAGGAACCAGGCCCTCCAAGTCTCATGCTCTCACCTACAGTTTGAGAACCACTGTCTTAAACACTGCTAGTTTGTAGTGGCATCACTAGGATTGGCGTCACCTGGTGCGGTAACTCATGGTGCCACCCCATCCATGTTGACCTCCTTCCATACCATACTATACCAAATCCGTAATAATAATTTTTACACTAGTGTTACTCATAAATTGTAATTCCTATATTCACTGAATGTAATGGCAATAGTTGTGACATAAACAACTAGCAAAATTAAAATTATGTCTTTAAATTACAATATCATAAGCATGACCTAAATGTCTTTACATATACTATAGTTTCATGTGGTTAACGTGAAGATTTGGCACAATCTAATATTTTAAATAGAATTTTAAAAGAACAAAATTTGATTTTAAAAAAATTAAATTTTTAAAAAACATTTTGAAATTTAAAACAAAAATCCTGCGGCCTTTCCTTTCTCCTCCCACTGAGCTTTACTCTATTCAAACTATCTCTTAAAGCATTTTAAAGGGAAGCAGGCAAATGCCACAGCCTGTTTCTGCCAAAAACACAGATGTTTGATGAGCAGGGGTGTCACACTCACCCTTAGTGTGTTATCTCATGCCGTCTGCACCCCCTGTACACCACTGCCAGTTTGGAAGCTTTAGCATGGAGTCCCATTTGCTCTGAAAATGCAAATTTGCAGTTCAGAGGTATTCCTTGAACTGCCCCTCCTCTTGTGATGGACAGGTAGTGGAAGTAGCCACTTGGTATATGAGCCTTTTGTATCCTCACTGCTGGAGCGCTGAAAGGCACCTTATCCAAATCTGCCCCTGAATAGTCTGGGAATCCCAGCTGGTCCAGAATGTTGCTGCTACCCTTTCATCCTGAATCCAGCAGGCCAGACTATATATATTATGTTAGTTGTTTTCCAGTTTTTCTAGTTGTTAATTTGCTTCCAGATTCAATGTAAAGTGCTTGTTTTGATCTTGTAATCCTGAGGAGCCCGCAATCAGGGCATCTCACACACCATTTCCTCCCATATGAACTTTACACCTGAGACGCTTCCCTTTGTTGTTCCAAAAAAGCACATGCAACAAATAGGTATGAAAGACATGGTCCTTTTTATTCTAGCATCTAGCCTCCTTTTTACTCTAGCATCTAGCACTACAATACACTCCCACCAGGTTCAAACTATGTCCCTACTGTTCCCTGCTTTGAGGAGTGCTTGAAAACCATCTTGTTCCAGAGCATTCTAAGAACAGGGTTACTTTTAAATGTGTTCCTCCCACCCTCCACTGGTGCACGTAACTTATACTGGCTGTTCAACTGTATTTTACTCTATGAATACGTTTTATTCTGCTTCTAAGCTACCAGGGATATACTTCATTGCAGCTGGAGGAGTATGGCAGCTAAAAAGTGGCTTATCTAGAGCCACCTGAGTTCATAGTTGAGAAGATATTTTCTCCAATTCACTTTGTTTACATCTACTGTAGTTCTCTATAAAAACAGTTTAGATAACTTACTTTGTAACAGCAACCCAATGTAGACAACACTATTATAGCTTCTAGGTAATCAGAATTATCTTGTAATGATTAACTTGAGACTGGATTAGAAGGCAGAAAAAAAATTACTTCCTTGAGGACTGCACCTGCCTAACTATGGCGCGTTACAGACAGCTCAGAAGGGGCAGTCTTGCGCCGCCGCTGGTTGCTGCGTCCGGGAACCACAGCATCCAAACCGTGCGGTTCCCGGACGCAGCAACGAAGGAGTGCAAAAATCGTGCTCCTTCCTCGGCCCCGGAAGAGACGCCGCGAGGCGCTAGTCGTGCACTCGCAGCGTCACTTCTGGCGTGCGGACGCAGAGAGTCCGCTACGTCACAATGGTGGCGGCCGTGTGGAACGGCCGCTGCCATTTTGACGTACAGTGGACCCTTGTTATACGCTGGGGTTTGGTTCCAAGATCCCCCGTGTATAACAAAATCCGTGTATGCTCAAGTCCCATTAAATACAATGAAATAGCAAAATGATGTCCCTTATAAAAAATGGAATATCAAGGTAAATTTATACTTTGCTGGAACATTTTCAAACCGTGTATGCTTGAATCCATGTATAAAAAATCCGTGTATAAGAAGGGCCGACTGTAATTACACGCAAGGGGCAAGGCACGTCAGGAAGTGCCACCCCTCGCGCATAATGACGGCGCCTCATGGGCCCGTCTGTAACGCGCCTATATTTCCCAACATTCACCTCATATTGCCTTCCCATTAATGTACTCTGCCCCATGCATCCTTGGGTCTCATTATTCCTTGCTTTGAAACCCAGATCCACTGACAAAGGCCCAAAACACAAAGCGGAAATAATCCAGTTTGAGACCACTTTAACTGCCCTGGCTCAGTACTAGAGAATCCTAGGAACTGTAGTTGATTGTGGCCTCAGAGCTCTCTGACAGGGAAGGAGAAATGTCTCACAAAACTACTGTTCCCAGAATTCCCTAGCACTGAGTCAGAACAGTTAAAACAGTCTGAAACTGGATTATTTCTGCAATGTGTTTTAGACCTGTATTTTATAAGGCATCCATGCAACTCTAGTATTCATTGGTGGTCTCCCATCCAAGTATTAACCAGAGCTGAATCCACAGGCATTCAGACATATGGCAAAAAGGTGCTTGAGGACATTTTCCTCTGTTGTTGCTGTGTGCCCTTAAGTCATTTCTGACTTATGGTGACCCTGTCATGGGAATTTCTTAGCAAGATTTATTCAGAGGTGGGTTTCCTGTGCTTTCTTCTGAGGCTGGGGAAAGTGTCACACAGTAGTTTCCATGCCTGAGCGAGGATTTGAACTCTGTTCTCAAAGCACCAGACCACACTGAGTCCGACTCAGATTATCCTCTATCCTTTGCAAACTATCTTGTGGCCACATGTTTTCGTTCGGTTGTGTGAACAGAAATTTCCCTCTCTCTGGCTCTCTTCTGAGATTTTACTGTATCCTACTGCAGGGGAGAAGAAACCCCAGAAGCTTTCAAGCAGACCCGCTTCAAGATTATTGCAGCAAAAGGGTCTTTAGGAGACCCAGGCCTGTTGTCGTGTGCTTTCAAGTCATTTCTGACTTAGGGTGACCCTAAGGCATGGGGATTCCCTGCCAAGATTTGTTCAGATGAGGTTTGCCCTTGCCTTCCCCTGAGAGTGTGTGACTTGCCCAAGGCCACCCAGTGGGTTTCATGGCTGAGTGGGAATTCGAACCCGTCTCCAGAGTCATAGTCCAAGGCTCAAACCACTGGAGGAAAAGCATTCATTTGCCCATGAGACACTGAAGAGCTGAATTTAAAATGTCGCATGAGCAGTGATTAGATGTCCTCTTTTCCCAGGACATATCCTACATTTCAGCCTCTTATCCAGGAGGAATTCTGAAACGTCCTCCATTTTGAGCATGGATTTATATTTCTATGAGCGTTTTTAGTTTTTATTTGGTCACGTCCTCCATTTCCAACCTTCTGTCCTGGAGGAATTCTCAAATGCCTTCCATTTTAAGCATGAATGTGTATTTCTATGAGTGTTTCTTTTTTTAATGTAGTCATGTTTTCTTGGATGCCCTACACTTTGCAGTGCCATGTCCTCCTTTTTACTTAGGGCACCTAACTACGTGTGAGACAAAAGAACTGTTCATGGATAGTGAAGACCGCGGCTGAAAGCAACGGAACGGGGCCAACGGTGCTACTCTGAGGCGCCTGAGGCAAAATAACCGCCTCCTTGGCCCTCTTGAACTCAACTCCCGAAGGAGCGTCGGAAGGAAGAGACCGTTACACAACTGGCCTCCGTTCGAACCTGAAGAGCCACGCGCATGCGCACATGCCCCCTTCTTCGCACACATCCTCCACTTCACCTTCACCCCGAACAGTCTTGGACACAAGCCACGCCCATTTTCAATTTTCGTCCAATTAGAGCACTCGACTCCTCAAAAGCCCCCCCCTGGCTGATGTTTGGATCCAATCCTCGCCTTTTTCCCCACCCCCTCCTTCCACTTGTCAAGAGGGAGAAGGGAAGAAACTATAACAAGCAGCGTGGGGGGGAGAGGGTGGAAAAGTGAGACGTTCCTGTCTAGAAATACACTCCTCTCCCCCCCAAACGTCTTTTGTGGTTCACTCCAGTCCATATACCCAACAGCTGTCGTTTCCTTTTCCTCACAAAAGGCTCGAGAGTGTTAACTGTTTCTACTGTACTGTCCCCCCCAAAAAAAGTAGTCTGGTCCAACTGAACCAACAAGAGCCAATCTAGCCATTTGGAAGCGACCAACTTTGGGGGGGGGGGGGAGGAGACAGAGAAAAGAAATCGCAGCTTAAGGGCCAGTCTTCGCCACTAGCGAGGCAGTGAGGGAGGGAGCCATGGCTCCATCTGTGGCTGCATCCACACTGGGGAAATAGCCCGGTTTGGCACCGCTTTAACTGCCTCCCTGGCTGAAGGCTATGAAAATCCACAAAATGGATCCCTCTTCAGAGAATAAAATCCACAAATCAGGGATACCTCTCCAAATAACACCCCAAATCCACAAAAGAAGGATCCCTCTTCATATTAACATTCAAAACCCACAAAACTGATCCTTCAAAATATACCCCAAATCCACAAAACAGGGATCCCTTTATTGGCCCCACGAAAGAACCCTCGCATCGTGTCTTTTGCGCATTTTGGTGGCCGAATAAAGGGATCCCTGTTTTTGTGGATGTTGTTGCACTTTGCTCTAGGGCGCTCCATAGGTTTCCCTGAAGGGAGTCTCTATCTAACGTCGGGATCTGCATTTCTCTTTGTCGGGACTCGTCCTCCTTCAGGTTCTCTGGCCAGTGTCCATGAAAACCCAGGATTTCCGTGTCCTTAAAGGCTCTCCTTGCCTCCCTCCCTCCCTCCCTCGCCACGCACATTGTTTTTCCACCTTTTGATGAACTAACCCCGCTTCCTCCCTCGAGGCACCAACAAGGGAAGCCACAACAAAGGAGCATGATGTCCAAAGAATCATGTGTGTGTGTGTGTTGTCTGGCTTTTTGCTATGGAATTCTGGGAGCTGGAGTTAGTTGTTCAGATTCTGAGCCAAGCATCCATCTGAACCTTGCAGATTTTAGGACCAAAACAAGAGTGGCAGATTTCGCAGCCCAGAAAAAAAGCAGGGCAGGATTATTATTAACAACAACAACAACGACAACACTATTTGCAAACTTTGTTTAAACGCGTTTCACAAAGAAGGATCCCTGCCACTCTTATTTATTCTTATTCACTGCAACAAAAAGGCAGGATTCGAACTCAGCACTCTCCGGTTGTTTTGGCCCTCCTGGATGCCCGCTTCCGAGAGGAAAACAAAGGCTGCTGTGGCTCACCCCACCCCAAATATAGATATATATAAACCAGTACGTGTTTATTACCTGGCGGAGTGGCTTTCTTCCCCGCAGAGGAGAACCAGAAGACAGCCCTCCGTCTTCTCTTTTGCTCCTTTCCTTTCCTCTCCGTTTCAAGTTCCAGCTCAACTCAAAACAAAGGAGACCCCGAAACATGTGACCTCCCAGAGCCAAAACACATGACGTCACGCCCAGGCCGGCCAATCAGAGGAGGGCCGGCTGCAAAGACCCCTGGGAGATGTAGTTCGCAGGGATGGTGTGCCTTGGAGGCGCCGTGTGCAGCCATACGTGTCCGTTTTAGTCAACGCAGGGCGACCAGAGGTCCTCCTTTTCCAGGACAGGTCCTACGTTTCAACCTTCTGTCCAGGAGGAATACGGAAATGTCCTCCATTTTGAGCATGGCCAAGAAGCATGGGCTTACATTTATATCAGTGTTTATAGCTCAGGGCGACCAGGCATGTCCTCCTTTTCCAGGACACGTCCTCCATTTCAACCTTCTGTCTGGAATCTGGAAAAGTCCTCCATTTTGAGCATGGGGAAGAAGCATGGGTTTGCATTTATAGCAGTGTTTGTGGCTCTTCCTTTTCCAGGGCATGTCCTGCAAAAGTCTGCCTTCCCCAGAGCTTCTAATCTTTGAAAGCTTTAGTCCACTCCAGAATTGGAGGATTTGTCCCTTTTTGTAAGAAACTGATACACTCTTCCCAGTCCCTCCAGATCCACGGATTCAAACACCCATGGCTTGGAAATATTTTACAAATATATCAGTTCCAAAATGGAAACCTGGACTTGGCCATTTTATACAAGGGACACCATTTTACTTTGACATTGCATTGAATGGGGCTTGAGCATCCACAGATTTTGGTATCCACAGGGGTCCACTTGTACTCCTTTTTTGTCCATTCTCACCAAGGCACCTTTTGGGAGGAGAAATCGCAATTTGAATGACGTAGGATTTACTAACTTGTGCTTTACTAGCTGGGAAGAGTCTTGTCTATGCCAGTCTCTTTGTCAAAGGTGCAACAATATCTGTGTGACAAAATGCATCCTAACCCCCCCCCCCCACAATACTACAGCTAGTGAAAATCCAAGACAGCATGTGTTCCCAGCAGCTGCATCATAGTGTGTTATGAGCTATCATGTGGCTTCTTCCAATCATGTGGAAAGTTTGTGCATCAGCAGAAGGTATTCGCAAATCTAACAAGCAAAGGTATGGAAAATCTCCATGCAATTCTGAGGATCTGTGTGGCAAGCTACCTTAGGTTTTATTGCTTAGGAGAGTGTTACATCACAGAGGTTTTTGGCCCCAAGACGTAATAAAAATGACTCAGCCATTGAAATCACTGCAGTGTAGAGCCTAACAGATCTATTATTTTCCTGCTGATGTTAATCAAGGATGCATAAAATCCATTGTGTTACATTGACTTTTACCTGGTTGGCAAATAGAGCTTGAAAATAGGCTTTGAGGACTAAAGCTTTCAGAAGTCCAAAGCAAGCATGGCTCACATGGTAATATTCACCTAAAGACTGTGGGAGTTGTAATCCTAAAAGCAACTTCCCCAGACACTACTGGCAACTGATCTACATCCTGTCTTTTGAGTCTTAGGTCCGTCTAGACCAAGGGTAGGCAACCTGCGGCCCGCGGGCCGGATGCGGCCCGGCGAGGCCTTGGGACCGGCCCCAGCCCGGTCCTGCCGCCGATTGCCGCCGGGGCCTTTGGGGGGGCAATTGTCTATAGAAGCCTCAGAAACATGCATTTATCTTAACATTTTTTTAAAAATCAGCAAATTTTTTCATGTGACCTCCATTTTTTTTAAAAAAAGTGTCTTCCATTTGAAAATTTTGTCCTACATTTGTCCTGGTTTATTTATATAGTTAATTTTTTAAAAAAATTATTTAATTATTTATTTTTTGGCTTCGGCCCCCCAGTTGTCTGAGGGACAGCAACCCGGCCCCCCGGCTCAAAAAGGTTGCCTACCCCTGGTCTAGACATAAGGTGCTTCTTCCAAATAACATTTCTATCCTGTTGTGGCCCTACCTCAGACATAGAATTATCTGATGATGACATCTTTTGGTAACACTGTCATGTTTTCCCATGGCAGCTTCTCTTTTTTCATGCTGGGAAAAAAATTTATAAGGAGAAGAAGATGAAACAGGTGCACAATGCCTTTTGACTGGTAGGAAGCCACCAACCAGAAGCACCTAGAAGTAGGTGTGATATTGTTCTGCTTTCCCTTTGTTGTTGCTGCTGGGTGCCTTCAAGTTCTTTCCGACTTATGGTGACCTTAAGATGAATCTATGATAGGGTTTTCTTGGCAAGACTTGTTCAGAGGGGGGTTGCAATTGCCAACCCCTGAGGCTGAGAGAGTGTGACTTGCCCATGGTCACCCAGGGGGTTTCATGGCTGAGCTGGGATTTGAACTCTGATTTCCAGAGTCACAGTTCAGTGCTCAAACCAGTGCAACTGGCTCACCTGCTTTGCCTAGTGACTGCTTATACTTTTTATAGAGAAGACTGTCATTTCACAATGAGGAAACTTTGAACTAAATCCAGTTGTTCGTCCTAACTTGAGTAGATTTAATGGGTCTACTTTAGTTGTGTCTAACAATTGCTTAGCTCTTTGCATCTGTAACAGTTACATTTAAGAAACCACTTATACCATAATTAGCGTATCTTTCACATACCATAATTGCTGTATCAGCATGAAGTTAAATTGTGGAATGAAGATTGGTTTGTGTGGTGGTATGTTGTTTTAAACTTCCAAGGTAGTAGCTATGGTAGTCTGTTGCAACAAGTACAACAGTAACAAAAACAATAAAATCTTGCAGCACTTTAAAAAGACTAACTCTGGTTCTCAAACTCTTTACCCTTGTGATTTCCACCACCACCCCATACATCTACATGCGGACACCGTTGCACTATTCAATGTAGTACATGAATAAAACATTTTGTTTGTTTAGTGTGCATATTTACACTTGCACATTCTGTATATTCATATTTGAAAATTTTATAAGGAAATAACATTGTTCAAATTAGAACAGTTTTATTTAAGTAAATTCAATATTTAACTCAACACATGTATAAATTTTAACAATACAAAAATTTGGGAAGGATGGATCAGGGCATCCCACCCCACAGATTGAGAACCACTCGACTAATTAGTTTTATTTGGTACAATTTTGTGACTACAACAACCTATTTCATTACATTCAACTTTATGAAGTAGGCTGCAGTCCATGAACATTTATGATAAATAATAATCTCTTAGTCCTTAAAGGCCCACAAAATTATTTTTTGATTTATACAAAAGTGCGATCCACTTTGGTTAACTCAGATTGGGCCTGTATCTCACTCTTAACCACACTGTATACTGTGTATATATCTATTTTTCATGAAACAGATATAATTGGTATAGATATTGAAAAGAATATGACTGATATCTACAGAATGATGTCTGGTAAAGAACAATCTCTCTCAGTGGTAAGACAATTGTCATCTATTGCCATGTAAACACTGAAATACAAGATTGAATTTCACTGTATGCATAGAAAAGTGCTCAGGCTGGTTGCTGAAAGGGCTTAATATGATTTACAAATGCCTTTAACATGTTGGTCAAGTATATCTAAATAAACATCAACCATATGACACTGCAGAAACTGTGCAGTTTTAACATTTCTCCTTGAAATGTTCTCATATTCAAGGATGACTGAACAGTCTTCTTTAGATGCGCTCAAACTGCCTGAAGATTGCATAAAAACAGCAACAACAACTCAACTGCCTTTCTTTGTATTAACAGGATGAGAAAGTGCAAGGCTTCCTGTTATGTGTGTGTGACAGCTGTAGATAAGTGGGGAGGCCCAAACAGGAAATCTGCCTTACTTCTGCAGCGTGACTTGTCTGAAGCTCAGGAACCATCTTAGATTGAAGTATCAATGGCATGATGTGCTGCTGCTGATCAAAACATGGGAGACATGGTAAAGACGAACCTCGAGGAGGAACCTCTGTTACCTCTGGAAAACGAGTGTTCCAAGACCATGGGAGAACTTGTGGAGGTCTCCATCAATGAAAGGCTTAAATTTGATGACACAGGCCTGTCCATGGTCCTACAGAATGGCTTGGAGAACCTCCGACTAGAAAACTCTCTCACAGATGTAACCTTGTGTGTGGGCAGCATGAATTTCTCATGTCACCGTGTGGTCCTTGCAGCAGCAAGCAATTACTTTAGGTAAGAGAAGGGTTTAAAATGAAGCACATGTTTATTGGGGTCTTCAAGGGAAAGCCATTAGATTTGGGTGAGAAATTATTCAAACACTTGCTTATACCCTGACTGTATTCTATACACTTCCCAAAGGATATCTGTGTTTTTGGTAACATATTTGGGGTAGCTGTCTTGGCCATATAGTAAAGTGCAGTAACATCCAAAATCCACAAAACAGTCATGCCTTTATTTGGCCAACCAAAATACATCAGGTATTTTGTGCATTTTGGTTGGTCAGATAAAGGTATTGCTGTCTTTTGTAGTTTGGATGTTATTGTACCATGTTTCGGTAGTCAGAAGAAGATTGTAACCAAATCTTATGGCTATTTTAACTTCCATGTTTCCAGGGGTACAGGAAAATAAATCATGAGAATGTTAGGCAGCTTTTCCTTTTACAAGTGGAATAATCTATGATATTTCTGCTTTCTAAGAGCTTCTGAATGGAAGACAGTACATTACAAAAGCAGGTGGAAATTAAGAAATGGGATGTGTTTAGTCTCCTATCTTTGTGAGGACCCATGGGGAAAAATGATCAGAGAAACGAAAGAGTAATCTTTTCTGGACATATTGGGGTACTGCTGTAGTGTTTGTGAAGTTGATGAGGAAACATTGGAAATGAAACGTGCTAAAATGTATCAGGCATCACTTTCATGGGTAAGTTGCTCCTGTGATCTGCATCAAATGCATCTACAGATGTTCATACTGTCATATACTTTGGTTATGAAAACAAGTGCTTTGTTAAATAGACATACATCTTTCCACACTATTGGCCCTTGTGGTCTCTTCCAACTCTATGATTCTATGATGCTCTGCTTTTTTGATTAATTGTCTTATAGCCTCTTTCATCTACCTGTTGAGGCTGGGCAGTAACCTGTCAGAGAGGCCATAGCTGCAGATTCCTGAACTGAAGAAGAGGTTAACTAGATGATCTCCCAACTAGTTTTCAACATAACTATTTTATGATTTTAATATGTTAAAATAACATTCTATTATTTTAACATTTTAAAATCTAGAAAGATGATATTCTAGTTTCTATCTTTAAAAAAGCATACAGAGTAGACATGCCCTTTCTGGACCGTGAGAGGAAGCAAACCTAAGACATGGTGAGAAACATTTTTTATTATTGTATTAATTATTGATCCAGCCTGGCTCGATATTAATTATTGACCCAGCATGGTGTAGTGGTTTGAGTGTTGGACTACCGTCTGGAAACCAGGGTTCAAATCCTGCTTAGCCATGGAAACCCATTGGGTGACCTGAAACAAGTTGCATTCATTCAGCCTCAGAGGAAGGCAAAGGAAAAACCCCTCCGAACAAGAAAACTCCATGATAGGGTCACGGTAAGTCGGAAATTACTTGAAGGCACACAGCAACAATTAATTAATTGTCAGAAAAGTTATAAATATCCCAGGCAGTGAAAATTATTCTAATATGTGTATTGTCTTTGGAATATTTTACCAGCTATAAATGAAAGAATGTAAAGTCTTCTGATACCAGCAGTTACCCAGTTAAGTCTAGATGTGAACCTGCGTTGCAAGCTTTCAGAACAGTGAAATATATGTTTTTGGTATTTGATTTCACATGTAACATGATGCAATGTTAGGCATCTAGCAGTGTCCTTATATTTCTTCTGATTGTAACCCATGGGGGGGGGGGTGGTAAGATTAGGAACTAGTAGTTACAAAAGAACTTCATCAGCTTTCAAAACGAATGGACAAAACCTATATTTTTATTGACAGGGTCATTTGATAAAAAAAGAAAAGAAAAGAAAACAGCACATATATTTGTTTGAATTGTCTCTTGCTTTTCTTTCAAAACTGGGACCTGAGCTGACTTACAATTAAAGGGAATAAACAAAATTAAACCATAAAATGCAAAAGCATTAAAAAAAACAATTTAAAAGCACACCAATAACAGAAAATATAGCACCCATCCAGTTAAATGCCCCGTCTGGAGTAAACAAGCTCAATCACGAGGTTTGCTTGAACACAGAGGTATTTGCCTGCTAGTACTGGCAGAAAAACAAGGTTTCTTAAACAGGTAGATCCAGAGCCTGGGGCCAGCCACTGAGAAAGCCTTTTTGACTAGACATGCTTCAGAAGGTATTGCCTCTCAGCCTTCCACTGGGAGAAATGCTCCTCCCAGAGATCTCCAAAGTGCCTTTTGTGGGAGGATACTCACATACTATATTTCAGATATCCCAGTCATGTAGGACTTTATAGGCACTTTTAATTATGCCCCCAAATTGATGGTAACCAGTGAAGCTGACATACCAAGGGAATTGTACACTCCTGCAACTAGCCCCATGGAACAGTATAGGTACAGCATTTTATCAACAGCAAAGTCACAGATATCATCATTTTTGGCACAAGACTGCCTTTTGTATTTGTAGTGTTTACAAATATAATTCACATCTTTCAGTCTTGTCCACTGTCTTCTTTCTAGTTCCTCTCGTTGTGGGTGTGAGTCAAAAATACTTTGCTTTCAGTCTTGTGCATACTTAACTTGGAGTATCTGTGACTGAATTAATCGGGTATTATGTCCAAGTAAATGTGGACACAATCAAGATCTGAATAAGATTTACGATGGTGTAGCCATGTGTCCTTACCTCTTTTTTCTCCATGCTGATTTTCACCTTTTTGTTGCAAGTACCTGTTCGCAACCAATTCTTCAATACTACATAAAATACTCTATCAATAATTCTTTTAATATGTTCATTTGATTTGTATAACTTTTCTGAAATCCAGAAAGAAGATTTGTGGAGATTTAAACAGTTAGAACGGAAAAGAAATATGAATGGCTTGTTGCAATGCATTTTTTTTGTTCCTTAGAAGTACTTGGAAAGTGGGTTTTTTGTTTGTTTGTTTGCTTGATTTTAAGCCACAGAAATTGGTATTCATCACCAGATTTTTTTTTTTTTTTGCAATTCAGAAAGAGCAAATTGCAGTCCTAAAGGTCTGAACATTTTTATATTTAATAAAGAAAAATTGTATAAATTTAGAATTCTTTAGAAATTTTCACAAATTTCTCATTGGAAAATGGTCAGCCTAATATTACATAGTATGGGAGACAAGATGGATCCTTTCAGCAATGCATAAGTGAGTGGTGGGAATCATGTAGTCCTCCAAATCTTGTTGGACTGCAGGTTCCAGGAGCCCTAGGCAGCAAGGCCAATGCTGAGGAATGCTAATAGATAAGTCTGACAACATCTGGAGAACTACGTGATTCCCACCCCTGCCATAAGTCAGTGATTCAAAGTAGGGCAGCAGATTGCTGGGAATGCCTTCTGAGAGGAACTTTCCAGGAAAGCAAAAGCTGGGACCACCTAGTTTCATCCCAGCACTGCAGTTCAGAAGAATTCTAGGTCTAGAATGCCACTGAGAGTTGAGAAAAATCAGTTCATTCTGACCATTTATTAATGTAGATCATTTACCTGAACAACTAATTCAGCTTCCATCTCAAAGCCAGGATGGAAACTAAAAATAAAAATAACCTAAATAATCAGTCTCATTAAGAAATACCTGAAATTTTGGTCACCATATTGCCTAAATGTTGTCCAGATATGGTTTCAGAAGTCAGTAATGAATAATTCTTAGAATAATAATAATAATAATAATAATAATAATAATAGGATTTATTTATATAACGCCCAATCACTGGGAATCCGAGTGGTTTACAACAGAGGGAATAACAGACGGTTCCCTGCCCTCAGGCTTACAATCTAAAAAGACACGACACAAAAGGAGAAGGGAATGGTGGGGGGGGATCAGATCTAGCATTCTTCTCTCCCTCTGAGGCCTGAACCAAGGCACATGTGTTACCCATGCTGCTCCATATATAAATTTTGGTATAAATGATAACCCTTAATGACCCCTAGATGAACTCTAATAGCCTGTCCTCCATTACTAGCAGGCATGAGGACATGCACACACACCCTTGAGGGGCACCCACATCATCATATCTAGAGAGTCGCATAAAAGGGATTATCATAGGACCAGGAAGAGCAAATATTTGCCTTGCCTGAGGCTCTTGCTCCCAGGGTCTGTTGTCCAAGCAGCTTAAGACCACTAAGACAATCAGACAGGGACATCCAGGTGAAAAGCAAGTAATTAAACACCTTTGTTCTCACCATCAAGCACCTTTGCCAGAAGCAAGATTTTGCCTATAAATACTCTCAGATTTGCCTGTTCACTGGGCCAGTCTGGATTTCAGGGGGAAGCTCTGTCCCCTTGAACCCTGACCTGGCTCCTGGCTCCTGATTTCTGGCCAGTCATTCCATGGCTGAGCCTCATGCCATCCTCATCATATTCCATTTGGATTCCTGGAGGGAGTCTACATTCTGGTACGTATCACCCCAGTGATGCCTAAAATCCTATTCCATGCTAACCTATGCTTTTCCTGAGCCTTGTATGTGTGTGTGTATGCTAGTGAATCGTATGTGTTTTTCCCCTTATAAATAAATTGGTTATTAATTCTAGAAGTCTGTCTCAGCTCCATTTATTGGGACCCCCTGGTCTACTCCGTATACATATCGGGAGACGATTCTGCAAGGGCTGTCGTAGCCAGCCCCCTCTTGCAATATTTGAGCTAAACTACAATAATAAAATTCCCCTAAACGGACCTTGGCTACACATGGACCTGAGGGAGGGCTCTTCTTCTTCAGGCTAGCCCTGATGGAGCTGGGTCTGCCTGATCGCTCCCTCTCAGGCCAAGATGACAGTTAAAGGAGGGAGGAGTCTCTTCCTTCAGGCAAACCCTGATGGAGCTGGGTCTGCCTGATCGTTCCCTCTCAGGCCAAGTATATATTCAATAATAATAAGAATAATCTTGTATGCCCTTCTTATAATACACCATGACGCTGTACAGACTGCCCCAAAGGGGTGGGTCTTTGGCATCCCTTTTTGCTCCAGATTGGGGGTAGAGCAGCCTCACCAGCAGCCCTGTGGCCCCAATTCAGAGTTTTTCTGGACCACGGAGAAGCGGCAAAATGCTGCTTCTCTGTGGCGCGGAAAAGGGGTGTCCTTGGGGCTTCACGCCCTTGGACAACCAGGAGCCAGAGCCATGGCAGAAAGCCAGAGCCCCGGCATCGTTTCCGTAGCCGTTTGGTTTCTGCGGGAACGATGCATGCGCCCAAAAGGAGCTCCATTTCGGAGCTCCTTCCTATGCTGCAGCCAGGCCTCCATAAGTGGCCTGGGGCAGTGTGGAGACGACATGCATGCGCTGTGCCATTTGGACGCCGTGCGTGCGTGACATCATCATGGTGGCCCCCGTGTGGACGAGAAGTCACCATGATTACGCCGCTGCCATGTACTAGGGTTGTGGGGCATGCGGTCGCTCCGTCCCTGAGTAACCCTAGTACGTGGCCAGGCTGGTGCAATGCGACAGTCTGTACCGAGCCCATATTACCCAAGGGATCTGAGGCTTGTCTAAGGCAGCATCTGCACCACAGAAATAATCCAGTTTGACACTACTTTAACTGCCATGGTTCAATGCTATGTAATCCTGGGATGTGTAGTTTGTTGTGACATCCAAGCTCTCTGACAGAGAAGGCTAAATGTCTCACAAAACTACAATTCCCAGAATTCCAAAGTGCACTGAGTCATGGCAGTTATAGTGATGTCATGCTGGATTATTTCTGCTGTGAGTATACCCAGGGAGGTTCTAAATGAATTAAGATTTTAACTACAGGTTCTAACAACTAGCACATTCCTGCATGGTTGTGCTATACTAGGCCTGCATATCTGTGTGCTTTTGCACCTCAGAATTATTCAATGGGTAATATCCTAATATTGGTTTTTCATATATGACATTCAGCTATTCCTCTACTGAATGTTGATAGGTTTCAGGACTTGTTGGTCAAAAAGGATAAGATCAGTGACTGATAACTCCATCCCATTGGTAACTTGTTTTTATTCATCTTCTTCTCTTGTTCTGAAGATAAGTTTTTAAGGTGGTATTTGCCAAGGGTAAACATTTCCAATAAACACTGCTCTCTTTCCTTCCCTTTTAGTTTATTCCTTCTCTTGCTGACATATCAGCTACCCAGTGAAGAACACAACATCATGCTTAGCTAAATTTCTCAAACTAAATTCAATATTAGTTTCAATTAGGGTAGGCCCAATGGAACCTTTTAGACTTGAGTTACTTGTCACATACAGTTTCCATTGCTTTCAGTGGGTTTATTTTTACTCTTTAGTCTATTGTAGTTGCACTAATCACAAAGGACAAAGTCTGAAAGTTGTTGGTCATTATTTATTTGTATGGGTGTGTGCATGTGTGTGTATGAAGAGGTGTTACTTAAAATAATTATCATTGTATATACAATGGGATCTTGCCATCCATGGGCTTGCTATCCACTGATTTGAGCATCCCAGATGGCAGCTGGGCATGCAGCCACACTAGAGCACACGCACATGTTACACCACCATTAGGGACAATAGAACTTGAGGTCCCGTGTTTTTTCAGAGGTGTGTGTGTGTGTGTGTGTGTGTGTGTGTGTGTGGGTGGGTCCGGAATAGATCCCCCACAGATATAAAGGTCTGACTATATACTCACTGACCACTTTTTGCATTTAGTCCAAAAGGAGCTACAGAGGGAGTCTTTTATACAATGTGTGTTCTTTTTATGTTTTTTAACTTTTGTATGTTTAATGCAATTTTATATTGTTTTAGCAAGGTGTTTTTAATTGTTTTAAATTTGTTTTATTGTAACAAGCCACACACTATGGAGTTTATCGCATCGCGTTCCGAGAACATTTTTGGAACCCGATTGGAACGGAACACTTTCAACTTTACCGTATGTTTCTGTCCCCATCGGGTTCCCATCGCATTCTACATACCCCTCAAAGCGTTCCATATGTGTTCCTCGGAGGGAACGGATGAGAAAGTGAATCCAAGCTTGTGGAAACGTTTTTAAAACGGTCCAAGAAATGTCAGAGGCGGTAATGTAATCCGTTCTTACTTACTGTTCCGTTCCCATGTTTCTGGCCTTGTTGGTGATTGGCTGAAAGGACTTCCCTCCCTGCATTCTGTTTCCCAAGCCTTAGCCTGGCCCTGGATGGGGCTCCACGATCGCAGAGTCCTCCAAAGCCTGGCTGGGGCTTGAGAGAGGCTGTCTCCCAGGCCCCAGCGAGGCCTTGGACAAGGTTTAAAAATGTAGGACCTTTTTGTTAAAATTTCCTGGCCAGGAAATTTTTTTAAAAAGTCCTACATTTTAAAACCTTGTCCTACATTTTTCCCAGTTTGGAGGTCCCCAGGGATGGCAACGTTATGTTTATGTATATGTATAACATTTATATATATATATGTGTGTGTGGGTGTGTAAAAGTATACATACAATATATATACAATATACATATTTTTAATATGTAATATATACAATATATATATAATATATAATATAAATATATTACACACAATATATACATATAATATATATGCATATTTTATATATATATATATATATATATATACACACACACACACGCACATACATCAATTTTTGTATATATAGATTGCTGACTATATGTGTGTGTGTGTGTGTCTATATGTATGTGTGTATATAAAGAGATTAGGTTATGTTTGCACAAATATCTCCCTGTAAAAGACTTTTGTTCTGTGTATGTGGTACTCATGAACAAGAATACACTGTTACAAATAGGCATGCGCAAATATTGAAACGTTCTCATACTTATCACACTTCCTATAAGGACAAATGCGGTAAATTGTATTCCTGTAACGTTCTCGGAACGTTTTACATTTTGGAATGTGATAATATCTGTTCCCATAACGTTACCTCTTGAAATGTTTTGGGAACAGAATAGAAACGTTTCAGGCACTGATGCGATAAACTTCTATGCCTCTGAGGATGGCAAGGGCAAACCCCTTTTAAAGAAACTTGCCAAGAAAACCCCATGACTTGAAGGCACACAACAACTTTGTTTTAAACTGATTTAAATGTTAACAGTTTTAAACTGATTTTATCTGTGATCCACCCTGGGGCCCTTTCCAGGAAAAAAGCAGCATATAAACAAACAAACAAACAAACAAACAAACATTTGCAAAGTGAAAATTCAAAGTGCTTCCCTTTGGACCAATGCCATGCAAAGATCTTGTCTGATGAAACTGCTTTACTTCAGTGAACTTGTATTACCTGGTGAACGAGTGCGTTCTTATGAAATGCTGTTAAAGGAACCTCCAGAGCTCTAGTTCTAATTTTCTGTCTACCAATTCATAGCCTTAGGGCTCTATAGATCTCTTCTACATACACCTAAGGACATGAGTAGAAACTCACATGCATTACTCTGGCAGATTGACAGGTTCAGTACCTGCTAGTGTGTGCATGAGTGATTAACAATTTTTAAAAATAATGTGCTTTCCTATCTTCAAAATTGTTTTCAATCATATGCAAATTTAATATGGAATATGTCCAGAGGAGGCTAAGCAAAATGGTAAAAGTTCTGGGAACCAAGCCCTGTGAGGTGCAGCTTACAAAGTGGGGTATGTTTAGCTTGGAGATGGGAGGATGGAGAAGAATGATAGCTGTCTTGAAACATTTAAAGGCATGTCATGTTGGAGTGAATTAGTTTCCTGGTGCTCCAAAGACTAGAAGAGAAACCAGTGGATTCAAATTATGAGAGAAGAGATTCCATCTGAACATAAGAATGAATGTCTGGATGATAAGAACTATTCAACAGTGGATAGACTGTCTCCAAGGGCAGTGGACTCTCTATCACTCAAGGTCCTTAAACAGAGGTTGGATGACTGCCTTTGGAGTGCTATAGTTCTGCATTCCTGTATGGCAGGAGTGTTGCAATACAAGGCTTTTGTGGTCCCTTCCAACCTCATGATTCTAATCTATTAGCAGTTTAACAATTAAAATTATTTGACTGGGTGATAGTCCAAAATTATACATACACAAGTGCATGTATGTAACACATGTGTATGTGTATATGTTTACATGGACACACAGAGACGCAGACAGACATTGTTTTAAATGCTTTTCTTTGTTATTCATCACCTTGGGAGCCCTTGTAGATGGGGAGATGACATATAAATACTTTCAATTAATAAAATATGCTGATTAAGTTGAGTATGTTCAGCCTGGAGAAGAAAGGATTAAGAGGAAATATGATAAGCCATCTTCAGATTTCACAATAATTCAAATCCTTGATAAAAGAAATTTAATTTCTGTTTGCAGGCTTTCAAAATGAATTTATTTCAGGAGGTTTTTGCTGATTGGTTGCTTTTATTTTCATTCATAATTGTTAAAACAGAAGCAAACAAAATTGTTAAACAAGACAATTAATTGTCCAGTACGGCAGATATACAAGCAAACAATATCAAAACAAATAAATAGTGTTTGTTTAATAATATAATTTTCAAAGGAGATACTGCATTTTAACAAATATTCTGAAGATATGCCTTTTATTTTATTGATCAGCTTGATGATAATTGAAATGTTTGGTTGTTCTCATTTTTATTTTTGTAGTTTTATTATTCTTCTGATTTGATATTTATTATGTCACTATGAATACTTTAAAATAGAAAATCAACGTGAAAGTTCTTTCAGATAAATAAATGGTGTGTGTAAAGTTACTTGAGCAATAATAGTATTATTATTGTTTCCAGAGCCTATTACAGAATGACTCTTATTTCTAGATTTACTGTAACAAATCACCTCCCTTTTCCCCTTCAGGGCAATGTTTTGCAATGATTTAAAAGAAAAGTATGAAGAAAAAATAGTAATTAAGGGAGTTGATGCAGAGACAATGCAGATTCTGTTGGATTACACATATACAAGCAAAGTGCTGATCACTAAGGAAAATGTACAGAAAATCCTGGAAGCTGCCAGCCTTTTTCAGGTTAGTGAATATATCTAACACATGGAAAAATACACAGACATGTTCTGCATGTAACATTAAACCACAGACAGATGCTTGGAAAATTACTTCTAAAGTATAATTAGTTACTGTTATAATGTGAAGTGGAAGGCTTTCATGGCCGGCATCCATAGTTTTTTGTGGGTTTTTTGGGCTATGTGGCCATACTGTTATTGTTATAGTTCCAAGTCCCTCCTCTGCTTAGTAAATTAACATTGCTGTGGAAATTTTTAAAAAGTAACGGTTTACTTTCCTGCTTCTTAAATGTAACTAAAGATGTCTTTAAAGATTTAAAGATATTTGATAGCTTTAACAATATCTGAATTCTACAGCCTGTTGGCCTGTTGTGCAATGCAGGTTCTCCTCCTTTCATTTCACTGTTGCCCTTAACACGCACACCACCGCAAGACACAGTACAAGCCATCTCTTGATATTTCTTCTCCACCATTTAATAAAGCTCTGTAACTTCAAATGTAACTTTACAAATTACAAATTATACCACAATAAAGTCATACTTTACACCAGAGTAAAATTATCCCTTGCTAAGTTATGACAATAATGTGACATAGGCTGCTTCCACACCTGCAAAATAATTCAGCTCTAGTGTGTAGTATACATTCCTTGTTTTCCTTGTTAGTACCACACTCACCTTTTTTAATTCAAACTCAAATTGATCTTAAAGTCACACATTTCTGAAGTCATATTGATATCAATGTATATTTTTACCATTGTCCAAGTGTTTAATAAATCAGATTAAAACAGCGGCTCTGTTTTTTTATTTGGTCTTCCCGTCATACATATTCATATCAACCAATAGCCTCTCTTGTTTTCCTGTCATTCTACATGCCCACTTGCACTCTAGTTGGATGGACCCACATGCACTCCCATTGAATGGCTCCCTCATTGGCATTCCTCACTCAGGAAAATTAAAAAGAAACAGTGGAATTGGCTGGGGAGGAATGGGTGAAAAATATTGACATAAAATATTTCCATTAAAAAAGGCCCTTCCTGAGGCTAAAACCTAGAGGGACCTTGGAATGTTTCCAGATTTCGAAATGTACCTTCTGAACGTTTCAGGGTATATGTGCAATCGGTCAATTTTTGGCAAAACAATTTTTAAGAGAATAGGAGTGCAAGACCCTGCATAGAGCAGGTGTGAGCACATGTTAGGAGCTTGTGGGCACACGGCCACTGGGGCCCTTAGAAGATCCAACCCTCTTCTGGCCCCTTATTGACAATTTTTCCCCCTAGTCCTTAGGGTATGTGTGGCCAGTGTTGCCACATTTTTGCAACCTACAGACCAGGGGTAGGCAACCTTTTTGAGCCGGGGGCCGGGTTGCTATCCCTCAGACTACTGGGGGGCCGAAGCCAAAAACCAAATAATTAAATATTTTTTAACAAATTAAATAAATAAATAAACCGGGACAAATGTAGAACAAAATTTTCAAATGGAGGGCACTTTTTTAAAATAAAAAATGGAGGACACGTGAAAAAAATTTGCTGATTTTTAAAAAATGTTAATATAAATGCATGTTTCTGAGGCTTCTATAGACAATTGCCCCACCATGCCCCTCGCGCGAGAGGCCAAAAGCCCCGGTGGCAATCGGTGGCAGGACCGGGCTGGGGCCGGTCCCAAGGCCTCGCCGGGCCGCATTCGGCCCGCGGGCCGCAGGTTGCCTACCCCTGCTACAGACCATACTTTTCCCATTTCTTGCACAGATGAATTTTTACCTTTTATTCTGATATGGTTTTTAGTAATATAACATAAATTTAAATACCAATTTAAATTTAATTAAATTGTTAAGAAGGCTCATCTTTTAATGTAAATGCAGTTGAATTAGACGCTTTAAGTCTATTTACAATTGACCTTGCATCTTAAACCTTTCCCACCCATTTTCCATCCCTTTCAATAGTTATGATGCTTAAAAAAGGTCTGCACAATCTAACATTACAGATATTGCATAAGTTACTGATTTGTGAGCTTCATTTCTGTAAAGATTGGTCCACATGTTTCTTTAAAAACAGGAACTGAATGGTTTAAAGGCAAAGTCTGTTATCTTTCAGTTTTCGTAAGCAGTCTAAATGTGTCAACACGACACGGCTCTGAGCACAAGACCTCTGCAAATACTTTAAGAATCAGTCTACCCTTTTAAAAATGTGTTTTTGCTTTTTCACTTCTCTCTTTTCCCTTTAAGTTTGTTTTAAAACCATGCTTTGCTTTATACATAGCCCATTGTGAGGGTAGGTGTAGTGAAAGAAAATAGCTTCAGAACTGGCATGTGGTTTTGTCAACAGTGAGAGAGAAACCTGCCTAGCTAGTGATATTTTCCATCCCCTTTGCCAAATTGGTTCCCTCTTGTGCATTGGATGCAGAGAATGATGGGAGTTGTAATCCAACATATCTTGAAAAAAGCATCTTGTTGCGGAGGTAAATAAATTGTAAAAATGGCTCTTGAAATCTTTTCCAACTCTGTAATTTGGGGGACCTATCTAGATAATCAGGTTACACTATGCCCCTCATACATGTTTAAAGACTCTGTAGGACAGTCCTATAAGCCTCAGTATCCACATCCAGTCCTCGTCTTGCTGCTGGGGGGGTTGTTGTGATAATCTTGTGGCCCTCAACTCTACTTTTTAAAGTATGGGTAGAGGACTGTAGTGGGCTTAGGGGCCAATTTTGACAGTTGCCTAAAAATAAAAACAGAAGGAGTGGCTGGCAATGCACTTCTGATTTTTTAAAACTTTTTTTTAAGTTTAGCAATCCAGCGGGAGGAAAGAACCTATTTAAAAGGTGAATTTCCATTCCTGGATACATTCAGGAGAGGTAGGCCATCCCTTTTTGCCAGAAAAATGGTGATTCAACGCTTCTGTATTGGCTTGGGACTGCAAAAACAGCTTTGCAATGCCTCATGGAATCAAGGGTCCAGTTTTTACCCATCCCTGTTTTAAAGACTGATGCTCACAAAAGCAAAATAAGGAGCACTCAGTTGGTGTGTGTGTGTGTATTCAGAGAGCTTCCAGATTAGCCTTTTTAGCATACAATCACTCAGAGCTGTTTCACACTACACAGTGAAAACACTGTGATTCCACTTAAACTGCCATGACAGCATCTTATGAAATCTTGGGCTTTGCAGTTTAGGGAGGGGTATTTTTAATTCTCAGCCACAGAGCTCTAGTGCCTCACCAAATGAAAAATTATAGTCTTGTCTTATTCATTGAGTTTTTGGAGAAAGAATCCAGACTTTGTTCCTTCCCCTTGTAACTTTCCTATCTTTTTCCAAGGACATTATCAGACAAGGGAAATTGGAAGTATAATCCAATGGCAATCCAAACACAATCATGGTAGATAGGTTCCGTTCCTACCTCTCAGGCAGATTCCAGATGGTGGAGCTGGGGGACTGTCGCTCCAATAAGAGGGCCCTCACATCAGGGGTCCCTCAAGGAGCGATTCTGTCCCCTATGCTATTCAACATTTACATGAAGCCGCTGGGAGAGATCATCCGGAGACACGGGGCATGGTATTATCAATACGCTGATGACACTCAAATAGTCTTCTCTGTGTGTCCGACTGATTCAATGACTAGGGATGGCATCTCTCCGCTCAATGCCTGTCTGGAGTCGGTAATGGGCTGGATGAGGGAAAATAGACTCAGCCTGAATCCAGAGAAAAAGGAAGTACTTGTGATAGGCTCCCCCGGTCCCGGGAAGGAAATCTGTCCACCTGTCCTAAACGGGGTCACGCTCCCCGTGAAGGACACAGTTTGCAGTCTGGGGGTGCTTCTGGACTCGTCGCTTCACCTGGCTCCTCAGGTGGATGTGACAGTCAGAGGTGCCTGCTATCAGCTTCGGCTGATACGCCAGCTGCGACCCTACCTGGACTGGAGGGACCTTGAAACAGTGGTACACGCACTGGTATCCTCTCGACTTGATTTCTGTAATGTGCTCTACATGGGGCTACAGTTGGTTCAGAATAAGGCAGCAAGGCTGGTCACTGGTAGCTCCAGGGCCAGCCACATAACACCTATTTTGAAAGATCTGCATTGGCTGCCTATTCGCTTCCGGGCGCAATACAAGGTGTTGGTCGTTACCTATAAAGCCCTAAATGGCTTGGGCCCAGAGTACTTGGAGGACCGCCTCTCCCCATATAATCCGCCCCACACTCTCAGGTCAGGTGGGAGAAAACTCTTGAGAGTTCCTAAGATGAGATACGTTGCGACTGCGCAAAGGGCTTTCTCTGCTGTTGCCCCGCAGTCTTGGAACTCTCTCCCTGATGAGCTCCGCTCAGCCCCTTCCCTTGAGTCTTTCAAGAAAAACCTTAAGACTCACCTATTTCGCCAAGCCTTCCCCCACATGTCCTGACTGCCATTCTCTCCTGTATACTGTGTGTAGACTATGTGATTGTATTTTGGATTGTTTATTGATTTTAATTGCTTTTAATTACTAGGAATGAATGATGGATTTTAATGATGTTTTGTATTGGGGATTTATGCTATGTATCTTGTATTTTATCATATATTGTAAACCGCCGTGATCGCAGGAACGGCGGTATAAAAATAAAGTTTCATTCATTCATTCATTCATTCATGGGGTTTAACATTATTGCGTGATAGACTACCACACCATTTTTGTTTGTAACTGGATCCAAACTAACTCGGGGGAGATTTAGTGGAAATGGAGGCGTATTTACATCGAGCATACACTGCTCACAAAGATAGTCATTTGAGGGGCCAATTCTAGCATTATAGTCCCCCCATCAATAAACACCCTACAGGATCAGGTTTGTTAGTAAACTCATCAATATAATTAGATAGGTGGTCCCAATAAATTGAACTTGTTAAATTATTATAATTTGCTGGTATATAAATATTAACTAATATTATTTTAACAGACTCGAATTTGAGAAGAATTGCTTGTGCAATCTCCTTACAAGGGGTTAGAATTACATGCTGAAGGCCACTAATTATTTTTATCATAATAGCTAATCCTCCCTTATATCGTCCCTTTTTACCAGATCTTACTGCCGGGACGCAAAAAGATATATATCCATGTAAGCAAATGTCATACGGACACCATGTCTCCTGTAAACAAACAATGTCAAACTTATTGATATATTCAATAAAATCTACATCACCACTTTTCCTTCCCCAACTCGCAATATTCCATGAAAGTAGCGTAAAACTTGGGGAACTCTTATGAGCACTCTCCGGCAGTCACTGAATAGGGTCTGGTACAATTGAAGATGTAATTTGTTCATCTAACTGGATACAACCATTCCAGTTAGAACTATACGGGTCTCTTGTCAGTGATACTGCTTGAGAAGTCACTTCTGGAGTGGTCTGAGTTGTCCTTCTAGGTTTGACTGTTAAATCTTCGGAGATAGGTGTGACCGTTAGTTGATTTGTATCAGGGAGTCTAGAGGGTCGCTGCGTAGCCTTTTCTTCAGTTTGTTTGAGCTCAGGATCGTCTTTCTGGTGAAGCTTATCATGAGGTTTGTCGAGGGGTTTATCAATGTATGGACTAAAGGAAATAAGCTCACTTAAGTCTTTGGCCCAATTTTGGTGACGAGATTCCACATTTTCCACCACTTCAAGGTCAATTAGGAACTTTTCTTTAGATGGTTGGAGAACATTTGATGATAAGGATGTATCAGAACAGTTCATAAATTGTACTTTATTCCCATGGTTGATTTGGCAATCATCAATGTTTGGAGGGATTGTATCAGAAGATAGGGACGCTTCTGCTACATGTTGACTGTTAGTTACCAATTCAATTGCTTGGCACATTTTAGACCATTCATCCTTAAGTATATTGAGTTCATTGATATTATTTTGTTTATCCTTCGAAATATGTCCAGAATTATCAGAACCCATTCCTTCAGATTTTCTTTCCTTGAGGGATATGAGAGGATTTAACACTCTATTGGTATATACCCTCACACAGTGTATGTCATAATTTTTTATCAATGAGGACTTTTTAGCCAGTAATGTACTGGGAGCAGCTGGGGAATTGAAGGTCAAGATTAATCGTGAATAATGTCCTACGCTTGGTAGGAAATGAAAAGATTTTAACATGACCTTCCAAGATTCCCAACCCAATAGCTTGCTTAAGGAGTACTTGATATTACAGTATACAAATTGGACCATCTACCCATGTTGATTGGGTTATATCCTATGGCTAGCATCACCTGAGAAGACTGAATTTGAAGAGCTGAGGAAAATTCAGTGGGGTTAGGATAATCATAAAGAGGTATTGAATGTAGATTAGGTCCATTTGAATAGTTTGTTCTCTCTTTGTTGGATATATTATTTATTAATGCTTCAAGACAATTAAGGATTGTTTTTTGAGTTGGGAACATAAGAAAATTTATTCTACCTCTCCCAGAGTATGCTCCCCTTTTGTATTTGGCATTCCCCCCTGTTGTGGTGAGATACCAAAGTATTTCCAATCATTGTCCCTTCAGGCTGCGAGGAAAGCCTTCCTCTTTGCAAGACTGAACATCCATCCGTCTTGTGTTACTAAGGGGAGATATATGAAAATTCCATTTGCTAACCGTTTATGTTTTTGTGAAGCATCCCCAGATACCCTACAACATATTGTCTTTCTTTGCCCATTGTATCAAAAACCGAGAAAGAAATTGATAATGAAACTGATGGAAATGAATTACTGTGTAATGGATATAACTCTAGTGCATTTATTGGAGGATTGTAATGAGCAGATTACACGATTAATGTCAAATTTTCTAATGGAGGCAACAAAAATTTGGTACAATTTGAACAGCTGTAGTGCATAGAATAACTTGTATAAGGAAGGAATTTTAAAGTATCTATGTAAATAATTTTAGTTATAATTTTAATTGTGTATTATGTTTTTGAGATGCCTAATAAAGGTTATGGGCAGTAGGAAGTCAGTTCGAACGCAATCATGGGGTTTCATGTTATTGTGTGAGAGGTGATCACACGCAATTTTGGGCAATGGAAAGCTATTTTCAGGCAATAGGAAGTCAGTTTGAATGCAATTTAAATTCATGTAAATTCGCTGAACTAGCAAATTCACGTGAATGTGTTCTGGCTCCACTTTCTTTTCATTTGAAATTAAGAAAAATTCCTCCCTTGTGATAAACTACTAACTTCCTTCTTTTTACAGAAAAAATTATTGGAGAAGCAGACACATAATTGCAGTAAAAGTTATTTTGATTGGTAATGCTAAGAACCCGTCCCTTGGAAAACACCACAGAATATCAGTTAGTGAAACATAACAGTATCCCGGTCTCTTAGGAGGTTTCTATCTGGAAGCAGTGACATTACTAGGGTTGGCATCACCAGTTGCAGTAGCTCTGGGTGTCACCCCTCCGCCCCCCCCGCACTGACCTCCTCCCATACCACACCATGCAGAATCCTTAGTAATGTTTTCTGTACTAATATTACTCATTAATCATATTTCCTGCATATAACTGAATGTCATGGTAATAGTTGTGACATAAATAACTAGCAAAATTAGCATTATACCTTTAAATTACAATGTCATACACACAAGTGCATTTTCATGTATATACTTCATGTAGCTGAAGTGAAAATTTGGTAAAATTTGATGTTTTTAATTTTTTTTAGAAAGAATAAAGATTTTAATTTAAAAACATATTTTTTAAAAAAATAAATTTATTATTTATTAGAAAAAGAACACTCTGGGACCTCTCATTTCTCCTGACACTGAAGCTCACCTCACTCACACTATGTCTCCAGCATTTTAATGGGGCACAGGTGGATGCCACAGCCCATTTCTGCCAAAAAGCAGTTGTTTGAGGAACAATGGTGTCACTCTCCCCCTAAGGGTTTCGCCTGGTGTAATCTGTACCACCCCACATCTCTTAGTGACACCACTGTCTGGAAGCAATTCTTATGCAGGGTAGTAATACTGACTATTATACAGGCTAAGTGTTTGGCATGGGGTTCTACACAATGAACGAGAGAGAGAGAGAGATCTGGTTATAGGGCTAGAGCAGATGGGCAGGAAAAAAGAGGCTATATCCTGTGTTTTCTGACTGCAGGGCGAAACCCCGTTGTCCACACCACCCATTTCCAAGGTGGGCTGAACACCCACAGGCAATCTGCGCAAGGGGACATCAAGCCATACTGTGCCATTATTTTTTTGTCGCCTCTCCATGATGCATGTGCACCATCACACAAACACACCACCTACAACCTTCCTCTTCCCCCAAGATGCCCTTCTATTGGATGACCACACTTTGATTGGCCACACAGTTGCATGTGTGATACACCACCGGTACAGCACATCAGTGCATTGTTATACTGAATGATACACTGGCAGAGCACCATCATGGAGGCTCCCCATACACAACCCCTTTACCCTCCTTCATCCCACGTCCTCCCATTGGACTGTCTGGTTTGTGTTTGTTGTAATTACATTGATTG